>NW_027460280.1:56231127-56538386 GCF_050947875.1 Dermacentor variabilis | reverse complement strand
TGACAAGGGAATTCGAAAGGTGGTTAGTACCGTGCCCTGGAAACAATTATCTTTTGCAATCTGTTACTCGCAATGTACCAGTGCTACTGGATTAACTTGAAAAATGTTTAAATAAAGATATTGGGTTTTCATGCGGGTGATTGTGGAATGTTCGTATTTAATTACTTTTATTGATCCATTGTACTGAACTCGTCTCGTATATTACTCGCATGTGTTATTAGTGTGTCTAGTATGTAGTGCATGTACCCCATATACTAGCGTAATGAACGCACTTTTTTTCCTAATAGACCGAAGCAAAGTTGGGGGGTGCATTCATTACGCGGGGTAAATTTCATGGAGATATTTTCGAAACAACAAAAATTGAAAAGTAATGATTTGGAGGAGCTGGTGCATGATCTCTGCTCGTCTTCGCAGCCGCTTCCGGCTGTCTGCCGTTATCGCAAGCATCACGAAGTGCACACCTGTTTTGACAAGCACACTGTGTGCGTCTCTTTCCTCAACCGTCACTGGCATGTCAAAGTTTATTGATGTCTGATCAGCGTTCCCGTTTAGTGAGCAGATAAACTCCATGTCCTGCAGCAGGCGCATAACTCGACTCAAGGCTCATCACACACATCGAAACCCAAGGCAGGCAGAAAAGCGAAACCACACACACGAGAATTCGACACTATGCCCGACTATGCCCACTATGCTGATCAAATGCTGGCAGCCCCTTCCTCACTTACTCTCCTGTGATCCCTCGAGTGCTCTCTTTTATGTCAGCGTAAAGTATATAAACTGTGTATGTTGCAGAGGGCCAGTTACATTCTTTTTTTATCTCTTTCGAATCCGAGAGGTGCCTTTGTGCCAGCACTGGCGGAAAGGATGTGTCAAGCATTAAGTGAGCTAGCTTTAAACACGAGCGACAGTCAAAGGTTGTAGTCTCTCCGAAAAACTACAGCACCGCCGTTCCATCATGGGACTGCACAGTACCAAAGTTCAGCGTGCGTTCATTACACGAGGAAAAAAATATTTAGATTTTTCACGACTAACTTGGGGTTCATTCATTACGCGAGTAAATACGATTGATCTATTGTACTTATCTTGTCTGACATATTGCTCACATTGGTTATTAGTGCGTCTTGTATGTAGTGCATGTATTTGCATATCTTCATATGCATAATATATATATTACGTAGCACATATAGTAAGGTGTATGTATTTATTGTTGTGACTGTTACTTATAGTATAGGTATTTATTGATGTGGCTTCACATATTGTCATTTAATGCACACCTGTTAACACATACACCTCAAGGGAAATGAAACTGGTTCATAGAAAAGCTGCTATAGCAAGTTATTTAGGGTGCTAAGAGGCTTGCCAGTATGTTTTCTGGGGTTTTAAGGACCAGGACCTTCCCTTAACATCAGAAAATTAAAAGTAAAAAATTTCATGTGTGTAGTCAGTACTTCTTTAAAAGGTAGTGCCACAACGTTATCCTGACCATCAACAGCCAACATTCATAAACAAGACTGAGTTTGCATATTCTCTCTTAAACTCCCTTTATACGGAGAGGGGGAGTGCTTAGATTACAAGGGGGATCTTTTGATTTGGGAAAACAAGTGTTTTTTGCATGGACCTAAACAATGTTGGAGTTAATGCACACAACAATGGCAGCAATTTATCAAGATGAACAACTTGTGCACACAGCAACATGCCCATGCATAACTACCCACATAACAGAAAAGAATCTGTAGTTATCTTCCTCTAATCATTTCTGAAATTAAATGAAACTCACGTCCTCATCCTCATCTGTCTCCCTCTTTTCATCTTCAGAGCTGCTGGAGCTGCTGGACCTGTACATGACAGACATTGAGAAGAATTAGGTGGCAGGCACAGGCTTGCACAAGGTTTATTTTTTTTACGGAATGAAGCAGCACGAATTTGTCATGAGCATGCCATTTTTCTCCTTCACCATCAGGCAAACAGTACGAATATTGCGCCCCATTAAGGCAAGCCTTCCCCTTGTCCACAATCCCATGCGCATTAGGCAAGTGAGGTAAGGCACTGTCACAGGGACATCAGTGAATATAGATGAAACGGTAATGCGCATTGAATACAACATCCCACTGCAAAATTATGGGGTTTTACATGCCAAAACCATGATCTGATTATGAGGCACGCCGTAGTGACGGACTCCAGAATCATTTGGACCCCATGGGGTCCTTTAATTTGCAGCTAAATTTAAGTACACGGGTGTTTTCGCATTTCACGCCCATCGAAATGCGGCCGCCGTGGCCGGGATTTGACCCTGCGACCTCATGCTTAGCAGCTCAACACCATAGCCACTAAGCAAACACGGCGGGTAACATCACACTGTCACAGGGACATCAGTAAATGTACATAAAACGTTAATGAGCACTGAATACAATAATATCAATTTTAACATAGTTGAATGCCAATAAAGCTTAAGCATAAGAGAAGGGAAGCGCAGTCGAGAATGACAGAAGACTAGGTGGGGGTGACGAAATTAGGAAATTCGCAGGTGCAAGTTGGAATCGGTTGGCGCAGGACAGAGGTAATTGGAGTTCACAGGGAGAGGCCTTCGTCCCACAGTGGACATAAAATAGGCTGATGATGATGAAAGCTCAAGCTTGACTGTGGCCAAAGGACTTGCCTGTCTTTTTTGGACGACGACTTGCTTGACTGCTGCTTCTCTCGCTGCTGGCGACGCTGAAAGACAAACTAAGCGCATTAAAAGAAAGGGGAAAGAAAACATGACACAAGTGCAGTTTGTGCACATTAATTATACAGTCATAAGCACCATGAAAGGGAGAATTTAAACACATGGCAGACACTAATCCAACACACGAGTCATCAATGCGTAGCCAGTTCAGAAAAGGGGATACAGCCATACTTCTTTGCCAGCTTTTCACATGCTCTACACACAAACCTCAAATGTAGCATGGTACAATACCTGACCCACTTCCATGCTTGTCCTCTCAGCAAGCATTTTGGAAAGTCTAGAAGAGGGGCCTGATGTTGAAGAAAGCACACACTCCCTTCACACAGACCTTCCTTTGAATGCATGGTGCATGAAAATAAGCACGTCTGTCATCACCCGACTAGTCAAAGTGTTTACTGTAAACACAACACTGCACTGTATTTCAATATCAAAATGCTCATCAAAATGAGAAACTGATTTCCTTTGCAATTACCAGCCTCTAAGGAAAGCCTGTGTTATGGAGCTATAGCAACCAAGAGAATGCCACTGCTCTCACCCCATATTAAGATCTGGCCACATCAAAACAGCAAAGGTACGAGATGTGTGCTCAAGTTTCCCATTCATGCTTTTCAGGTCAGTATGCAACTAATATAAGTTAAATCTGGTCCAGGCAGTGGCAGCCAAATTAAACATGGTCAAGCTTAATCCGGAGAAACTCCTACTACGGCATATCTCTCATAGCCAATGTGTGGCTTTCGGATGTTAAAGCCAATCAATCGATCACTACCGAGCACTGTAGCAAAAGTCCAGTAACAAATTCCATTTACCTTAGCACAATTAGATAAGAAAACTAAAACCTACCCCTTAACAAAAATGGACTGAAAAAAATAAACTACATAAGATGCAGGGGAGGGTATCTAAAGACACAGATAAACATTAAAACATTTACGAAGTAATTTTTAAAATTCTCATATAGCGGTTAACATTTAAATAAGTGCAGTTCAATACTTCGTCCTAAACTAAGAATGCTTAGGTCAGCTAGACATGAGATTAGCTAAAACCTTTAAAATTAGTCATTTAGACAGAGTTCCCTTTGAACAGTCACTACATCTAAACAAGTGTTTTTCCAAAGAAACCTATTCAAAACAAGACCAGCTGAAGTGTAGGCACTTCAGAAGTAGCCGGTAGCTGCAACCATATATATTTCTGCATCCCAGCCTTTATACTAGCTGTCCCAACTAAATATCACCAAGAATTAAAAAATAATGAATTGCTTTACCCTAATGGCAATCACTATGAATCACTATGCAGATGAGCATCGCTCATGCTAGTCATGAGCATTAAGTTTAAATAACTTTATTACCTAGCCTAATTCATAAGGCATCAATGTGATAATTGTGGAGAATGCCGTGAAATGACCGACAGGAATGTTTAAAAGGGCCCTAGAACACACTTCAAGCAACCGTGTTTCAGTTGCTTGGTGCATAGATTGATGGTCAGAGAGATAAATGCAACAAGAACAGCAGTGATAGGGGCACGCAGTCCAAAGTTATTTAGCCAAGAAACTTCAAAATATATGCAAGAAAAAGATGTGTGCCCTCAACTCGACGTTTGTGCAGTCTCCCATCCTCATTTTTCTAACACACTGACGTAACCCCTAGCTGCCAATATTAAGTGCTTCAAGCACCTATGTACAGGAAGTTGGCACACCATGGTTGCCCCTGCTCTGTATTCCCAGACTCTGGTGCACAAAGCTCTGGTGTAAATAGAAAATTAAAAAAATAAGAAAAACAATTATGGGGTTTTACGTGCCGAAACCACCATGTCATTCAGAGGCCCTACATGCAGGGTGTCTACCAAGTTGACATTCCCAAATTCCCTGAGTTTTCCAGGTTTTCCCCGAGTGACACAGAACGTAGTTTTATGTCAGGACAGGCAGACACCACGTCGCCCTATGTTGTCACTCTCAAGTAAGCATGTTAGAAAATAAAAAAACAACTTAATCCAATTTGAATAGCAAGACGTAGTGTTTATTTTATTCAAAAAGAAAACAGAAGAGAGTGGCTAGTAAAATGCACAGCGAATAAAATATCTTCGAAAGAAAAAGTAAAACCCATTGCAAATTCAGTTAACATTCTCAAATACGAGCTATTTCTATCAACTGATGGCAAGCTAATCGGTATGAGGCCTGAACTTTATCACAAATGAGATTCTCTCGCAACAGCTGGTAAGTCAACCTCAACTGTCCTTGACATACTCTCAGCCCACGCACAACGCCTCAGTGTTGCGTTTCGCTATTTTAAAGAGTTTTTTTGCTTGGATGAGGGCACGGAACAAGAAATATTTAGGAGTGGAAACTCCGCTGTTTGCGGCGACCAGTAAAGGTCACAAGCCCGCGGATATGTTTTCATGCTGGCGGCACCTGGCGGCATGGGAAGAAATTACCGCCGTTTCGGTTGCCAGGGCAACCGGTTGAGCGTGTTGATCCCGTTCGGCCGCGCGCGCCTGACTTCTACCACGGAGTGGCCGGAGCTGCCGGAGCCGCCGAGCCGCCTGCCGGGCGCTGCTTTTTTTTTTCCCCCGCTGCGGCTTCTACGACGCGCCGCATGGTGCCGCCACTGTATACGGTAGCATCGGCGCATGCAACAATTGTGACTTTATCTGGTCGCCCGCGCTCGCTCGCGCTGACGGGAGTTTCACCTCCTATATGTCTTACTCCGTGGATGAGAGACACCTGCATCTCTGTGTCAGCCAACACTTTGCTTTTAGAGTGCAAGCTCCTTCAAAAAAAGCGGCGGCATGCTTCCTTTCCCGTTCATTTCTCAATGCATAGGTCCCTTGTTGTCTCGTTCTCCTTCGGCTGCACGTTCGCCACACGGACTACTTGAAGCATCCTCTTGGACAGTTGTGCAGTCAGCGTCCGATTTTTCGGACTCCTTAGGGGCCGCGAAAACGTCCGAAAAAATCAATGCATGTCTTTTACAGCCCTTAAGGGCTCAAATCACCACAGGCACGCCCGAAAAAGCTCTGAAGGGCTGCCAGTGCACTTATTAGGCATATCGGTGCTCGTACTGTGACAGGCTCGTACTGTGACAGAAGATGGCGGGTGACGCGTGTATAATTAAGGAATACATACTCTGTCCCGTGACAGTTGCCCTTTCCCACACTTATGCTTCACAGCGTAACATTACTGTAATGAGGTGAAGCTGACTTTCGGGAACCGGCATTATGCAACGCGCCGTGCTTTCCGAACTTCGAAGCCAATCGCGATGACCATAAAGGCGGTGTGTCGGTGCCGTTGCTGACAGCAGCGAATTCTTTCAATGAAAAAAAATTACCGACGATTACGTTACTTCCTAATGCGAAATTTGAGCGCAGCAAATAAGCTATTTCACCTTTTCGATAGATTGAGGCAAAGAAATCGAGCAACACATGTATGCGCTATCACAGAATTTTTTTTTTTTATTTTTCACACGTATTCCTTTAACAAAGACTCCACTAACAGTTCTTGAAAGTCATGAAGGAAGCTTTGTGGTCGGAGAAATAGACTGATATATGTTCGACTTGGTACACCAATGCTTGATTCTCAAAGACGAGATCTATACAAGTGCCTCGCGAGGTTGTCACAGCCGTGGGACGCGTTACGAGCGAGAGGAACGGGATGTTCTCCCGCATAAGTGTTAGGAAATTGCTGTTTGTCTTTATGTCAAGCCGCCACCGACCTGGCTCTCTGATTGCCACCGCACAGGGCGAACGGCAGCGGCAATTTCGGCTCGGGCGGTGCACATATACAGATCCGCCGCCACCGATCTGGCTCTCTGATTGCCACCGCACAGGGGTTGCATTGGAGGAGGAGCGAAGAAAGGAATTAAGTTCGAGCCGGCGCTTTGACAACCGGAGACTCGCAGGAAGAGGGGGGAGGGGGGCGGCGTGTACACCCAGCGGCAAACGATAAGGGCAGAAGCGCGCGCAGCAAGCGGACAACACGATAAAGGGAGGAGGGAAGAGATAGCAGCGACTGACTGATGCCGCTGACGCCGATAGTGAGTCAACCCCAGCTGCGGAGTTGGTTTCAGGGACAACGCCGCCGATGCCGACACAAACAATATGATACCCTCGCTTCCGCAGCGCTAAGAACCAGGTCTAGCCGTGGGAAGGTGGTCACGTATTCGTCGACGTGCCGGGGCCTACGTGAAATAACCGGCGCGTCGGCAACTGAAGAGCACCCTATCCGCCACACAAGAACAGGGGGGGGGGGGGGGACCCTTTCCTCCTCTTTCTGCATGGCGGCGACGGTGTTCTATGCAGTCACGTTATCTTGACTCTCTAGCGGCGTCAGCGGCATCCAGCGGTATCAGTCGGTCGCTACTAGCGCTGGGGGGATGAAAGGGGGGCGGAGCTGGTTACGAGGCCGACGACAACGCCGACGACGACGCGAAACCCAGGAACGGACGCCAAAGAGCTGCACTCTAAAACACGGTACAAAACGGCAACAAGCTTAATACCGAACCTTGAAGCAGCTAGGCCTAGCATTGCCGCGGTGGTGGCTACGGCTGCCAGCGGATCAGCGTGCGAGTGTGCCAGTTCGAGGCGGCGAGGTTATCAACATGGCGGCGGTTGTGGCTTTTATTAATGCCATTTCAGACCTGCCATCACGGCAAAAAGTCCGGAAAATTGGACAGCAAAGGGTTCTTGCGTCCAAAAGTTCAAACGTTCTTATACAGTGACCCTATGGGGTACGTAGTGGTGCCGCGAAGCCATCCGAATTATCTGGCGTCTGGAAAGTCGCTCGTTGACTGTACTCTGGCAACTCCTCTAGCCGAGGACGCGGCGTCAAAGACTATTTGTTACGATTCCTCTCTGTTACTCGGCACAGCATTACCGTGACTTTGGGTTCCCTTTCAATAAAATTACAGCTAATTTATCCTGATAGAAGCACAAATTCCCTGAATCTTCCCAGAGTTTCTCTAGACTACTCAAAATCCCTGAGAATTCCCGGTTTTCCCGGATGGTAGGCACCCTGTACATGGACCGGTTACAAAGAGGTCCATGTAGGCTCCCTCGGCACAGTTTACACTCCCAATCGAGCAACCTAGGACTGCACAACGTCTCTTTCGTTCATATCCTGTGCAGGCAGCTCAGTGCAGTAAAAGAAACAACAATGCACAGCAGTGAGAAAATAGCCCTGCCTAGACAACGCTCGTGAGTATACTGCACATGCTTGTGCAAAATGAGGCAACGAAGCAGCTTGCAAGCATACAGAAGCGAGAAGCTTGTTAACAGATATAATACTTGTGTGCGCACTTCTCTATAGTATAGAGCATTGCTCAGAGGCCAGAGGCAAAAAAGCAGCCAGCACCCCTACCGTGTCTTGTAGTTGTAGTGTTATTCCCCCCCTTTTTTACTACTGTGTCTGTTTGCGTTCATATAAAAACTACAGCAAACAAAAATAAAATGAAATCTTAATTGATCATGTTTTTGCTGCAATGCACTGCTTATCTGCAACTTAGTTTTTTAACCAATCCCAAAGGAGTGAGTGGTGATGTTGATGCTGCTTCTGGTGAGCACCACTGGGCAATGATGCGGTCGACAGTTTTGTGGCGATTTGTTTGCGCGATTAACATATTAAATAGTTTGATATTGGTGCTTTGACCTACGCTAAAAGCATCTCCAATCGAGTCTATGCTACCTGTAATAGAAAGGCGGTGGCTTGAAATGTGTTCGAGGGTCCCTTTAAGCAATCTAGGTCGTGTGGTCCTTTAAAATGACAGAAAAAAAAAAAGAAAACCTGCGAAATTTTATAAATTACCACATGACAACACACCAAGAATCACGGAACTTTTAAACGTAAACCTAGACGAGTACGAGCCCAGCTATTTACACTGCGAATAAGCTGCCATGCTCATTCACTGACACATGAGCACCTTTTGGCTCACATCTCCGGTTCAGCATTTAGTGTGCACAGCACACTAAATGACAAGGCTTAGAATAAAAACAGGAATAGCGCAACACAGGACGAGCGAGTAAAGAGCACAGGACAACAAAGCGCTCTGTCCTGTGCTCTTTACTCGCTCGTCCTGTGTTGCGCTGTTCCTGCTTTTATTCTAAAGATGAACCAACCAGCCCCTTTGAACACGCTGCGAATGACAAGGTTTTCGTTTCAGATCGTCATTTTCACTGGCAAGTGTAACTGAAATGTAGAAATAATAAAGTAAAGAAAAATGAAAGAGGATGAAAAAAGAACTTGCCACCTGTAGGAGCCAAAGCCACCTTTTCCAAATTTCGCATGCGGTGCTTAACCAAGTAAGGTACTGCGACAGCCATCCATTTCGAGTGTTATACAGTAACATTATACATGGTTCCCCAGGACATTACTGCCTTGAGTAGTAGAACTGCATTGCATTACCAGCCTAGCCCACCCATCACCTTCAGCTTTATTTCACTTCAGGGGGGCAAACCCACCTACAAGCACCAGTGCTTTCAGCTAGCTACTTCTCTGTTTTGGTGGCTTACCATGTGGAAGCTGAGGTGTCTCCACAACCAAACAGTCTCATGAATGGCACAGCAGAGTAAAAGGTGACATTGCTGACAGTGCTATCAGGAGAGGTGCTCCAGCAACAGACTGCAAACTTTCATCTCGCACATATCTGCTACACTGTCGACTACCGAGAAGTCTGCGTGGACCACTCTGATGTACGCGTAGCGCTGGGGCAAGAGTAGTCATTGAGTAGGACAAAATATTTCCACGAGGAGCTAAAGCTAAAATACAAACCTAAGCTGCTATATTGTAACAAAAAATTGCAGTTTCTGGAAGCTTTCATGTGGCTTGTGGTTCAGACAATGTTGCACTGTTTTACTAATATACCACCTATAATGTTGGTAAAAATACAGAATAACTACAAATAAAAAGTGCAAGAGGCAGAAGGTAAAGTTTCAGCATCATCCAGTGTGTCTTACGAGGCTTTTCGACAGTGCTTGCCAGTTCTGAGCCATTGAGTACTTGTTTTTCTGTGCACAAATGTCAGGTCAGTGTGGGGACTCTCACTTCCAGTTTATTTATGGTGCCGATTCAAGTTTCATCATTTCTGCATAGAACATATTTCTTTATTTCCCATTCATTAGCACTCAGGTATGTACATGAACATAAACAGCTTTCAACCATTGTTACTTAGCCTAGAATTGAACCAAGAATGAACCACGTTTTCCAATTTGGGACAAGAAAAATGTCAAACCCTGATCACAGTATATCATTTTGAAGCATTATTTAAGCATGCAGCAACTATTAAATACTATGAATGAACTAACCAGAGTTTTCATTCACCAAAGTTCAAAATACAGTAGACTCTCTTTAAAGGGACACTAAAGGCAAATACTAACTCAATGTGGACTGTTTAAATACGATTCCAGAAACCTTTCAATGCTTGTTTCATGCCAAGAAAAGACTTAGTTTATGAGAAAATTGCACCTCAAAGGTCCTAATACCTTTATCGCACTTCAAATCTCGCGCCACCCAACCAGGGGAGTGGTGCCGTGTACGCCATCACCACCCTTTGAGTGAGGCTGTCGGTGAGTAAAATGGCACCTGACAGACGGCGGTACTGTATTTTGCGCAAAACGTCAACACCCAGCCATGGAGAAACCAAGCCATGACAGAGCAGTGCATTCGCTGCTGCAGCTGCTTTTGCTCAAGTGGCGTGAATCGGTTGGGCATCCCGCGACATCTTATGCAAGTGTAATTCTCTGCTATTAGCAGTTTGCGAGATTTTCGCGAGCCAGCAACACCAGCGTAGCAGTATGCAATAACGAAACTACTAAAACGCGAAAGCGGCGGCTGCACAAAGTCAAGTGAAAATGAAACCTGTCGAGCACCCACATTGTTGTGAAGGGTAATGTCAATGAGTCCTTTTTTTCTAAAAATGAACTGGACAACTAGCATTTTCTTTCGTGCTATAATGCAATACAATAATGTTTTTATAAAGAGTGGTTGAGTGTAGTGACAGAATTTAAATGAGGAGTGCCTTTGTCATCGGGTAAGTACTTGATGTCCTGGGGGAGTCTCTAATCATGTCCTGCATTTACCTCAATTTCTCTATTACTAAGGCTCTGCTCGCGATAGTATTGACGCCTTAGAGGTTCTCGAGCACTAATCTATCACTTTAGCTTGACTTAATATTTGCATTTAGTGTCCCCTTAAATGGAATGTCAAGGGACCAGGGAAATTGGTTCAGTTAATCAGGAGTTCCATTTACTGAGAGACATCGAAGAGAGCATTGCATGAATACAAAAACAACCAACCATGAGGATGATGTTCTTTTTAAGTGGCAGGTCCGTTTAAGCAATTTCTGTTTATCAAGATTCCACCAAAAGCAAAGTTTTGACTTCTAGCACCTCTATATATCTGTCTCTCTTTTTCACTAAATGCTCAGTCGATAGTCTGCACTGTGCCTATGTTTTCTTCCCCTCCATCTGTGTCATTTCATATTGCCTAACTCAAGGAGATTCCACTGTAGTAGCACCCCCACTAACAGTTATGTTCCCAATAAAAAAGTTTTTAAGTGCTAGTACTATTGGAAAGAAAATTCTCACAAAAGGAGTGATTTCATATGCTATCACTACCTAAACAGAATACCAGAAAATGCAAAAAAAAGAAAGAAACTAAGGAAAAAGAAAACTACCAACACAGCCCAAATATCTGCCTCTTCATTTATCACAAGAATAAAAAATCCCCACAAGGCAGCCATTTTGCCAAAGTCACTGAATTCCCGGAACTCCCGTGGATGGTTTAGTATCATCAAGTGAAACTAAAAAGACGCAATCCAAATGTGAACACAGAAGCTGGAAGAATCCGATGAAGGTCAACTAAAGGTGCTGCTGTTAGAGGAAGCGGTGCCTCACACAATCAACTTCAAGTCAACCACAACACTGTCACCTATGCCACCACAGCCTCACGTTTACACTGTTGCACTCTGAATTATCCTGTTCGTGTTTCCTGTGTGCACAACAACATGACCTGCACAAGGTTGCAACAGAACTCCCTTACCTTTTTACTCTTTTTAGAGGACTTCTTTTTCTTCTTCTTCTCTTGTGACTTTTCTTCAACAGAAGCAGCTGCAACTTCTTGTAAATTCTGCTTTGCTTTTTCTGAAGCTGCTGGTTTCTTTCCGGTTAAAGAGGTCAAGGTGGCAGCAGTAGCACCACCAGAAGCAGTAGCACCAGCAGAAGCACTAGCACCAGCACAAGCACTAGCATCACCTGAAGCAGTAGCACCAGCACAAGCACTAGCACCACCCGAAGCACCAGCATCACCTGAAGCAGTAGCAGTGCTTTTGGACGCAGAGTGCCTCATCCAAGACGTCTGTGTGCTTGTACTAGGCCTTGACTCGCACTGCGTAGCTGCATCTTGAGCTACAGCTTCTTTGTCAAAGTGCATACCTGAAATACAATTTCAAAGTAACATGCTGTGACCAACACCCTTGGCCCAGTTCCACACCTCCAACTGAGTGAGACCCACCTTCCAGCTCAAAGGCCTTGATAAACACATTCAACATTTCAGTCTGCATGACAAAGAAAAAAAAAGAACGAAAATCAATGGAGAGTATTTTTATGCTGTTCTCTGGGACAGTTCCCTGGATAAAAATACTTAGGCAAAATTGTGAAAGATGGTCAAGCTTCAACAGAAAGTTGTGGCTACTAGACAAGACATTTAGAAAAAGGGCCAGTACTATAACAGTAGCTGCAATACAATTCGGGTTTGTCCCAAGTTAACAAAATGACTGATAATGGCAATTTGGTACAAAAGAAAAGTGGAAATGCTCACTTGTGACAGTAAGGTGCTCATTGATTCTCGTCCTTCAGTGAGTACTATATATGACCGGCACAACCTGTCAAATCTCTGCAACAAAGTAAGCAAAACGTAATAACAGAGCATGTTGAACATGAAATATAGAATGCAAAAATGCACAGAATGCACAGACAAGTATCCCTCTCACCTATATAAAGAAAAAAGATGTATAGCAAAACACCAGAGAGAGTAGTTCTGTCCAGACATGCACAAGCCACTCAGGAAGAGTAATTAAGTTACATTTCTGAGTACTAGACTAAATATTAACTGAGTAGAGTACTAATTAATGCTTAAAGAAGTACTTTGAATAGTAATTACTAGAAAAAGTAACTTATTATTGCAAGTTGCAACAAAGTAATACGTCCCTATAGGACACTCACTCATTATCTAAAAATCAGTTTCCCTAAGGAAACTGCTATGTTTTCAAAATTCAATTTATACAGCCTGCTGTTGTGTCACTGAAAAAGTGCAGCAAGAGGTGGGCACTAGCCTAGACATCATCATCAGCAGCAGCCTGGCTACGCCTACTGCAGGGCAAAGGCCTCTCCCATACTTCTCCAACTACCATGGTCATGTGCTAAGTGTGGCCATGTTGTCCCTGCAAACTTATTAATCTCATCCGCGCACCTAACTTTCTGCCGCCTCCTGCTACGCTTCCCTTCTCTTGGAATCCAGTCCGTAACACTTAATGACCATCGGTTATCTTCCCTACTCATTACATGCCTTGCCCATGCCCATTTTTTTTCTTGATTTTAACTAAGATGTCATTAACTCGCGTTTGTTCCCTCACCCAATCTGCTCTCTTATCCCCTTAACGTTTCACCCATCATTCTTTCCATAGCTCGTTGCGTCGTCCTCAATTTAAGTAGAACCCTTTTCGTAAGCCTCCAGGTTTCTGCCCCATGAGTGAGTACTGGTAAGACACAGCTGGTTATACACTTTTCTCTCGAAGGATAATGACAACCTGCTGTTCATCATCTGCGAATGCCTGCCAAACGCACCCCAGCCCATTCTTATTCTGATTATTCGTCTCATGATCCGGATCTGCGGTCACTACCTGCCCTACGTAGAAGTATTCCCTTAACACTTCCAGTGCCTCGCTACCTATCACACGACTGAAATTTATTGATAGGCTTTACATGAAATTTTGAAAATGTTTAAAAAGTTAGCACCTACAGGGAAAACCAATAGCCGTTCTCAGTGTCATTTCCATACCAAGGACTGTGCAGGGGCAGAAGAGCGAACAATATGCATCTGTTTCGCTCCCGTTGCCCAAACTGGTTGTGAAAGCTGACGCAATAAGCACTAACAGAGGGTGGCCACCAAGCAGATGTATTAAAGAGAAACTAAAGTTGCACTTGGACTCGTAGGAGAAATCTCAGCAAAGAGAGAGAAGGGGGGACGGGGCACGGATAGTCTCATAACTTCAGCTAAGGCTAAAATTTCATAACAGTCAACAGTTTAAGGAATTAGGAATGAATCCCTTTATGACAATTCAGCTGTGGACAACAGTGCACTTGCGATGCAAGTTATGTGCCAATTTAGGGAGAACTATATACTTGCAAATGGCATGCCAGTGTGGTCGTTGAACCTGCAGCCAGTAACAGAAAAACTGGCTAGGTGGCAACCCTACATTCAACTTTCATTATAGGGTTCCTTAAACTGTTCGGACAAATGATTAAAATTTTGTTGACGCGTTGGGTACAGCTATAGTAAAACATTCACACCACAATTTCGGCAAAGAATCTTATATTAAGAGAGCTACGGTCAATTACAAGTTACTCTCCTCCCTGGCCGTGCTTTTCGTCCTCAACTCGTTTGCCAAGTGTTCGGGGCTGAGCACCACCTCCATTGGCTCTGTGTCATGATGAGACCTCGTGTCGTCTACTACCGGTGATTTGGAGCCAGCGTGCAAAGCCTCTCCAACCTCTCTGCTAATTGCCTGGCTGTTGATCCCCAGCGAGAGCAATCCAAGTAGTGTGCGTTGCGAGCGTTCTGCTGCAGCAGCGAGCGTGTCCACTATTCCGGTAAACGCAGGCAAGCTGGGTGTTTGGACGGATGGGTGGAGGCATAAACTAAAGTCCCTGCACACTACTACCACTGTGATGAAGAGGCTTCAGCGTAAAAGTGAGCAGCCTGATTGACCTGCAAGGTGCAGCAACCTGGTGGCGCAGAGTTTATTCATGCCAAACACAGAGCTAATTTTGCTGTAACCAAGTGTAAAAGGTTTTAAACATTTAAAAATACAATGTGTTCACGATTACGCTGCTGGCGAAAATTTACGCCTGCAGCAGAATACACTTGGTTACAGCTATATTAGCTCTGTGCTTGTCTGGTTGAGCTCTATGCCACCAGGTGGTTGCCACTCACATTTGTGCCTATGCCCATCTGGCAAAACACCCAGTCCGTCTGTACTTACCGGAATACCGGACACTTTACAACTCTATATTGTGGTAGCGATCCTCCGGCATGAAGTGACGACCGCAAACGCATCGATCCTGGCGCCAATCGGATACACACAGCCCGATGCACTGCAGCCGCTCCGCTCGCCTGCTGCCTTGCAGAGGGACACGATGTCGCAGCTTGACATTTCGCCAATCACTAGGTTTACAGCCCACAACAAAATAAGCACGATTCATGGTCCTCGCGAAAAGAAACCTCGAGACTAGCACAGACCAACACAAAGCATGTTTTAACACAAGCAGACAACATTTGCTGTTTGCTGGAAGTGCTTGAGTGTAGTGATAAAAATTGTCATTGTTTATTCTCTTTGTTATTTTATTGCAACGGCAATTATATGGACACCCCAGGCGCATTTCCGCTGTCGCTGTGATGTTCCGTATAATGTCCAATTGCGATAGCACCATGGCCGCACAATGTATGCTGTAGGTGCAAGTGAAAGCTTGTGAGGGTGAGCCCAGGATGGTGGCTTGGTCTCGCACAAACAAGGGAGGAAGCACGCCGTCTTCCACCGGGAGGAGGGGAGTCTAAACAAGCGGCTGAGCGCAGGCCCTATCTTGAAAGCGGTCTGCTACGAGTACAGAGTCGGCCGCATGCACCCTAACTTGAAAGCAATCTGTGACAAGTACAGAGTCTAGGTGCGCCGAGGGCTCATAGCTTTGTATGCACTGTGTTCTAGTCATTTAGTTCGTGCTAAAGCGCGAGGCAGCACGAAGGTCAATTTTTTTGCCACTGCCGCCGCTCTTTCTCGCGCCATTGCTTTGACAGCGAGCATCCACGCTCATCAAGCTAGATGTGTTTATGATTGCCCATGAACGCATGACACTATGCTCGTTAATTTAATTAGTATACGAATGTTTACAAGTTTATACGGCCAATGAAACTACCATCCGTACTTCATATAGCTGTCTACTAATTTGCTATCGCAATCGATGCTTCACCTTTCGGGCGAAACTGACTCTTCTTATAGGAACAAATTAATCAACATTACAAGTATTCCGAACATTTGTTCGCCATAAAGTTGGAAAAATTATAGATGATGCAACCTAGGTAGCCAGTCAGATAGCTCACCTAACTGATGTTATGCACGCCAGCTACATAGATTGTAATGGGGCCCTGTCTGAAAACTCAGGATAGCGGTGCCGCTGCAACCAGTAGCGATGCCCGTATTTAAAGCCTTACAATAAATTACATGCTTTATGCGCAATGGTTTAATGTGTCACTTATTGATCAGAAGGACCCACCCTAATAACTCAGCCTGTTAGCAAAAAATTGTCAAAATAGTTTCAGGGTCCCTTTAAGGGGGGACACAGGGCTAAAATCACAATTTTTGCCAGAACAGTGCATTTTCTAATTTTTATTTTGGATTCCTAGATGTATAAAGAAGCTCATCACCAAGTTTAGTGGCAATCTGTGCCATAGAAAAGAAAATTAATTATCTCGCCATCGAGAGCGCGCATGAACAATGTATTTAAGACATCACCATAGAGCAGGCAACAAACCAAACACTGAGTGAATGCCCACTTTATAAAGTTTGTTTTTCCTGTGTTTTAATCACGGGGGACCTTCCACCGCGAGTAAAGCCAACCACAAAGTAAAAGCTAAAAAAAGAAGCCATAAGCCACAAGGGCACTGGACTGCTCTAAAGCTGAAAAAAACATGTGAACCTGACTTGAAGCAATTGCCGCAATGAAGGTTCAAATTGAAGACGAGGGTCCAACCTATGGAGCAGGGCAGTTTGGTTAACTATTTTTCGTCTTAAAATAAAATAGCAAGCTCTTAAATCTGAATTCATTTTTCTCAGTTTGCACTTCTTTGGCCAAACAAAACCCTTAATAAGAAAACTATTATTCCCAAAGTGCTTTGCCAAAACCTGCTTTCAAAGTAGTTTCTGGGCTGAAATTTTGTCATAAAAAGGATGAGGTTCTTTGTATATTTGTAAATCTTTATTAACAAAAAAAGTGATAACAGATCTGACATATGACAACGAAAAAAAAATTGAACTTAGCTTCAAAGTGACGACACTGTTACAAAAATGTGATGAAAAACATGCAACTGGCCTTATCCTGCACTATAAGCCCCCTAGACGGTATCTAACAAAAACAGTGTGACTTCATTATTTTTGAAATGATGGTTTTCCTAATGTGACATGCCTAATTGGTCCATATGACAGTCATAACTTCTTTTCTAACTGATCTGTAATAAAGAAATTTAGGACACGTCCCTAAAACAAGATACATAAACATAAACCTTTATAAATACTTGTGCAACAGTTCAAAAGTTAAATTTCAGCCTAGCATCCCCCCTAAACAGATGTCGCTGCGGCCTGTATTCTTCCTGTCTAGTTATTACCTGTATTACACTGAGCAAAAACCATGAACCTTTATTTTGACATCAATATAAATAATTAATCAACGCTGGGAAACACAGTTAAATGAATACATAATTGCAAACAATTTCCCCGAGCATACACACAGAGAAAGAAAATGCAGCTTGTGCTACAATCCAATACTGCAAACTACATCCAATATGATGGTATGATACAATGTGACAGAACAGCAATAAAGAAAAGGACAATTACTAAACAATAGTGTTATTTATTATGCAGCAAAAATTGCACCCCATGGAGCACCACACTATGGCCCACATGTAAAGAAAGGCCAAATGTAATTTTTGGGGTCAAGAAAAAGATGGAAAGAAAATTATAGGAAGGTTCTTTTGGTCATATAACACCAAAAACTACTGAATCCCCCAGAGACTTCAGCGTCAAAATGTATGAGACCCTTACTATATGTCACAACGGCGTGGATAAAAGGAAGAAAGAAAGGAAAGAAGGAAAGCACTAGAGTAGAATTACAGCAGCCCAGTAACAAGCTGTCTAGGAGACACAAAGTCACTATGAACAAGGATTAATGCGGTCGAGAGAATGTGAATGAAAAAACATGCACACCTCTATAGATCGCAAATTAGCTCGATGCCTGGTTGGGTGCCACTTTAGTGCCAGCTTCTGGTACTGCATCTGTATGTCTGTCGCTGATGGACCTGCAATAAGAAAAAGATTACAGGGACAGCCTGGATAAAAGACCAAAATAACCAAGGACGGCCTGCATAATAGCAATGATTAAGTAAAACAACAAAATGTTTTTATGCTGTTATTGCTGAACTGATGCATTATTGGCTGAGGTCAGGTACATGAAGAGTTGTGCTGTCTGAACCAGACAGATTTGCAGGCATGATTGCTCTAACATTTCATAGAACTTACTAAAAGCAACCATAGCCAGGATAATGTAACAATTCTATTACAATGCTATTCCTTTTCATCTTTTTTCAATGGTCAGAGCAGTACTCCGCCCACACATTATCACCAGGGCTGGCTGACGGTGAACAGTGGATGATAAGGAAGAAACACAATTGAGCGAAAGGAATCCTTACATTATACCAGCCCATCTCTACCTAACAGGCGTGCCTTTATCATTACAGGGACATCGATAATACTGGAATACCAATGCACTGTGCCTACCCAAACACAACACAGCTCACCTGCACTCATATTTACAGTGTCCTTCTTGTTACTTTGTCATTTGTAGTAAACTGGCAGTTTTCATCTTTACCATCACCCCAAGCACTCGCATTGCTACACAGCCCTGTTCATCCCTGTGCTGATATGTGTGTCTAGTGCACCCACCAGTCCTTCTGACCCTTTCATTGGTTACCCCAATGGTCAGCCAGCCTCCTTCACCTTTATGAGTTTGGGCACATTTTCTCCTCCCTTTTGACCACACCTCGACCATGCCCAATCTCACTGTAGCTTGCCAAACTGCAATGCAGAAATTGCAGGTCATGAAAGCCAATGAGATAGCAGAGGTTGGCCATGTGACTGCTCCCTGTACTGCACCAAAGGTGTTATCTGCTTGAACTGCTTTGGGCAATGACAACACAGCTGCACTTAGTACTATACGCAAACTTCAGACAGCACTTCAGTCAAGCCTCTAAATAATGAACCTCAATTTAACAAAATCCTTGAAGTAACGCATCTTTAAAATGTCCCAATCTCTGTCCCATTGAAAACCATCTACTTTTTTTTCGCGATTTAACACAACCCCGATTTAGCAAAGACCTCGTGCATTGCATGCATGTACCAGGAGCCTCCTTGACAGGCAGATAAATAGTTAAACTACAGATATTGTTGACTCTTGGTAGCTGCTCTACGATCTGGGAAGTGCTCCCAGCAACGCGACGCTGGAGGACTGTATCTTCAGCAATGCTTGTGCTGTGACAACTGAAGGGCTGGACGATGACACAATAATCCAGAGCATCACAGACATGGAGGATGACGACTTGGATGATCTCCAGGTGGCAAGCAGCACAGCTACACCGAAACAAATAATGGATGCGCTGGATCTCCCCACACACAAGGGCACGCACTCACACGAGGAGGCCTTATAACCCCGATGCTCATGATATTAAATTTCAAGAAATGCTAGTTCAACAATATATTGCCTATAGCTTGTTTTTCTTAATAAAACAAAAGTAATCAGTCAAAAAATATGGAACTACTTGTAATGTGAACAAGTAGAAGAATATGTAGACAAATTCTCCATAAGTTCATTGAGACATACCATGATTAACAGAAGTCTGACGTGTATAGAACTTCAGTAAAGTGGAAAGATGGGCTAGTTGGCGAGTTATCATACCTTACTGGTGAAGCAACACACTGACACGGACACAGTTAAGACACAGAAGACGACACTCGCTGCACTCGCAACTATTTTATTTCAGAACACATACCTCATATTTATATACCTGCGCACCCTCAGGCGTCAAAGAAAATCAAGGCAAGATTAAAGGCATCTTTTAAAAAAAATTTCCCGCGCCTACTCGGGCGTCAAAGATATGACACCTATCTATCATGGTGTGCAATCCTATCGTATTTGTTGCACCCCTAACAACCATTTTTATTACACAATTTTTAAATTTTTTTCCTTTAGTGTGCTTCCAAAAAGGCAACCTCACCATGGCTTAGATGTACAGATGGCTGACTGATACAACTCTCTCCCCTCTTGCGAATATGAAATGCTTAGATTATTTCCCTGGTTAGCTGATCCTTATGCTGCGATAAAACTGTGGTATCATTGTAAAGCGGCCAGCACTCATGTTGGGAGCAGTGCCCCTTAATGTGGGAATGAATGTTTCCCCCCAGTGACCTTTTGTGCTCCAAAAGTCTTGTGTTTACACACCGACCTGTTTGGCCGGTGTATACTTTTCCACACGATATGGGCAAACAGTAGACAACGGATGACCTGCACTCGACAAGTTTTTCTTTATGCTTGACCGTGCACTTACGACCATTTAATTTTATTTTTGTTGAAACTCTATGATCCAGTCTGGCACATATTTTTCCAAGTTTGTTCGGTGCTGAAAAAACTACTCGTAGACCATATCTGCCACCTACGTTTCTTAAGTTATGCGCAGTTTTGTGTGCATATGGTATTGACACATTTTTTTTTGCTGTCAATCTCTTTTCTGTTGCACTCTTTTTTGCACTCATTGAAACTTGGAAAAATATGTGCCAGACTGGATCATAGAGTTTCAACAAAAATAAAATTAAATGGTCGTAAGTGCACGGTCAAGCATAAAGAAAAACTTGTCGAGTGCAGGTCATCCGTTGTCTACTGTTTGCCCATATCGTGTGGAAAAGTATACACCGGCCAAACAGGTCGGTGTGTAAACACAAGACTTTTGGAGCACAAAAGGTCACTGGGGGGAAACATTCATTCCCACATTAAGGGGCACTGCTCCCAACATGGGTGCTGGCCGCTTTACAATGATACCACAGTTTTATCGCAGCATAAGGATCAGCTAACCAGGGAAATAATCTAAGCATTTCATATTCGCAAGAGGGGAGAGAGTTGTATCAGTCAGCCATCTGTACATCTAAGCCATGGTGAGGTTGCCTTTTTGGAAGCACACTAAAGGAAAAAAATTTAAAAATTGTGTAATAAAAATGGTTGTTAGGGGTGCAACAAATACGATAGGATTGCACACCATGATAGGTAGGTGTCATATCTTTGACGCCCGAGTAGGCGCGGGAAAATGATTTTTAAAAAATGCCTTTAATCTTGCCTTGATTTTCTTTGACGCCTGAGGGTGCGCAGGTATATAAATATGAAGTATGTGTTCTGAAATAAAATAGTTGCGAGTGCAGCGAGTGTAGTCTTTTTTTGTGTGTCATCACTGTGTGCATGTCAGTGCGCTGCTTCACCAGCAAGGTATGATGTGTATAGAACTATGTGGTAGTCCCCATGGTTTGAAGTTCCATAAGATGATGCAACCTTTTTGCCACTTATAGAAGCAGTTGCTTCCCAAGGTTGGGGAAATATTTTTTGCCAATTCTTGACAAAATGCCTTATAGGAAGCAGCAGTTATGTAGCTTATGCCACCAACCCTTGAATCTTTTCTTGCTGCGATTAGCCAACAGACCTGGAACGACGTTTTCGAGGAAGATAGTAGTGATACCGCTTACCTTAACTTCATCACTACATTCAAGGCTATATATGATGCACATTTTCCACTAAGAAAGATAACCACGCCACCAAAAGCACGGAAACCCTGGATGACGTCCGACTTGCTCCAAATGATCAAGCATAAGAACCGATTGTACGCACAGTTTGTACAATCAAAAAATGAAGAGTTGCTTCGGCAATTCAAAAAGTACAGAAATAATCTAACATCAAAACTAAGAATGGCTCGAGACGCCTATTTCACAAATGTATTTTGGAGCCCTGAAGAACAGCGATCGGATGTAATCTGGCGAAAACTGAATTGTTTATTGCAACAAAATACCCGTGATACTTCCGAAAACTTTCAGCATGAAGGAAAACGAATTTATGGGACCTGTTTAGCTGACGCTTTCAACAATTTCTTTATTTTACAGGCATCTCAGAGTCAGGTAGAGTGCAGCCAAAATTACATTGAATTCATGAAGGGAAGCAGCTGTCCATCATCCCTCTTCGTTGCGCCCACGAACTGCACAGAAGTTTTCTCGTGCATAAGTAATATTAAAAATAGCAAGTCAGTAGATGCAACTGGTCTCCAAATAGCGCCCATTAAACATGTTCTTCACTTAATATGCCCCGCTGTTACTCACATTTACAATCTCATATTATCTACCGCTATATTTCCAAAGGCACTGCAAATGGCTCGAGTAATACCGGTTTTTAAAAGCGGTGACAACAATTTGATTCGTAACTATCGTCCAATTTCTATACTGCCAGTGTTCTCGAAGGGTATAGAAAAATTAATGCATGGTAGGGTACTGTCTTTCTTTGAAAAACATAACCTGCTCCTTGACTTTCAGCACGGGTTTCGAAAGAATCGATCCACTGAAACAGCATTACTGACTCAAAAAGAAATCATTATAGATATGTTTCAAAATAAGGAAATAGGTGCAGGCATATATATAGATTTTACTAAGGCTTTTGACTTGATAAACCACAGAATTTTACTACATAAACTGGCAAGCTATGGTGTCCGAGGAAAAGCTCACGATCTTATGAAATCGTATTTGTCGAACAGAACACAATATGTTGACTTTAAAAATTCGTTGTCTTCAATACAAAATATTTATGCAGGAGTCCCCCAAGGAAGCATATTGGGACCGCTCTTATTTTTAATCTATATAAATGATGTTGTGCAATGTGTAACTGATGGACAGATTGTATCCTACGCTGATGACACTTCGGTGTTCATAACCGGGAGATCAGAAAATGACATTGAAGAGAAAGCAATCGAAACACTGAGTGCATTAAATACGTGGGCAAAATCAAATTGTTTGAAGATTAATTCTAAAAAGACAAAAATAATATTGTACTTTCCAAAAGGAAAGGTAATTTCTCATCCGTTGAACGTGTTCTTAAGCTCTGATACTGTTGAAATTGTAGATTCTGTTAAAATCCTTGGCGTCATATTTTCAAAGCATTTGACTTGGAATGATCATGTTGATTATATCAGATCAAAAGTGTCTTCAGCTGTCGGTGTCATGTTGCGGCTGCGCGGTATTCTTCCTGTGAAAGTTAGGCTATTGCTATACAACTCATTAGTTCTTTCTCTTTTGCAATATTGTTGTACCGTTTGGGGCACTACGGGTGTCACAAATTTATCCAAGCTTCACCTTCTTCAA
This sequence comes from Dermacentor variabilis, assembly GCF_050947875.1. Classification (NCBI taxonomy): domain Eukaryota; kingdom Metazoa; phylum Arthropoda; class Arachnida; order Ixodida; family Ixodidae; genus Dermacentor; species Dermacentor variabilis. The sequence goes on along the minus strand of NW_027460280.1, from coordinate 56,515,202 downwards.
AAAAGAGCTGTAAGATGCATTGCTGGTGTTCCTTATTGTTCCCCCACACATGACTTGTTTTTAAAATATGAAATCCTGCCAATCTATAGTTTATATAATTATAGACTTTTAATGATCTATAAACGGTCTTCACACAGTCATGAACATTATATTAGTTATCTGGCAAAACTTGAGAAAAACACGCATATCCTGCAGACTAGACATAAAGAAATTTGGTTAGTGCCGACGCCTAGGGCATATTATACCGAGCAGTCTCTTTCTTATACTGTTCCAGTATTATTAAATAAATTAAACAGAGAATTGTTTGACCCCTTTCAGCATTCAAGTGATGTTATTAAGCGATTTTTTCTTCGCAAGATTACGTAATGTTGCACTCAGTTTAAACCTATACCTGTTATTTTTTTTTTTCGTTTCCCCATGACCAGTTATTTGTTTTTTTAATACCTATGTTTGTGCTGCAATGCATAGCGCTGCTTTTTACAAGTGTTTTGTTATTTTGTTTCAGTGTTTATTCGGAAAATTGAAAATCTCTGCCTGTGTACTGTACTGCCAGGTTGATAAAGGGGGCAGGACCTCTGTCAAGCTTACGAGCTTTTAGTCCTGTCTCCTTCTCTGTCCAAGAGAAAAATAAAGACTGAATTGAATTGAATTGAACCCTGTCCATTGTGCTGACCATACACTGCAGAAAGTCTCCTCGCCAGCTGCCCTCCCTTTGCCCGAGAAAAATTCCACACAGCTAGAAATACACTTCAGGATATGCCCCTAGGTGGTACTAGCCTCCTCTATGTGAATCCTCGATTGGAAAGATGCTCACCAAGAACTTGGGGATGAGGACACTGGCCACCCATCTCGGAACTCAAGGGACACCTTGCAAACCATGTGGAGCAACTGTTAGCTTCCCCGCCTGCACCTTCACCAGAGAAGCTCCTCCTGCCTACCTATGCACGGGCACCGAAGATAGTGTAGAGCAGTGCGAGTAAGAGATAACGCCGTTCACGCTTGACTGAGCCCTTGTTCGCTTTGGGGCCTATAAAGCCCAGGGATTGGACACTATCTCGGCAGGACTTGTGAAATGTCTGCCCAATATAGCCTGACAATGCCTCGCCGTCATATTTACCGGCATCCTGCGTGGTGAACCCATTCCGCCAGACAGTCAATGCAGACGCATTAGTTTCCTGTGCAAGAGGGGTGGAAACGCGGGATTCCTAAAGGACTACAGGCCGCTCATGGTCACCAGCGTGTTACACTGCCTCTTCCCGCAGGTAGTTAAAAGTTGGATGTGCGCATGGGCCAAAAATAATGGTATTCTAACAGAAATGCAGAAGAGGTTCCGGCACAATCGCCGACTGGAGGACAATGTGTTCATGCTTAGCCAGACAGTGAATGTGGTGCAGGAAAAGTCGTGGAACTTAGTGGGACACTTCCTGGATGTTTCGAAAGCATACAACAGCATCCCGCACAACCAGATACTGCACCGCATGGTCGAATTGGGCCTGCCGAATACATAGACCAACCTTCTTCGTCGCATGTATGCAGCAAATACCGTTGTTTCCTGCTTTAACGGTGTCATCACGAGACCGGTGGCTGCATGCAGAGGTCTGAATCAAAGGTGCCCTCTCTTACTTTACATGGTATATGCGTTGAGGATGGAGGGCACGCTGCTCCAAAGTCGCCTTGGCTTCGAGTTCCAGTACATGGTGTACAGTCAACCAAACTCCGGGACTTTGCCAGGCCTGCTGTTTGTGAACGACATCATGCTGCTTGTAGAGAGTGTAAAGCATGTACAGCGGTTGGTCACTTTGGCTGCCGTCCACATCTCTCGGTTGAGCCTGGAGTTCAATGCCAGGAAATCTGCGGTGCTACAGTTCTCTGACTCTCAAGGTGAAATACCCATGGTTCTTCTCAACGGTGCAACCCTATAATGGTTAACGGAATACCATTACCTTGGTGTAATGCTTAGAACTGCAGAAAATGTTGTGGAGGTACACGAGGACCACGTGAAATGGGCTGCTCAGAGAGCATGCAATTTGCTGCGCAGACGATGTATCTGGGGTTGCAGCCGGCCCGTGATGGTGCAAAACTCTGGAAAGTGGTACACGCGCTTGGTTTCACCTTTGCCAATGCTGCTGTATGCCTGTCGTCCAAGATGCGAGGATGAATGGAACGCAGTCAGCACAAAGTTGGAAAGACAGCTATGAGTTGCCATGGACGCGTCGCTATCAAGGCGATTTAGAGCGACATTGGCTGGTCTTCTTTTCTGGGACCTTTGCTGTTAATAGACACTTCATATAGAGGGCTGCCAGCTGTCAAGCATTATGTCTCCTCCATATTTGATTAAATCGACTGTTATTCCATCTTCTCCTGCCGCCCTTCCTCGTTTCATGTCTTGCAAGGCCCTTCTGACCTCATCGCTAGTTATAGTAGGAGTTTCTGTATCCTGTTCATTACTGCTTCGAATGGAGGTATCCTTACTCCTCTGGATACTGTACAAGTCACTACAGAATTCTTCCGCTGCTGTTACTATACCTTCGAGATTGCTGATGATATTACAGTGCTTATCTTTCAGTGCATCATCTTGGTCTGTCCTATGCCAAGTTTCCTTCTCACTGATTTCAGGCTGCTTCCATTTTTTACGGCTTCTTCAGTCTTTCTCACGTTATAATTTCGAACATCCCACATTTTAAACTCGCTATTTTTTTTTTTTTTTTACTGTTTGAGTCTTTTATTTAGTCACACTGTTATTTTGTTGCTTTAATTAGTGTTGTCACGGCTAGGACACAGTACTAGCACCTGCCCATTTTAAAGGGTGAAGCCACATAAACATCAACATCATGGCCCAATATGTAAAGGAACACTTATAATGTATTCAAATAATGATTCAGCAGAAGTACCTCACCTTCTGCTACCTTCAACCATTGCTTGCAACATAGTTCTTGTGATTAATTATCTACCTCGTGGCATTTTTCTGATTGCAGCTCAAGAGTGATGAAAACTAGGAGGATTAAATGAAAATCTGGCGTTCATGAAATGAAAAGTGCTTTCATCAAATCTTTTGTTTCTTTACTGTATTTAGAGATGTGTTGGTACATACTGCGCCAACTTGAATGCACTGACTTGTACGCACTGACTTGTTTGCACACTGAATGTAAAATGAAAAGCAGCTGGTTTGCTTCCTTTAAAATAAATGTCGCCCATCAGCACTGCAGTAAATTGTAATGTTTGTCTCCTTTTTCAACATTCATTTTGCACTGTTTAGCCAATTCTTCACGTGCGCAGTACACTCAATTGCACAAGAACTTGCAATGGATAGCTCTGTGCGAACTACACAATAGATCGCAAATGCATGGTTCAAATATAGGCAACACATTTCAGAGGCAATGCTTAAAAACTGGTTCAAAAAGAACACATTATTTAAACAGACTGCCCAGAAAACCACCAGTGTGCTAGACGGTAGGTGGAATGTGAAAGTGTGCAAACTAGGGCAGTGTTGGGCATACGAAACAAAATGGTTCGAGGACTAACAAACGAGAGCCTTGTTACAATATTTTCTGCATCTACAGGCCACTGTCCCCAAATATGAAAATATCAGTTCAGGCTTTTCTTGTAATACCAGCAAGTCAAGAGGAAGCTTTAGCTCGGGGACAACTCTGATGTTGCCTATTCAAATACATGAATAAAGCAGAAATGGTTTCACGAGACAACTGCTCGACTGATTTTAATGGAATGTGTTGCATTTGAGAGATACAGTTAAATTCTAGTGACTGTAGGTAGCAGATTCTTTATTGCGGGCCTGTAATTTTTCTTTACAGAAATTACCAAAGACTGATGTTTCAAAAATACTTGAACCCGAAGTTTTCACAACCGTACCTCACAAAAACAGATATCGCAGTTCTGTAAACTACATCGATTAGGGCATCTCAAGCGGTCCAATTTAGCGTATTAATTTACTGCTTATGTAAAATGTTTTACAATGTTTACGAAGGTTTTGCAAAAGTCCGACTCGCAAATTAGTGGTATATTTGAGAGCAGTGTGTAGTATGTCAATTTCGTCCGCTGTTCGATGTATTTTTACGTGCAGTTTACAGAATTGTGATGCCGTTTTTTATTGCTGAGTTAGAGTTTTTTACTTATAGTTAATTTCTTGCAATTTCGCACTTTCAAAAAAAATTACGGAGAAATTGACGGCCTAAATAAAAATACCCGTTTTCTAGTCTCTAGACAATAGTTTATTCTTTCAAAGGCAACAAACCTCATCAAATTTGATGTAGCAGTTGTTTACAAAAACGATTTCTCCGTTCCCATGTATTTAGATAGGAGCCCCCGAGCATGATAAGCTGAAGTGCAATAATGTTTGAAAGGCTGCGTCAGTAGAGATATTTGACACGCGGTGGTGACTGGAATACTTATCCAGACAACTTAAAAAACCAAATTTAATTAACCACCAACTCGCAAGCGCTCAAACCTAGCAAGAAGGTCGCGTCTCGCGGTATCTGCAGGAATGAAAAGCAACTTTCATCTACGGCCTCAGCATTACGTAAGCGAGTCCTCTGCCAGCCGAACGAGCTTGACTCCGTACTTGTCTGCCTAGCCCCTACGGAGGTTGACATTTGTCTTACTCGTTCGTTGTATAGAAAAAGTAAACGCAAGACCAGTAGCAGGGCGCTCACACACGGGTGACAATGCAAGTTACAGCATGCTGCATCTGCTTCCCCGAGTTACCAATGTTCAAGACGTCAGTTATATCATGTCGAATGCACCGGTTCTCGTCCGGGGTCGTAGATGACCACAAGATCTTCATTTACATTCATATGTACATTCTGTTTTATTCAACGTGTCAGAACACATTTGCAGGTCGCAGCACACTGCACGCGCTAACATTCCACACAGCGACCCGCCAAATGCGCACGGAAGCACACCACAACTTGGCCACAACCCGACAGTTCCAACACAGGCAGGGCTCCAGCCTAATAATCATGTTTACGACGCTTATGAATGCAAGATTAAAGTATACATGTCACATTGTCACCATACGTTCCGAGCACACAAAAAAAGAAAGGCCTGTACACTTGCAAATAAAGCGCCTCGAACGCAGTAATAATATGGTTGGTACTCACTTGTGCCATCAAGTTCCAAGAGATGTAAGGCTTCTTCCTTTGTCACTGTCACTTTCGACATTGTTGGAGAAAGGAAGGCCACACTTTCAAACAATTATAGTGTCCGCCACACTAAGTTGCCCCTACACAAAAACATCAGGAATCGATTCATTAATCATTTAGAACGGCTACTGAAGCAAACATCATTGCACACAACGGTAACACACAAATAACAGAGGCAAAACTTCACAGAATGGCAATCGGCGATGGGAAGCAAACAAAATCGCAAGCCAAACGCGTGGAGAACGCCACAATTTTTCCTTTCAGTCGTACCACCTAAAAAAGCGTGGCAGTTGGCACCTAACTAAAGCCGAACGCGCCGATTACAAAAGCTCATGGCCCGCTACCCATGCCGCTACCCGAACAGCAGTCACGTGAGTCGTAGGACTCGCCAATGGCATTGAACTGACGAACTCGCGCGCAAAAAAAGAAAAAACCGTTAAAAAAATTTGAAAAAAAGAAAACAAGAGTTACCAGCCGCAGTTTCGAAAAGCATTTTTATTGCTCAAATTATAACACCTTTATTTATTACATATATTGTAGGAGAATTCTAGGTACATAGGACGCAAGTAGAAGGCTTTATATTAACTCTATGGCTTACAAGCCCACAAAATAAACATCAGTTTCGAACGAACATATTCGCAGGACGCTGAAAGTGTACAGCGGTGTACAGGGTAACCTAGAGCCAGAGAGTTATTTATGCACAGTTTAAGTGTTCTTATTTAGCTTTTTACAGGTGGTGCGCGCTGAAGTAGCTGAAGAACACACGGTGCTACCACAGAACACCTATACAAACTTGTGCTACCATGATGCTGCGTGATGAAGCAGTGGGCTGAAATCCCGCCAGGGGGCTGAAGTGGAATGTCACGTGTGCAACACGCGTAGCAGACGACGCGCACTATTACTACGCTCGTCAGTGCAACCCACGTCAGAGAGGACGACATATATATTCGTCGAGCAAAGCTCTGATAAAACAAAATTAGCAGCCGGCAGCCTAAAAAGCAGTATATCTATAAGCATGTACACAGAAGGCACAGAATTACGAAATTTCGCGCCCGGCAGAAGGGCTCGAATTTCTGTGGTGGGCGATAGGTGCACCTCTGTCGATCATCGCGCTTCCTGCTCTAATCTACTCCGCCCTTATCTACTCCGTTACCTACACCGCCCCGTGTCTCCAGCTGACGAAGGCGAATCGGGACACCCTAAACATGTTGCTTCGTAAGGCAACGAAGCAAGCACTGAGTATGCCCATATACTCGTCCACGCAAAGACAGCTAGACATGGGCGCCCACAACACGGTGGAGGAGCTCATCGAAACCCACCTCTCTAATCAGAGAATCCGGCTCAGTCACACGGAACACGGACGTGCCGTCCCACGCAAGATAGGATGACAGATCGAGCCAGTACACATCAAGACGGCCCTTGCGGAAGACTGGAAGACGACCACTGAGACCCCCTTTCCCGGAACATGACGCCGGGCAAGGACGACGAGAGGCGTACCGCGCGAGCCATAGCCATAGCCCGGAAGCTGGAAGAGAACCCCAGGGTCCTCTACGCGGACGAGCTCGCTCCGAAAACACAGTGACCGTGCGGCGGTGGTGGTTACGTCAAAAGACAGGCTGATCGTCAGCGCGTCCCTGAAGACAACAGGCCCCGCAGTTGCCGAAGAAGCGGCCGTGGCCCTCGCACTCGCACAGCCGAGCGTGGACACCGTAGTCCTCGACTCAAAGACAGCCTACAGAAGCTTCCGCAGGGGGTTAATCTCCTCCGCGGCCCTAGCCATTCTATCCAAGCGCAATTAAGCCTCCGGGAAGAGCCATAGAGCTCCCCCCGTGTGGGACCCGGCTCACTCGCAGGTAGCACTAGGCAACACCATCGCCGACTACCATGCCCAAGAAATATCAATCCGGGCCGAGCACGAGCCGGAAGAGCTACCGCACCCGGTTACCAGCTTTCGGGACATTGCCCAGTGTTAGGTATGGTCGGACGCCAAGGGCGATACGTCATCCCCTACCCTCTACTTGGTAGGACGCCAAGGGCGATACGTCATTCCCCTACCCTCTACATGGTCGGACACCACGGGCGATACGTCATCCCCCTACCTTCTATCTGGCCGGACCCCACGGCGCCGAAGAGGTCATTCACCCGACCTTCTCCCCGGATTCGTCGAAAAGAGGATCGACTTCTCCTGCCCGTGCTCGGTAATGCAGGAGGAGGGGCCCTCTCTCTGTGCCTGTCACGTGTCATCGACGGAAGCAAGATCCCGCCCACACTTGTAGAGAGCCTATTTAAGGGGCTCCGAAATGTAATTGTGATATACTTCATACTTCATGCTTTTCTTATTTTATTTCAACTACCTTTGAATAAACAGTGCAAGTTTCGCACTAGCAAATCGCCTCGCCCTTGCTCGGTCGCCATGGTCTACCGGATGCCTGCAGCCCGCCGACAACGCCACGCTACCCAATAAGTAATGTCGGTCGAGGTTCGATAGGCAGGCGTCGCTACTTGTCGGCAGCAGTACGGTACGCTACCCTGGAGAACGCAACAAACTGGTTGCGAGCGGTGGGATCGCCTCCAAACGCAACATACTGGTTGCTAACGGTGGGATCGCCCCTGAAGTGCAACAAACTGGCTGGCAGCGATTGGGATACGTAATCCTGGAGACCCCAACTTGGACGACAACTACAACATCGTAGCCTCTTCGTCCTGGCAACAACGTTCGGAAGGAAGGTGTCTGGATCATGACTGCATATGGTGAGTGCACGGCTTTTCTTCACTGAGATATCACTTGGCTTTTACGTATTTTTTGGAAAGTACATAGTAGTGATTTTTCTTTAAACCGTTGACGGAAGTTTGAGTACGTCAAGGTTATATAGAGTGAAGGTTTAGCAGCACTAAGGGCAGCCATGAACTTGAAGGCACTAAAGAAGCCGGAATTGTTGAGCTTGGCCAAAGAGTTGGGCCTCCAAATTGCCGAATCAAAGACAAAGCCGGAGATCATTGAGGCGATCGAAGCAACCTGGGCAGACGACGAGGAACTGACGGAATGCCTAGAAAGCATTAAAGAGAGAGAGGAAGAGCGTAAGCGCCTAGAGGAAAAAGAAGAGCGCGAGCGCGCCGCACGTGAGGCTAAAGAAGAGCACGACCGTGTTGCACGCCACGCACTCGAAATGAAGCGCCTAGAGATTGAGCTCTTGAAAGCTCAAAATTCTGAAAGACCTAGTACAGAGGCATGTGAAAGCGAGCGCAGAATGACAGACTTGATGGCACCCTACGCAGTAGGAGGGGACATAGGTCTTTTTCTGGTACAGTTTGAGCGCACGTGTGAGAAGGCAAAATTCGCGAGAAACACGTGGCCACAACGCTTGCTTATGTTACTGCCACGTGAAGTAGCTGATATCATCGCCCGCATGGGGAAAGAAGCAGAGGACTTCGATGAAGTCAAAGCGGAGCTGCTTAAAAGGTGTAGATTATCAGCAGAAGCATTCAGGCGGAAGTTCAGGGAAGTCGAGAAGACCAAAAGTGAGTCATACTCAGATTTTGCATACACCTTAGAGGTAAACCTGAAGGAGTGGCTCAGAGAAGAGGGGGCACTCGGCGACGCCGAAAAGACAATGCAGTGCATTGCCTTAGAACAGTTCTACCGCCGGCTGCCAGTAAACATCAAGTATTGGGTTCAGGATAGGCCAGGCGTACACACTGTTTCGAGAGCGGCCGATCTCGCTGAGGAGTACGTAACTCGCCGTGCGGACGAAGGCAGCGAAGCTCCTAAGGAGGAGATGAATAAATGCAGACCCGACAAGCCAAAACGATGGTCAAAGTCGAGTCGGTATAAAGCAAAGGAAAGGTCAGATTCAGTAAAAAGTAGTGACGAGAACAGCAAGGGAAGGGAGGAGTCACCCGAACAGAGGGCAGAAAAGCAAAAGAAAAAGGCTTTCGAGGCCAAGAAACCGGTAGTTTGCTGCAACTGCTGGCAAACGGAGCATATCTCCGTGGGATGCAGAAATCCCAAACTAGTGTTGATGTCACTAACCAGTAACAAGGAAAACCTGAAATTGCTAGAACCGTACATTCGAGACCTCGTGGTAAACGGCAAACCGTGTAGAGTGCTTCGCGACTCGACAGCCACAATGGACGTAGTGCATCCGTCGTACGTAGATGCATGCCACTTCACGGGGGAATGTGCTTCGATAAGGCAAGCCGCAGAGGCCTCCAGTGTTTGTCTCCCGGTGGCCAAAATTCGTATTGAAGGCCCTTTCGGAGTACTGGACACTGAAGCCGCCGTCTCGGCACATCTTCCGCCGCAGTATCCGTATTTGTTTTCTAACAAATCAGAGGATTTGCTACGACGCAAGGGAATCGGGTTTAGTGAGGGAACAGTGCAAGCCCTAACTCGTTCCAAGGCAAAGGAGCTCGCGGCTAAAGCAGTGGATGAAAGTCCAGTGGTGAAAGAAACCGGTTTGACAGCTGATTGGTCAACTAGTACTGAACAGGATAGCCCTATAGGGGATGAGGCGGAAAGTACGCCAGCTAATGAAAAAACCAGGAAAGCAACGGAGCCTGAAATGTCGCGAGAGGCAGAATGTAGGAGAAAGTTGTTAAACGTAAGCCTGCCACAATGATTGCCGAGCATGAAATGCGTAAAGCACAAAACAATGCTGAGCATTACTATGACAGGACGGCTCGCACGAGACGCTTTGAAGTTGGGGAAAAGCGAATGATCCTGAAACCCTCGTTGAAAAACAAACTAGAGGTTCAATGGGAAGGACCGGTTGACATAATTCACAAATTATCTGAAACAAACTACGTAATCACGGTACCGGGAAAAAGAAAGACACCACAAGTGTACCATAGCAATCTACTCAAACCCTACAGGCAGAGGGAAGCCATTGTGAACATGTCCCTTAACCAACCTGAGGAAATGCCTGTCGACTTTCCAGAGTTAACAGCAGTGACGGAGACAAAAGACATTGACGAGACCATTGATAAGCTAGTAGAACAGGCGGAGTTGAATCCCAATCAAAGGGCCGAACTGAGGGAACTCGTGTTTGAATTTAAAGACGTATTTTCATATACACCGGGCTGGACAACTGCGATCGTTCACGATATCGAGTTAACCTCGTCGGACCCAGTTCGTTCGAAAGCTTATCGCGTTTCGCCTCGTCAACGTGAAGTCATGACCGCTGAGATAAACAAGATGTTAGAGCTAGGTGTAATCGAGCCAGGAGAGAGTGATTATACCTCGCCTCTTATCTTGGTTGAGGTCCCAGGAAAAGAGCCGCGGCCATGTATCGACTACCGCAGGCTCAATTTAATCACGAAGGACCAGACTTATCCAATACCGCATATCGAGGAAAGGCTTGAAAAGGTGAGCAGTGCTAATTTCATCTCTACGCTCGATTTAGTCAGAGGGTATTGGCAGGTTCCATTGACCGAGAGGGCAAGCAGGCTTGCAGCGTTTATTTCCCCGATGGGAACCTTTCGTCCGAAAGTCCTGAGTTATGGATTGAAGAATGCGCCATATTGCTTCTCTAGCCTTATGGACCAGGTGCTACGAGGAATGGAGGACTTTGCACTTCCCTATCTCGATGACATAGCTATCTTTTCTTCATCATGGGCGGACCATATGCAACACCTGCGAACCGTGTTGCGTCGTCTACGAGAGGTCAACTTAACTGTTAAGGCTCCCAAATGCCAATTAGGGCGCGCGTAGGTAGCTTATCTAGGTCATGTAATAGGGCAAGGCCATCGTCGGCCTTCCGAGGTTAAACTGATCGCGATAGACAACTTCCCGCAACCACGCACCAAGCGGGACATCAGATCATTCCTTGGCTTGGCGGGTTATTACCAAAGATATATTCCGCGGTATTCCGAGATTGCAAGTCCTTTAACGGATGCTCTCAGAAAAACAGAACCACAAACGGTAAAGTGGGATGACGCAAAAGAAAATGCTTTTAGTATGCTAAAGAACGCACTAACGAGTCAGCCAGTGTTGAACGCGCCCGACTACTCTAAGCCATTCATTCTTCAGTGTGATGCCAGTGACAGGGGTATGGGGGTGGTGCTCTGTCAAAAGAAAGATGACGAGAACGAACATCCTGTACTGTACGCCAGTAGAAAGCTTTCAGTTCGTGAGGAAGCATACAGTGCATCAGAAAAGGAATGCGCCTGCGTAATTTGGGCGGTACAGATGCTAGCTTGCTATATCGCTGGCTCAAGATTCACCATAGAGACTGACCACTGTCCCCTCACATGGCTGCAGTCCATGTCTGCGAAAAACGGTCGTCTTTTGCGCTGGAGCTTGGCTCTTCAACAGTACACCTTCGATATTCGCTACAAGAAGGGTAAGCTTAACGGCAATGCCGACGGTTTAAGTCGTTGCCCCTAGAGTATCGAAAGCCCCATGCTCATCCGGGTTTCCATGGCATTTTTTTTCGTTCATTCATATGTTTTTCCGAAGTGAAGCCGATTGTTAGCTGATTTTAATAACCACGTCCTAACGCTTTCAAGAAAGGGCTGTTTTTAGTGTTGAGGGGGGGGAGGACGCGCGTAGGAAATGGGAAAGGTGTAGCGGGTTTTCTTTTTTGTTAAAAGCCGGGTGTGTCTTGGGGGAGAGTGGCCTTGTGCTCGCTACTTTGTGGTTGTAGGTCCGGCACTGTTCTGAGGTGATTGCTTGCCCACGCAGGAGACGAAAAGTTGCGAGACCGGCTTGCAAAGACCAATTTCACCGGACCGGACCAAGGAGAAAAGTCACAAGAGCGCCACGAGGACGGATGACCACTCCCCGGAATCTACCTGCTACGAATGAAGGGTTCGTAACCTCTACGGGGAATCCTGATACCGAAACGCCGATCCCTCGTACAGCGGCTGCTGGCCCCTACACGTCGATCGGGATCTTCCTCCCCCGCCGGAGATGCTGTTAGGTATGGTCGGACGCCAAGGGCGATACGTCATCCCCCTACCCTCTACTTGGTCGGACGCCAAGGGCGATACGTCATCCCCCTACCCTCTACTTGGTCGGACACCACGGGCGATACGTCATCCCCCTACCTTCTATCTGGCCGGACCCCACGGCGCCGAAGAGGTCATTCACCCGACCTTCTCCCCGGATTCGTCGAAAAGAGGATCGACTTCTCCTGCCCGTGCTCGGTAATGCAGGAGGAGGGGCTTTCTCTCTGTGCCTGTCACGTGTCATCGACGGAAGCAAGATCCCGCCCACACTTGTAGAGAGCCTATTTAAGGGGCTCCGAAATGTACTTGTGATATACTTCATACTTCATGCTTTTCTTATTTTATTTCAACTACCTTTGAATAAACAGTGCAAGTTTCGCACTAGCAAATCGTCTCGCCCTTGCTTGGTCGCCATGGTCTACCGGATGCCTGCAGCCAGTGGCGTAGCAACAGGGGGGGCCGGGGGGCCGTGGGCCCCGGGTGCAGGGGCCAGTGGGGGGGGGGGTGTCATATACGTCTGAAGACACCCCTGTTTCCGCCGGCTACACCCGAGGGCGGCGTGACAAGACCTATGGGCCCCGGGTGCCAGACGACCTAGCTACGCCACTGCCTGCAGCCCGCCGACAAAGCCACGCTACCCAATAAGTAATGTCGGTCGAGCTTCGATAGGCAGGCGTCGCTACTTCTCGGCAGCAGTACGGTACGCTACCCTGGAGTACGCAACAAACTGGTTGCGAGCGGTGGGATCGCCTCCAAACGCAACAAACTGGTTGCTAACGGTGGGATCGCCCCTGAAGTGCAACACCAGATGTACCGAGAGGAAAGGTGCAGACTGCCAGAACCGCACCCCAAACTCACCAGGCAACAACAGACGATCCTGCGTCGAGCGCAGGTGGGATCGCTTGCGCATCCCGTACTGATGAACCGCATGTACCCTGCGGAATACGATATGCTCTGTCCTTTTTGCAGAAGAGAAAAGGGCACCCTACCGCACGTCTTAGCAGAGTGCACAGAACTCAAGACCCTCCCTCCTCCCCTTCCCACCAACACCCCCGATCTCCAACCCCTTGAGCGATGGGAGACCTTGTTATCCAGCCCCGCCCTACCGATTCAGCTCGCACTGACGGAAAGGGGCCAGGAGCTGCTGGGAACATATGGGTCCCGTAACTAGGGAATCACCCCTTCTGGTGCCTGCGTGCACCACCGATTTATTTCGGGCCCTGTAAACGTTGCTTCATCATCATCCTGTTCTAATCGATTGTCACATGCCCTGCCCCCCTCACCCCGCTCACTCCATATAATAGAAACAGTAGTTAATTCCGTTCTGTCCATACAAATAATTAACTTAGGTATTGTAAAAAATTACTAAATAGCGCAGGAAGCTCAGTAACAGTAACTCAGCAACTTATTTTTGTCTTGTTGAGATTGGACCTCGACAGAAAAAAAAAAAAGAGAGCGACATAGAGAGGGGTACACCTTTGAAAAGCATTGCGGGGATCATAGCGTCCGGTAGGCGTGTCGCTAGGGCACGCCGACCAGTGTGTGTGTGCCTGTGTATTCCCAGGGAGAAGGACACCATGAAGCGAGAGCTGACCCTTCGAGCTACAGTATGACGTCAGGCGTCACTTCTAAAGCAATCCTCGAGGTCGCGACCGAACATCGACGCTTCGGGCAACCTGACAGCTGGTCACCCTCAGTTGAAATCTCTTGGCGGTGGAGGTGTCTGTAACGTCTCAGCACGGCCACGGGCAGTAATTAGACGTTTGCCACGATGCAACTCCACCCATCCATCAGCGCCTACCCAGCCGTCAACGCAGTTTTGACGCCAACCGCTGACGCGCCCACAGAAAGCCCCCTACAACTACCGGACAGCTTGAACTAATGATGAAAAGGGCCAATGTCAGATGCTACCGAAGAACGGCGCCGACCTTGGATCCCCCATGTTGCTATCCTGTAACATATTCCATACAATCGGAGGTAGGAGTGCAGTGGAACGATGCGATATCATGGGCGGGGTATTGTAACCGATTCGACGATTGCTTTTGGCCGCGATATACAGTCAATAAGATTTCCTAGTCGAGTCGCGTAGGGAAGACGGTAGTAAAAGCGGAGACCTTTCGTGCAGTCTGGGCGACGTGTGAACTCGGACGTTTAACATGCTCCTGCATGGAGTGGGCTTCCATAAATGGATCCGGTGTAACTAATGACAAATAAACCCTTTTTCCTTCGTTCCTACTACCCGACGTATTCGTCGATGGGCTTGGTGGATTCCTTGCCCTAACGCCACCTCGAGCCGCAACAGTAATTCGCCATATGTAAGGCCGCTCTGATTGTTCGTGTTCTGAAGTGTCGCGAGTCGCCCACGTGCTTGGTTCACTTCCCCCCAGGTCAGCGGGAGCAACCGTTTCTGTGTTAGGAGCGGTCAGAAGGACCGCGCGGTGTCGGGTGACGCGTCGCGGCAGGCGCCAGGGGGCGAGGTGCGGATTCAGGGAAGTCGGTATTATGCGCACGGAGTTGGCAGTCCGCCGACGGTCACATGGGTCCACACAGACCAGCCTTGAAAGGAACTGCTGTACGCGGTATTGTGGTTCTGGCTCCCGAGTACCTGGCTAATTGGAGGCGCCACCAAGGTTAAGAAGGGCTTAGCAACATTGACCACGTGCTGCATGTACGGCGCGGGGATCTATTCTTCTACGCGTCCGGAAGGCAATCGGCGGCCTTGGAAGCTGGGTGCGGAGAAAAGCCTGTGTGGTGCCGAAGAACGGCTTACAGTGTGCGCTGTAGAGATGCGGTGCGCATGTGAGGAGCACATTCGGACGGCGGCGTCTTGTAAACACGCACTCGGAGAACTTTGTCTTGTAGACAATAAGTTTGAAGGACAAGGACGGTCATCAGTCTCCCATGCGGACAAACCTTGAGTGCAGCTGCAGTACGCGGTGTCGATGTACCGGCTTCCGAGACGTTTGCGGCCTAGACGCGCCATCGGAGTTTGAGGCGGCCTAGCAATTGTACGGGCCTGGCGTGTTTTGCTGAGGCCGTCACTGATTACGTAGAAATGAGAGGGCAACAGAGTTTTAGGGAAGAAGGAAAAGAGCTTTGTTTTCCAATATGTTTACTTTTAAGAGTAAGCCCATCCCTTTGGATTGTGGCTTAACAAACGGTTGACTCTCACTGGCAACAGAACCTGTGGGACGGGCCAACGGCCCTACCGCCCTTTTTTCTTTGTATATTTGGGTTATAAAAATCGGGACGACATGCTGTCCCTCAGACTTGGCTGAAATCAGGATTGCTGAGAGATCAGTGAGGCTCCGTACCTTGTACGTTAGACTTCGCTGAAATCAGTATTGCTGATAGATCAGTGAGCTTCCGTACTATGTAGTACGTTAAAACGAGTCTGGGCTCTAACAGTCATTGAGACAGTCGAAGAGTGAGACTGTTTCTCAATCGTTCAAGTTTGTAACGTATTTGTTTTACCTGCCATGTATATAGAAAAGTTTACCTATAAATATTTCTTGTACATCTGATCTCCATCGCTTCGTATCGGCATTTGATCAACAACTGCCGATCATCGTCCGAGAAGCTTCACATTCCAACTGAGAAGCGAGGACAAGAGAACGAACGAAACTTATTTACTCCATACTTGTTCAAAGTTTCCTGTCTGCTACTTCACCTCCGCCGAGCTACATCACAGGGCCCTCGTCCCTCAACACCACGGGAAAGGAAACCCTACTCCAGGTCATCGGGCCAGACAGCAACGCGCACGGAGAGGTTGTACGTGGTTGTACACGCATGTACCTAGTGCAAGAATTCCTTTGGCGTTTTTACTCTTTTCAAATGTGTCCTTTTTTCTGTCATGTGACGTACTGACGATCTGTGATTGGCCAGAAAGGCAGCGATTGTGGCCCAATCACAGCTTCTGTATACAGAAACTCCGGACAGGGGGTTGGGCAGGGCTGGGCGTGCAGACAGCGTACTAACACTGAAATTTCAGGGGGTTGGGACCACGTGCCCGTATTGTAACTCTACGTGCCCGATGTGCCACCCACTGGCTACACCACTGTGGGTGAGTAGGGGTGGACGTGAGTATGAACGTGTGTTAGTACACAGCCACTCAGAGTAGGCGTTAATAGGAACGTGAGCACCGGTGCAAGTTGACGCGGGTATGAATCTGAGCGGAATGTGAACGCGATCGAGTGCCTGTGAGCATGAACACAAGTTTCATTGCGCGTGCCGATGAGCGCGATGTGTGCAAGTTGGCGCGAGTGTAACGTGATCGCCTGTGGTCATACGTCTTGAACTCAGAAATTGATCCAAGTTAGCTAGTCCTTTAATTCTTGTACAGTCCGAGATATATCTTTGCGCTTCGGAAAATTACCGCTCGAGCGGGAATTTTGCCTTATTAAAAAGGTAACATATAGGAATGTTGTGTCAGCTGGCTATATTATTTAATTATACTTCTGTCAAATGAAATACAAGTGACGATACCGCCCTGCATGAAGTTCCCGAAATAGCGGAAATCGCTCAGTGCGGCAAACCACTCATATACGTTATAGGCATGGACTTCTTGTGGGAATACGGCGCGCGCTGTTTAACACATGCGTGAAGGCGTAGTAATAACTTTGTCCACTATAGTAAGACACGACATGACCCACGGCGCAGAACGACAACGCAGGTCTTTACATGTCGCCGATGAGGACGTCAGCATACCAACATATTATGCAGCCTCGTTTCCGTACAGTAGGAGCTAGACAAGCAGCCGAACGAATTAGTGCACTTCGGCTCCATGAGGGCGTTGCCATCGCTCGGTGCATCGGTAGCTTCATTGATGCACGTACAGAGGTGCCGCTGACAAATTTGCACCAACGAACGCTGGCACATATGCATAAAAGCACCGCTGTACCATATGCCTTCACGAAATTGACTGTGCTCAGGAGGGGAAGCAACGGCTGATACGGCATCACAATCACCCGTCGTCAAGAACGTTGGCCCTGGTTTAACTCTGAAAGGGCAACAAAATCTTCTAGAACTGCTTAACCCGCTCAAGGTTTGCTTGTCGACTTCGATCTCTGGAGGCTCAAACGCTGCTGACGATAAGCACTGCATCATCACAGAGGAAAACGTCAATACCGTCCGACAGAACCCGTCCCGTGCTCAGAAAGAACGCGAGGCAAGAAAATGCTTTAAATAGAGGATGATATAATCCAGCAGTTAAAAACCTTTGGGCATCGCATGTGCACGGTGCTCGTAAAGAAGGATCCCGGCAAATAGATGTCGATGAGCGGGATCGAGAGAACATGCTTTCGTGACGCCTGATGGGCTTTGCGAATTCAAGGTTCTCCCATTCGGTTTGTGTTCAGCCCCAACCACGGTTCAAAGGCTGACGGATAATGTTTGCTCCAGTCTCAAGTGGAAGACTTGCTTAGTGTAGCTAGACGACATGAAGGTATATAGGGTGAACGAAGTGCGGGAATAGGCGGAGCAGCGCGTGACATTCCTGCAGACAATGGTGGACATTGTATGACATGCTTTCTACATCGAACTGAAACTTGAGGGTACGTGTTCACATGCAGTTTTTAGTGGATACGGGATCATCGGTATCTATCATTACTGAAGACACCTGCATGAAGCATTTCAAGGCTTCAACGGCAATATCTATATACCATCCGTTGCCTTGCGCGACTGTACTCTATAACAGCCAGATAGTGGTGAAAGCTTGCTTCATCGCAAACGTGGTTTATAAGCAGCGTTCTACATCCATTCTTTTCTACGTCGCGCAACACGGAACCGCAGTGCTTGGACTGGATGTCATCAGAAACTTGGATTTGCACATTCAAGGATCAATGTTACAATGCCTGCAAGCAAAAGTCACTGCTCCTGAACTTCTGTCGGTTAAATTCCGCGAGAAATTTGGTCACTTATTTTCAGAAGAAACAGGACTTTTAAAAGGCTTCGCACACTATGTCAACCGCAAGTTGCGTCGCGACTTCCTTTGGCTCTTCGGAAGCAGGTGTCTGCAGAATTACAGCGTCTTGAGCAAGCAGGGATAATCGACAAGGTTGACACATGCGAGTGGATATTCCCAGTAGTTGTCGTTCGTATAAAAGACGGCAGCATTCGGCAGTACGTGGTCTTGCGGGAGGCTAATAAGGCTATCATCGTTTACGGCTTTCTTCTTCCACACGCGGACGACCTTCTGCACCAACTAGCAGGGTCGACACATTTTTCAAAAATTGATTCGACGTCGGCCTACCATCAACTTGAATTGAAGCTCGCAAAAGCGACCTTCGTTACACACGGTGGACTTTTTCGATTTCACCGTGCGTGCTTTGACCTTGCCTCTGCACCAGCCGCGTTTCAGAAGATGATGACTTCCGTTCTGAAGGGATGCAAATGCGTACTTTGCCGTACATGACGACATCGTCTATATAGCAAAAAGTCTCCGGCGGAGCTCACTGCGAACCTTCAAAGTGTCTTGCATCGCATTTCAGCTGCTGGTCTACGCCTCAACAAGAAGTGCGTGTTTAATGTAAAGAAGCTGAGTATTCCGCGGACATGTCAGCGCGCCACAGAGGACTGGCACCCTTGAAGTCGAAGATGAATGCCATCGTCCATGCTCTCGAGCTCACTATATATAACGTCATTGAGCTACGCTCATTCCTGGGACTCGTGGGTTACTACGCTATTATGTTCATGCCCCATTATGCTGACGTCGTGGAGTCCCTTCAAGAACTGCTTCGACAAGGACCTTCTTCCTCCTGGGACGACAAGACCGCTCAAAGCTTCTGTGAGCTGAACCAACTATACTGTCGACTTGCAAGACCATACAGATGTTTGACTCCTCACTACCTGTGGTATAGTGACAACAGATGCTTCTAAGTACGGGTTTGGAGCAGTGCTTCAGCAAAGGTACGTGGACAATCTTCGCACTGTTGCTTTCGCGGCCTGAACACTGTAGCAGGCTGAGCGTAAATACTCCGTCGGGGAGAAAGAGGCCCTCGCGTATGTGTACGGGTGTGCAAACACTGGCATGTTTTTCTTTGGGGGAAGGAAGTTCGAGCTGAGGACCAATCATCAAGCGCTATAATTACGTTACTTTCATCCCGAGGTACTCCATGGTCGTTGGTCCACACGAATTGCAACATGTTCGGCACGTTCGCTGTGTTATAATTTCGACATACTGGGCCACCGAGGAAGTGACTAGAATTAAAGTATAGCAGATGCGCTGTCGCAACTATCTCTGTATGGAGTGCAGGGGTGCCTATAACGTAAAGCTTTTCCAAACTTTTCCATTCCAATTCTGCAATTAACCCTGCGCGATTGGTCAAAAACTTTTGTGGACCACTCCCACTTCGCCTGTATGACACGTCACGCCAGGAAAACCGCGGTAGCTCCTCATCTGGCATGACGTGTACACACAGATAATGCATGATTGGAGTGAACAAAAGAAAAATAGTTATTTCTGATTCGACGCCTTTTCGCCGTTAGCCCTCTGCTATTGGTCAAAAGTTTTCAGGCTGCAACCACTTCACCTGCCTCATGCCTGCCGGTCACGCGTCGTCACAAAACCGCGAAAACTCACGGCGTCAAAATCACGTGTAGGCGTTAAAGATATACCGAACGAAATCGATTTTTTTTCCTGAATAGCAACAGGCTGCCCCGTTCCGAAAGGAATAAAAGGTGGTTGCTTACAGGCAGGCACTGGCTACTCGCACCTGCCGGAGAGCATAGGTTTATTTGCGTATAATAAAACCTTTTGCGTGGTCGTGTAATGTTTTCGAGCAATTTCGGCATGTTTACGACCTCGCTGTGCCAATTCTTCTTCGCCGAGAATCCGTTTTCGCGCCATTATAAATTTCCGTTGCACGCCGCCGAAATTTTCGACCAGCTACCACAAGCTAATAATTAAGAAAAGGGAAAGCGGACCAATCGCCGACGCCTGCATTACTCATTGCTCTGGCAATATATATATATATATATATATATATATATATATATATATACTGGGAGCGGCCGCGGAGCATAGATTTTAATTTTTCCGCGTCACTATAATGTTATCGAGCCATTTCGGCACGTATTCCACATCGCTATGCCTACTATTCTTTGCTAAGAATCCGCTATTTGCGGCATTTTTAACGTTCCGTTGCATGCCGCTGCGATTTTCGACCATCCCCCGCAATCTAAGGGGAACCACAGAACACCTGGGGAACCGGATCAATCAGACGCCGGCACCACCCTCTTCAGCCGGTTATCTACTTTCACTGTTATGGATCGGCCTCATCAAACCCCTCTCCACTTCAGCGTCCTCCTCGCCTCTTGCCAGCCAATTCGATAAGGAATTCTGCTCCATGTAGGCAATGCTATTCGCTTTGACAAAAAAAAAAAAAAAAAAAAAGAAAAGGCGACCGCCCAGAAATGAGGAGCGCGTTTCATTGGGCTTTTCAAACAACACTGCGGGTTACCGCCCGATCACGGAGTGCGCCCAATGCTTGCGTCGGTGGTTACGTAAATTTGACGTCAGGAGATTAGGATAAGAACAGATTGGAATATTTTTACGTTATAGGGCCTCAGGAACAGGCAGAAGAAAGCGTGTATCTAATTTCCACCTGCATAACGAAGGCTCAACTACAAGAAGCTAGCCTCACTCGACAGAGTTCGGGGGTTAAAGGTTGGCAGGGTTAGTTTGGCGGCTTGTTCGGACCCAGAGATTCTTAGCACCCTCTGCTGTGTTACAGGTCTGACCGCCGCCTTGGTAGGTGCTCTGCAGCTGCTGGGGACTGAGGGACATGGGTTAACTGTAGGAATCATGAGGGAGGTAGTGGCCGAATACTGCCCCACGGAGGCCAATTCCCGTTCTGGTGAGGTTGAAGCTTAGTGGGCCTTCCTAATTTGGTTGTACCTGGATTAGTATAGCCCCACTCGCTCTCGACATCTTTTGCCGGTGTCAGGTGCCACTCCAAGCCTGGAGATGTAGTGCACTGGAGGAAATGAAAGTCGAGCTCACCATCCAGGAAAAAAAAAAAAGTGAGGATTCGAACTTCCGACTATGGCAAATGAGCATCCGACATAGCTCAGTCTGATAATCCTGTAGGCGGCGAGGCTACCTTATCGCAGAGAAGTCCAGACCAGAAGGCCCTACATGCCTACGAGATGCATGCCTTGGTTTATCCGCCATCGGTGGGTTTTGCTGATCGCCATAGGTTGGACAATATAGGGTCAATTCTCAGTGGTCCTAACATTGTGGTTCCGGAATCTCACGCACGTATGCGGTCATGAACGCGCCAAGGTACACAATATATTTGCAGCGAACTTGAATAGCACTTAAAACGTGTGTGAAAAAAAAGTAAGAAAAAGGAGAACGATTTCAATGCTCACCGAGAAGCCTCGAGCCGCGCGGAGATGCACCCGTCCACTGTCGTATCTGCCTGCCGCTGGCCGTCGTTTGCATATATACCAAAACTTTCCCTCCCGAGTAAATGCTAAGAGTGCCAAGCTAGACGGGCCGCCAGAACAATATGGTTCTGAGCCGCGCGTAAAGCAGACGACCTTGACAGCGCCTAGGTGTCTTCAATCTTTCAACATGTTTGGACAGCGCTTATACCAGAGCTAATGAGAAGGAATAGGGGAACGGGCCCCTTAGCTTACCGGGAGCACTTCAAACCCATATGCTAGGAAGTCAGTAATGCTACGCCTCATTTAAGAAATGTCGTCTGCGATCACTCAGACATGGTTTGTACACTTCGCGCGTGGAAACAATTGATGATCCTGTTTCTGCCGCGCTCGCTATTCACGGGAACACAAACGGAAATACGCAAGAGCGAATAAGTGCAAACGTAGACGAACGAAATGGCCCTGTTCCACGGTCTACAAAAGATGTCCCAAGTTTCGTGGGCCTTTTCTCTTACTTCCGCTGCTCTGCTAAAGATCTTGCCACCATAGCACAACCTCTCACAGATCTCCTGAAGAAAAGTGTGCCATTTTCATGGGGATCCTCTCAGGCCACCGCCTTTTCTCACCTTACCACCATTCTCACCACTCCAATTTTAGGACACTTCGCTGCTTCAGCCCCTACAGAGGTGCGCACCTATGCCAGTGGCCACAGAATTTGTGCCGTCCTGGCACAAGTTCAACACGGCCATGAACGTGTTATCATATATGCTAGCAGTCTTTTGTCACCTGCGAAGCGGAACAACTCTACTACCGAGCGTGAACGTTTGGCCGTTGTGTGGGCAGTGGCGAAATTCCACCTCTATTTATACGGTAGGCCCTTTTCTATTGTAACGAACCACCACGCCCTCTGTTGGCTTTCGTCCTTAAAGGATCCCAGAGAGAGCCTTGGACGATGGGCTTTCCGACTGCAAGAGTATTCCTATTCGGTGGTGTATAGGTCTAGTCGCCTACACAAGGATGCCGACTGCTTGTCCCGTTACCCTGTGCACAAGCCCACCAACGCCAACATGGATGCTTCTGCAAGTGTTTTTTCCGTTTCTAAGCTTTTGGACATGGCCAACGAGCAACACCATGACGCTACTTTGAGGACCCTCATCGACCAAATGGAATCTGCTCCCCCGTTACAGTAGTTCGTCCTCAACGACAGGATATTGTACCGATGCAGTTTTCATCCCGACGGTCCTCCCCGTCTCCTTGTCATTCAACACCTCCGCTCAACTCTGCTTCAGGAGCTTCACTACGCCCCAACTGCCGGACACCTTGGGTTTGCTCGCACTTACGACCGCGTGCGTCGCCGCTTCTACTGGCCCGGCCTCGCACGCTTCGTACGGCGCTATGTAGCTGCTTGCAAGCCCTGTCAACATCGCAAAAAGTCAGCAACGCTTCCTGCCGGGTACTTACAGCCAATCCGACATTCCACCTGAACCATTCTTTCGCGTGGGTTTGGATCTCCTTGGCCCTTTCCTTGAGTCAAGCTCCGGCAACAGCGGGATTGCTGTCACTACTGATTATGTGACGCGCTCTGCTATCACTCGGGCACTTCCCACGAGCTGCGCAACCGACGTCACAGATTTCCTACTCTGGGATATCATTTTAGTACATGGCGCCCCACGACAGCTCCTTACTGACCGTGTCAGCACTTTCGTCTCCCAGGTCATGGCCGATATCCTACGCTCATGTTCTACCAAGCAAACTGGCTACCTCCTATCATCCCCAGACCAACGGCCTTACTGAGACTTAATCAGACCATTACTGACATGCTATCGAAATACGTTTCACCCGACCACAAGGACGGAGATGTGGCTTTCCCTTATGTCACGTTCGCCAATAATTCATCACACCACGATACTGCTGGGTATTCCCCCTTTTACTTACTCTTCAGTTGTGACCCTGTATTGCCATTGGACACTTCACTCCCCCTTGATACAGGAACAGGCGTAGCTGGTTGGAAGAGCGCAAGTGATCGCGTGCCGGGTCGTGTAGTCGGCAGAGACTCCTATCCACTTATTTCCGTAGGCAGATAGCGGGGAAGGGCCAAGAAGGTCAAGACGACCAACCCTAGAGAATGGCTCCGATGGTACGTCGAGGGGTTGAAGCCGGCCAGCTGGGAGTACTAAAGCTTTCTTGTGGTGCTGGCATTGCTCACAGGAAGTGACGTAACGGCAGACGGAACGGTAAATATGGGGCCAAAAGAAGCAATACTGAACACGGTCATATGTCCTAGACTCCGAGGTGACCTGCGGTAGGAACATTGTGTAGTTGTGCGAGAACAGTTTGACGCATATGTGTGGGAATAACCAAGGGCAGTTCAGGACCGTCAGGGTACACATTGTAGCGGTACAAGACGCGATCCTGCAGCATGAACATGCAGGGAAGGGGAGGGCGTCTCAGAAGCGAGCCGGAGAATGGGGCCTCGCAAGTAGGGGTCATGGCGTTGCTCATCTCCAATGTTCTCAAACGCAGTGAGCGACAGCAATCAGCATTTTCAAGCAATCGGCCGCTCTCATGCACAACTGTGTATGAATACCCTTGGAGTCGGTAAAGCCCACTGACCGAGACGTGCAGTAGGATCCTTTAGGGATGAAAGGTCGGTGTTAACTGGAATGCTGGCCGTACAAGTAGGCCGAAATTTACACACTGCCCAAACGAAGGCAAGGCACTTGCGTTCAGTAATGGGGTAATTGCGCTCCGATTGGGACGTAAGACTGCTAGTGTACTCAATAACACGGTCACAACCTTGCTGGTGCCAAGCCAAAACAGTGCTGATTCCATGGAAGACCGCTGTCATCTATTGGAAATTTCCCTGGGGCAGTCACGTCAAAAAGGGCGAGAACTGGTGGCAAAGTAAGCTGCGAGGTAAGCTCAGCGAATGTAGTAGCTTGTTCTGAACCCCAGACAAAAACCGTGCCCTTTTTGAGAAGTTCTGTGAGAGGCCATGCAATGTTGGCGAAATTGCGTACGAACTGGCAGAAGTATGAGCAGAGGCCCACAAAGCTTCCAACATCGTTGGTACAAATCGACATGGGAAAATTCTTGATGGCGCGAGCTTTCTCGGAATCGGGGCGGACGCCGCAAGAATCGAAGTGTCCGAGCACAGTAAGTTGCCGGCGGCCGAAGTGACATTTTGGCGAATTGAGCTGAAGCCCAGCCTTGCGGAAAACAACAACTTGTTGAAAGACGCTCGAGGTGCGTGGCAAAAGGTGAAAATAACATCGAGATAAGCCCAGGCAGACTAACTACTCAAAGTCTTGAAGGAGAGCGTCTATCACATGTTCAAACGTGCCCGGGGCATTACATAACCCGAACGGCATCACTTTAAACTGATAGAGGCTATCAGCTGTAATAAAGGCATTCTCCTTATGGTCCATGTCAACTGCAACCTGCCAGTACCCGGAGCAAAGGTCTATCGAAGAAACATTTTGCACCATGTAAACAATTGAGGGCATCATCTACCAGCCAGCGGTGACTGATAAGTCTTTTTTTGTTACTTTGATGAGAAGCGATAGTCCACAAAGAAGTGCCAGCTGTCATCCTTCTTTCTCACGGGCACGACTGGAGAAGCCCAAGGGCTACAAGAAGTCTCAATGACATCTCGGGCATCTTGACTTCCTTCTGTGACTGCGCTCAGTAGGGGAGACGCCGTAGGGCTGGTCATAGAGATCGAAAATGTCCCAGTACGAGAAGAGAAGGCAATGAAGTGCGTCCGCAAAGTTGCAATATTCGGGTTGTAGGGCCCGAACCAGAAGAGGTGGGCGATGCAGCATCACCAGTTAAGGTAGAAATATGGTAGTGGAAAGCCACGGCCATGGCTGCAGGAGATATGCCCTGAGGCAACACTTGAAGGCAGAGGCCGAAATTCACCACAGAAAGGCAGGTGGCATTGTCTTTCACGCGGACGATCAGGTCAGGAAATTCGATGTTCTGCGACAGGACGGTGGCTTTGGGTGACACGACATAATCGCCGTCGGCGACAGGTGAAACGACAATATAGGTCACGGCTCGGTGAGAGAGGCAAATGAAATCGGTGGAACATAGCCTACTAGGCGGTAGGAGCAGGAGGGTCAACGGCATACGGCAGGGTGAGTTGGACAACACCCGCAGACCAGTCAATAACGGCCGAATGCGCCGACAGAAAAGCAAGGCCTAAGATCATTTTGTGTGGGCACGGCTCCAACGCATAAAACAAAACAGAAGTATGATGTTCGGCTACAGTGACATGGGCGGCACACATCTCAGTGACAGCTGGAGTTCCACCGCTGGCAACTCGAATGACAGCGAGTGGGGCAGTAGTGAAGACTTTCTTTAGGCGCTTACGGAGGTTCAAGTTCATAACCAATATGTGTGCTCCTGTGTCTATCAGTGCAGTTACAGGTATACCGTCTACACTGACGAGGTTGTGATGGCCTGGCAGTGTAAGCAGAGGAATTTCGGGTCGGGCAGGCTCACCTCTCGGAGCTGCGCCCGTTAGTTTCCAGAGGAGTGGCAGGAGTAAGAAAATTGAAAGCGAGAGGCGAGCGGGAATGACGTGGGCGTGGAGAAGGGTAACGGTTTGGTCGTGCGGGCAGAGATGTTCAAGCAGCGTCTTCTTCTATATGTGTCGGCGGGCCAGGAGTACCAGGCGGGCGCCGGGTATTTCGATAGCTGAACACTTCCACAGCAGAAGCAGATAAGCCTTTCATCAGAAGTGCGCTATTCCTCCGGGTTTAGATAATGAGCGTGCGAACTTCGTGGTAGGATCAAGTACGCCAAGTGAGCGGTAGTCTGGTCTCTTGACTGGGCAAAGCGACTGGAGTCTGATGTTGGCCAATTCTTGCCGTACAATGGTCTGGATAAGGATATTGTTTGGGAATCATCAGAGGCGTGAACCTGGGGAGAAACTGGAGAGGGAGCTTTAATTTCCCGGCGGACGATGTGTACAATGCTGTTGGATGGAGCCAGCACAGGTAGGAGACGGAGGTCCTCGCAGTAGATGAGGCAGTCATGTTAGGAAGGCAAGAAAAGCGATGGGCAAGGCGACAGCTTTTGGCTTCTTTGAAGCGGCAGCATTCAGCAGTGATGTCTTGCACTGTCAGAGTTTTTGAAGACTAGGAGTGTCAAGGCATCGTCCACGATTCCAGAGGGTATTTACGACCCTTTCCACTTCCAGCATCTTCCCATCAATCTTCCGACAAAGTGCAAGCATGTCCTGAATAGATGTCACATAGGACTCGGTGTAAGTGTGAACTCTGCACGCAAGATCTTTCTGCACGGCACGCCGATGGCCAAGAGGCTTGCCAAACAAATCAGTGAGCTTTTGTTTGCACAAGTCCCACCTGGTGAGTTCCTCTTCATGGGTCTCAAATCAGATGCGTGCTGTTCCCGCGAGGTAAAAGATAAGGCTATCGAATATGACGGTCTGGTTCCAGCGATTGCTCACACTGACCCGTTCATAAAGTTGAAGCCACTCTTCAACATCAGTGTTATCCATTCAGGAAAAGGCTCCAGGGTCGCGCAGTTGTGCCAGGATGACTGTGGGCCCAAAGACTTCTCGCCTTGAGCTGGCATTGTTGATGCAGCCAAGGAGTTCCCACTACGTAAATCTGTCTAGCGTCTGGGAGAGCCTGCAACCTCCACGAAAATGTTATGGGAAGAGAGGTTTAAAATATACTTACAGCGTACTTAGAACATGTCTGCAGGCATACAAGATGGAGGCCAATCTATGCAACATCAGCGAGCGTCATTGTCTTCTGTAATGTCCTCATATATACGAGCGTGTGGACATGCGAGCACTACACTGGTCGCCACCCTATGAACTCCCCCCATCCGCCCCCCCCCTCCACTGAAGGGAGTCAAGCGATCACTCCTGAAGGCGAGTTCATCACGTCAGCGTTGTGACAGCGTGTTCGAGTGAGATCTGGTCATGTTTGCCTGCACGGACGTGAAATTAGCTAATGCGAACTGCAATTTATACGGCCAATGAAACTACTAACCTTACTTCATGTAGTTGTCTCGTACGTTGCTATTGCAATCAATGCTTCACCTTTCAGACGAAAGTGCTTAGTGTACGTTGCCAGGAGTAGTAATAGTAAACTCCTTTCATTTTGCAGATTATAGTGCATTCTTAAAAGAAACACCTAGCCAGCAATAAAGTTAACATAATGGAACAATTCAACTTCGTGGGGGAAAAAGTGGTCGAAAGTGCACACATCATGCAATTTCTCAGCAAAAATTGACAGCAGAATATAAAGAAGGTGTTCCTAAACAGTGAACTATAGTACTGTACATATGAAATAGATGGTCCCAAGAATCAGGTTTAGCCTGAGGAACAAAGTGCTCATCTTTGGCAACAGTAGCCTTAACAGAACAAGGTTGATCAGGCAAAGGTTTCAAAATTTCAAATCCCCTGACAAAACCACCACTGAAATTACTGCAAGTTGGACACGTCATAATGAATTCGCAGTGACTAATGCACAAAGGGGACGAAGACAAGCAGAGAATTCACGACAAGGATACGGCACTCTGCATCTCTGAAATGCTAAACACTTCCTCAGTATCTGCTCACTATACTGTACCAAACAAATTTGGCTGGCAAAGACTTATTCAGCATGAATATGTTGCAATTAGCATCGCAAATACCACACTTTGCATTATATCACATGCATAAGCACAAGGTAGTGAGGTATATAAAGTATTTTATTGCTTAAACACTGACTATAACATGTTGCAAATCAACTTTAACAAACCTAGACAGCATAAGCAGTCGCCAAAGCAAACCAGACAAGAATGGCACAAAGTGCTAACAGCACACACAGCAGCCCAACTAGCAAGGTGTTTCATAGCAAATACAGCCAGGTGTACCTTTCATATCTCCAACACATTGGTTGAAGCTAACGCTAAAGTGAAACTTGCAAGTATTAAAGGGCAACTCTGGTTATTCTTTTTAACTGTGCAAGGAAAGACCTTTTGTCACACGCGAGAGTTAAAGGGCCCCTCACCTGATCTGGCCATTTCAAATTGACAAGCGCTGTGCAAACAATGTGCGAATGATCAAGCCTGCAATGTATTACACCACTATGCGTTGTCTTTATTTCCCAACCCTTTGTACAGGACCGCATTCCATATGCTAGTTACTGCCCAAAGAAGTTACAAAAAATAATGCTTCCAAGTTCTTCCTAATGTTTCTTCACAATATCACTCAAGCCGTAACTTCTAGTACGCTGAAGTTTTGTAATTTCCAATAGCGACATTCAAAAGGCAGATACAGTGCACCATATGCTTGATTGTCTTTTGGTGCTGAGACAGGGTTGCCTGTGCTCCTTTCAATGAGAGTTGCACACGAGTTCCATGCTGTGTGATCAGGCCGGCAGTGTTTGGTGTGCCACAGATGGTTGTAACCGTAATTACTCCAACTAATCCGCTTTGCTGGTAGCTCTTTCATGCTTACATTTGCTCTTAAAGGAGAGCCAGCATTTTTTTTAATCTGTTGCTTTAATAGACCAATTAAAGTTTAGATAAATAATAAAACTTACAAAGTGAGTGTCTGCATGTCTTTGTTTTACTTCTTACAAGAGCGATGTACTTCCGTTTCGAGAGAGTGAAACTCTCTCTTTCCACAGAGAGTGAAACTAATTTCCTACCGTGTTCTAGTGCGCAATCATGCTGCGATCTGCTTGTGTCTGTCTTAGTGTTCTTGTAGCACTGTCTTATATCGCTAGTCGGATGTTCTCGTGCATAGCGTGAAACGCGACAAATGCAACAGCTAGTGTGGGAGCCCGCCAAAAAAAAAAAAAATCAAGGGACATTTAGCACTCCCTACATGGATGAATGTGAAAGCAATCATTGCAACCATGCGACTACAGCGACCACGTCAGCTTAAGTGCCGTGATGTCATGTGAGCAATGTTGGTCATCACAAGGCACCACGCAAGGTTGTGGGTTCGACTCCCACCAAAAGTTGAGGGTACGATGACTTTGGTGATGCAAACGCCTGCAACTACGTTCGATTTTCTGCCTCACAAGCCACATAATGCTTTCACATTAAAAAAAGAGAGAAAAAAAAGAAAGAGAGGTGGGGCCCGTGCCATATGCTTTGTGTGATCCTCCAGCTATGGTATGGGAGAATGCAGGGAAGGAATTTCGCTTGCAGAGACTAGACGGGGGCAAATGGACACAGTATTTTGACAGTGATAATAACAATAATAATACTTGGGGTTTTACGTGCCAAAACCACTTTCTGATTATGAGGCACGCCGTAGTGGAGGACTCCGGAAATTTTGACCACCTGGGGTTCTTTAACGTGCACCTAAATCTAAGCACACGGGTGTTTTCGCATTTCGCCCCCATCGAAATGCGGCCGCCGTGGCCGGGATTCGATCCCGCGACCTCGTGCTCAGCAGCCCAACCCCATAGATTATTTTTTTTTTTTGACAGTGACACTCTCCTCTTGAAACTGTGCGTTTGCGGCACTGAAATATTTTCATCTTGGCTATTAATGAACCAACTTGATAACAGTTTTACGCAGAAACTCCTCTGGGAGTTGTCTAAGTGTGTGTAAGAATTTGCCACTTGCCGATCTCCATGCAGCCAAGTGTCATTATTAATGTTATGAAACTTGATCCGACCAGTATAAATGACAGTGCTGCGTCAACACGAACTGCTGCAGATGGTAGTGCAAGGTGAATTGATGATACAGAAAAAAAAAAAAAGAAAGAAACCACAGGTGGCAGCACCAGGTGCGCTGATGAAGTTCTGATCGTTACAAGCCATTATTGCTCTTTAGCACCACCTGTGTCGAATTACTATAAACCGTGATGAACCATATTCCGGCAGCGGTTGTATATGGCATGGCACGGTTTTACCTTGAAAGCGATCGGCAATGGGGACAGAGTGCGCCGAGTGCTGATAGCTTCATGTGTGCTGTGTTTTCACCGCTTAGCTCGCGTTGAAGAGAGATGTGTAGGTCTCATGTTGAAGGTGATCTCCGATGGGGACACAGTGCGCCGATAGCTTCATGTGCACGGTGTTCTTGCCGCTTAGTTTGTGTTGAAGTGAGAGGCAGCGCGAAGGTAAATTCGCTTGCTGCTGTGGGCAAAAAAGCGGTCACCTTACGTGGCGGACGAGTTTCCTCGTTTTGTAGGCATAGAAATGCATATGCATTTAAAATTCTCGTGATGAAGCACACTCTAGAAGGCATGTAACAACTTCCAGCGTATAACCAAAATTTGCTGCATGGCCAGTGAGGGGCTCTTTATGAAGACAAAATTGTCTTCAACCCGACAGTAGCACGAAGCTACAAAGGAAACTCATATTTCTCATGATGCTTCACAGTTGAAGTTTGTCCTTGTCCAGGGTATCAAATCTGAGACCAACGGGTTCCCAGGTTGGTTATGTTTCACATGTGAGACAGCTCAATTTATATAAGAATGCAGAAATAATTTTAAATAAGCAGAAAACAAAACGAAAACCAGACTGGGCAGCCCAGAGAACTGCCGCATGCATCATCAGTGCTGATGCTAGAACAGGTAGTCGATGGAATAAGAGGGGTAGCAACGACATCTTGAGACAGGTTCAACCACAATGAATAAATTGTTTGTGCACTGCATACAATAAATACTTTTGTGATGCGATGTGTATACCGAAAAAAATTACCAGAGCTTCCCCTTAACAGCACATGCTGAATGGTTGGTTACTAAGTCCCATCAAAACAGCTCATGTTGAACATGAAGGAACATGCGGTGGACTACACAAATGTTCAATAAAAACTATTAGTTACTAGGTAAATTACAATGACATGCTGCACTAAGACATTTGAACATAAATCAGCCATTTGCACTATAATACATGGATATTTACAAGAAAAACTGCTCCCTGATCCCTGCCCCACGTTGTAAAGGCAAAATGTTCCATGTTTGCATGGCAAAACAATAAAACAAGAGTAAGCAACAATATTGCGCTTGGCACACATGATAAAATATAATGCTCCAATCTCTTTAACGATGGCCACAAAAGTACTGCAACACTCAGCAAAAAAAAAATGTGCTGCATGAAATAACAAAGAGTAATGGTAACAAGTTGCCAAGCCATAAAAACACTTCCACGCCTGACGCTCGTCTTCAGGACGATTCAATCCATTAAGGTCATAAATGATTAAAAAGGTACCCCGCATGTATTTACACTCTCCTAGCCCACTTAGGATTCTGTACACATTAAATATGATTCCTATATAGCACCTCACATCATCAGAAGAATAAGTTAATAGCAGTCCAGGCACAAGCCAACCCTCTACGGGTGTGGCGCCATTAAAAGGAAAACACCATAAGGTCCACAGATGTCAGTATTGTTGGGAGCCTTGGATTTTCGACTTCGCTGCTTTCAGCAGGCTGTCGAAGTCAAGGTTGTTAACATGTGGGTCTCGCTGGATGTAGTAATACCTCTCGTACTGAGAGTCTGCAGAACAAAAAAGCACAGTTCAGGCCATTATGTCTTGTTTGCAATAGGTAGTTTTTTTTTTCTACTCGCTTACATAATGTTGAAGATCTTGGGAGATAAAAAATCTCAATATCATCACACACACACACACACACACACACACACACACACACATAAAAATATATATTTTTCATTTGTTATATTTCTAATCTACACATTATGGTGGACCTGCTGGCAAGAAACTAGCTCAGAACGACTGCATCGAGAGGAATAAAAAAAGAAGCTTAAGAAATGGTCAGTTTCTTCCAAAACAGTGCTGAAAATGACCCATTTTGTGCCATTCGCCATTCTAAAGCTGCTTATCAGACAGCCAGTTAATTTTGGCCTCATTTGAAGAAGTAAAATTATGGCTCGCTTTCCTGCAAAAAAATAATAAATAAATAAATAAATAAAATAAAGCCTTCAATGCTGCTTTGGAAGAAGGTGATATGATCTTGTAGTGTGAAATGAATATTTTTGCACTACAGTGAAAGCTCGTTAATTCAAACTACGATTTGGTCCGGCTAAGCTCCACAGAAGTCTGTGTGTAAAAAAGCCAGTTATTTCGAACGCAAGAAGGTTCCGCCACGGATAATTCGAACTACGCGCCACCGCGCCGGCCGCTTGGCGCCTGGCACACGGCCACAGAAGCGCACCTACTGCCTACACACAAGTCTGTGACGCCTCCGGAACGGAAAGAACGGCGAGAGAAAGCAAAATCAGGAAAAATCTAACCAGCGCGGGGTCGGCCAGAAGGCAGCAGCGGCTGCCTCCTCTCCATTCTATGTTGACCTCCCAAATCCGGTCCCTCCCAGTGGACTACGCGGCCAACAGAAAGGCATGGATAACGGGGGAACTGTTCGGACAGTGGCTAGCGAAGATGGACAAAAAGTTTGAGCGGTGTGGACGGAAAGTCCTCCGGCCCATTGACAACTATTGGGCTCATAAGGTCGATGTTGAGACGAAGGCCATTGAGCTAGCCTTCCTTCCACCTAACACTATAGCGGCGCTGCAGCACATAGACCAAGGGACCATTAAAAATTTTTAATCATTTTACCGGCGCCATCTGTTGGAGCAAATTATTTTGTGTAACAATTATCAGGTGACGCTCCTAAGTACACTACACATGCTTGTACGTGCTCGGGAGCAAGTAACCGCAGTTACGATAGCAAATTGCTATCGCTACTGCGGCTTCGGTGCGCAAACTCTACAAGGAGGAAACCAGCCACTTGCGCCCGAAGATGGCGTCACCGCTCCCATGGCGGCCGTTTTGGACGAGAGTGCAGTGGTGTGTGGTGCGCTGACAGATGAGGATATAATTTCTCAGGTCAGAAGTGCTGAACCTGTCGCTGCCAGTGACGAGGAGGAGGCAGAGGGAGAAGACGCGCCAGTGAAGCCCTCCACTGCGGAGGTCATGGCTGGATTGAATGCTGTCCGTCTCTTCTTCAGTTTTGAAGAATGCGAAGAGGAGGCCTTCCGTCACATTCGCTCGTTAGAGCAAAAAGTGCTAGCTATCGCCTTCAAGGAAAAAAGGCAGGCTACGATCACGGACTTTTTAAAGCATTAAATTTCTGACATGCCCTACTGCTTCCAGATCGCAGTGTACTGTTCTTCTCCTTCACTTTCGTTAATTTGAACTGAAGCGGCTTCCCCTTGCGGTTCGAATTAACAAGCTTTTACTGTATAATCTTTCATTTTTCCTCAAATAATGATTTCTACAAGTCGCTGGGACAAGGCAAATCATCTCTACGTGGGAATGTCTGCTTGGATCTTTCCCATACTCGAGAGGTCGATCATAACACTCAACACTATGCACAGATGGAAATGTCCAAAAAGAGCAAGACATTGTCGTGGCTGAGCGCCGTGTCACACAGCGGCACATTGCAGAATGTGTGGGCATATCAGTGGAGAGGTTGGCCATATCCCAACATTACTCCTGAACATGCATAATGTTTCGGTCTGATAGGTGCCCAGACTTTTGACATTAGAAAGCAAACGTCTGAGAGAACATCACTCTGCAGAAAATCTACAACTGTTTGAAGCTGATATTAATTTTTTATGCAGAGATTTGTTACAATGGATGAAACTTGAGTGCATCACTTTCGTGCTGAGTCAAAAGAAGCCTTGAAACAGTGGAAACATCCCACCTCTCTGCGCCCCAAAAAGGCAAAGGTGGTTCTATCTGCTGGCAAGTTAATGGCATCGGTGTTCTGGGTGTGCAAGGGCATCATTCTCCTGGAATTCCTCCAGAAAGGTCAAACTATCAATGGGAAATACTATGCAGCTCAGATGCCCGAGGTTGGCAATTAAGGAAAAACAGCGAGGGATGCTCCGGAAAGGGGTGCTCTTTCAACAGGACAATGCATCAGTTCACACATCAGCTGTTGTGATGGCTGCAATTCACTCCTGTCGTTTGCAACTGCTTCAACACACGCTCTATTCCCGATTTGGCTCCCTCAGACTACCACCTATTCCCACAGATGAAAAACCACAAGCTCAACCTCAAATGAAAAGTCGTAAAATTATTGGCGTCAATACAACAATTGTAAACAAGCACTAGAAATTGGGCAATTTACGACAAATTCATTAAAGTTGTCAGGTACACATTAGAATATACAAAAAATAGCATAATGAAAGAAAAACTGCACAGAAGGATCCATCCTACATCTATACATAGATCACAGCAAGGTGTTGATATTGTATAACTGTCTCAACTTTTTCATTTGCTCAGTAATTCTTGGCAACTTGCAGCACCATAACATTGTCATATGAAGAGGCTGACACAGTGCCCGTACGCTTGCAGAACTTTAGTTTTGGCAATGTATCCATGTGTGGAACAGAAGTAGAGAAAGCTCTTGATGTGTTACTATAGATGAGGCACATAGCTACTGTCTCACCTGACCACCAATCTTTCCCAGCCAGCATTTTCTATTTGAATCTGCAGACTGTCTCAATAAAACACAACTGCCAAAGGCTGAACAAAGTCTGAGCAAGGACATCCTGCTACACATACGTGCACACATAAAGAATGCTCATTACTGACCTAGATCAGCCCAGTTGGTTCGACAGAACTGTCGGCGTCCACCAAAGCAAAGGTCGAAGCGCGGAAGCTTGGGATCATCGTTGCCATCTGGAATGATGACATGGGCACTCAGTTAACTGTACAGACACAGAAGGCCCACTCAAAAGACTTACGTTCGACAGCCTCATACGCATCAGAGCCCCGCAGAAATGTTACAAACCCGTAGTTATCCCTGCATTAAAAAGAGAAAACTTGTACTTGGAAGCTGCCCGACACAAAAGAAGGCACCAGATAGCAAGCAATCAAGCAGCTGAAACCAACCCGTGATCCCGGAAGTGCACGCTGACTTCCTCTATGTGACCAAAACGAGCAAATCTTTCACGCAGAGCAAGTCGAGTTGTCCCTTCGGGGATGTTTCCAACATAAATCACACGTCTTTCTTCCTGCAAAAGAACAGATGGCAGCCAACATGAGATATTTAGACGGGTTGTCCCATACTAAAGCTGTCAAGGGTACCACAATACCTGTTTTATGTACAGGTAACCCTGTCCCAATCTTGTGCACATCACTTTCCCCTCTTATGTTTTAATGCAATTAGCACCCTTATGGCACTTCATGGACTTTCTGGGGGCTACCTACCTAGCTACCTGCAGATGTCTCTAACCAGTTTCCTGCCAACCTGGGTCAATATGCTATCCATGTTCGAATGGTTATAGCATCAGGCTGCTGTGCTGCGGGAACTGGGTTCAAAATCAATCACCAGAACATCCTGGGTCACTGGGCATGTGCCGCTCATCAATGGAAAATGACAACTATTCCACTCTGTGAAGATGGAATGGCACAGAAAGCTGACGACAGTCAAAGCTCTCAAACGAAAAGCGAAGTATTTTAACTGCCATTCCATCTTCACAGAGTGGAATGGTTGTCATTTTTTGCGTTGCGAGTCTGGTGTCATTGCTCATTCAGCATTGCGGGAACGTTCTTTGTCGGTGGTCTTTTCATGCCGCCGCTGTTTACATTCTATGTTCCCTCCAGCACTTCTCGTACACATGTTCTTCGGGTGTACGAACTATACGTGTCTGCCCCATCAATAATGCGCCGATACTTCTACTGCTTATATACTGCGATAACCTTTACTTCATGCTATTGTTCACGGTGGGCGTTCCAATCGGTTCCGCATTTTGACATCTGTGCCACCACACTGCACCTGTACGGGTTAGAAATCGCTTAGTCCGTTTCTGTTGCTGGACACCGAAAAAAGTATGGAAGGTTAGTCATGTACAGCTTTTGCTGTAAAACGATCAAGATTTATCCGGCACTTGGGTGCGATCGTACCCACGCCAGATACATATATTCAGGCGAACTTTTCTGAATGGAAACTCACAAAAGCGCCATGCGTGGACTTTGTGGCTCTGCCGCTCCAGAGGGAAGCATGAGATAGGAGCCCAACTGCGTACACACCTCATGCATGACATCTCTGTGGTGGCAACATGTTGGTCACTACTTTGCGAACAACATTAACGTCACGGACCTCTAGTCACAGGTCGCCACGGACCTCGATCGCTCGGCACCTTGCACATCATCAGTCACGGAACTGTAATAGCCACTCGGACATCAAGTCGCAACGACTGGTTGACCACGGTGAGATACGCTACCCTGAGTCCCAACAATGGTCAGAGGAGACAAACTGATACAAGATCTTTGGCTGCAGTGGTATCACACACGGGATGCAAAGCAAATGAAATGTACACTGCCCCATGGTTTGCTTATGATGAGGGCTGTCTGTACAGATTTCAAATGAAGCAATGGGTGCCTTGGGGTGAAGCACACTTCCAGTTTTATGTCTGGCACTTCCATCCTATAGCGCCAAAATTTCCCCGAACATCTTTCTTTTTATTGATTCTGTTTTTTTCCCCCTTATTTTGATGGGAATTTTTTATATTTCTACGTCTTGTCCTTAAAGGGGCCCTGAATGAGTTTTTATTGAAGCTGAGAAATGCATTTGAAGTTAAAGTAGACTATTTCATAAATACTTTACGCCGTATTTCAATGCATTAAGCAGAAGTTACTGGATATCAAACAGCTCATTCACGGTGCTTTCACTCCTTCTTGAATGACTTGCACTTGCAGGGTGTGCCCACAATGCTCCACTTACTGAACGTAACTGTGGCATGCAGTTCAAATTTTATTTTGGATGTTCACCTAGATGTCACTATTTCTGATTTTGGTGCCGACGACGTGCCAAACACGGTTGTCCTCAGCGGGCCTCAGTGCACTAAGCCAGCGGACTCGTGGCGGCACCCCGTGGCAGCCGCGGTATCTACACTACGTAGCAGACTGCAGCTACATGCAATTGCAACTTGTATGCAGAGCATTTGCTCTGTGCATGACAGAGCTCGAGTGCCCACTCGCACTCATATGCTCCAGTCTGGCCATGCTAAATGGTGCAGACTGGCTTTGTCCTGCACCAGCTTGAGTGACAGATAGTAGCCACATCCAACTTGCGCATTCTGAAGCACTATCAATAGTACAATATGAAGCGAAGTCTACCAAGGTGTCTAACCAGCAGCGGCCAGGAATGTGTGCGGTCTGACCTTAAGTTTCACGTGGTATGAGGCTAGTTGGGTGTTCAAAACTAGTTCAAATTAGACAGACAGCTACGACACCGATAAGCAGGGTGGCCAAAGTTTAGTTCCTACATGGATGGTTGCGCATGAGCAGACGATACTCAGCTCCTTCCGGAACTACGCAATTATTATAAAAATAGTAAAGCAGATTTTCCCTTACTTCAGCCTGTTTAATAATCTGCCTCAATAAATATACACAGTAACAGTAGGAAGAAGCACACTGATCCAAACACCATTCTTGAATGATGTCAGCTATTATCCAATAGTAGCTGCATATGGGAATCTGCTATATTACAAAATAAGTGTCCAGAAAAGAGTGAGGGGCATGCTTTTGTCGAAAAGAAAGAGTTTTAGAGAAAGGCAACTTCATGCTGCGCCTGCAAGCGCCATGTGCCCCACACGACTGCAAAACTTGGCTGTTCACAGCAGAGTATTCTATCCGCGGACTGTTTTTTCACCAAGCCTGAGGGGTGGATCAGGACACCTTTAAAGGGTTGATTTGCAACCAAGTGTGCTTGAGAATTCAAGACAAAGCCATTCGAATGCACACTTATCACTTGCGTTGTGTTCAGCACGGCTTCTACAAGCACTCGGTATGCCTTTCCCTCACAACCATAGTTCATTTAGCACACAAGATCGTACACCTCCATGCAAACCTGCTCCCGTTATAGGAATACATACAGCAACTCTAGCAGCACTGTAACAAACTGCAACAAGTTAACGAAATATTACGAAATTTTTACTCTTGTCCCACTCTGCAGGCTCTCAACAAGTCTCAGCTAAATG
The DNA here is from genome assembly GCF_050947875.1 of Dermacentor variabilis. NCBI lineage: Eukaryota > Metazoa > Arthropoda > Arachnida > Ixodida > Ixodidae > Dermacentor > Dermacentor variabilis. Next base: position 56,476,771 of record NW_027460280.1, on the reverse strand, counting down.
AAATGTGTCCTTCCACCATGGCCTATGCTATGGAAAAAAAAAAAATCTGCCTTAGCTAATGGGGTCTGCTGCATATTTGCCAGGTTCCACAAAGTTCCTTGCAGCAATGATGAACCATCTCCCCAGCCAATGTTGAGGCACTGTAGCATGATGTCATTGGCAGTGAAACAAATGTGGGATTTTTTTGCAAGTTCCCTACAATACACTGGGCAGTAGTGCTTGGATTAGGTGGTGAGGGTTATCACCATGACTGGTGCATCTGACTGCTACAAGTAAAGCTCACCACCTGCCTCTACAATACTGTCACAATTTGAATATGTCCACGCTAACGGCTGTTGCAGTCTCCTGGTTCAATGTGCCCATATGCAGTTGCAAGTTGCAAAACACTGTAGTAACTCGGCGCCCTTACGAGCTCAGCCTGTCCTAGCAAAGGTATGTGCTGTTTACATGTGCTGAGCCATGCTGCACATCCAAACCTCTTTGTAGCTGCATGGGCAGAACTTGGAATGCAATGTGGAGGAAGTTACTACAGTAAAACCTAATTAATTCGGACTCGTACTTCGGTCCCGGCAGACGTATGCATTATTTAATGCAATGAAACTTCTTACCGTATTTACTCGCATAACGATCGCACCTTTTCGTAAAAAAAAGTTGATGCAAATTCAGGGGTGCGATCATAACGCGGGTTAAATTTTCCACGAAAAGAAAACAATTTTTTTTTCCATTCCGTGTTTGCTGCGGGATGACAACAGGTCAACAAATAGCCGGCTGCCGCTGTATGTAGTGCGGGACACCAAAACAAAAATGGCGGCAGGCGGAACAAGCTGAACATGATTTTTTCTTCTTCTCGTGAGCACATTACGTGCATTGAAACAGTCTCTTCCGTATCAGTAATGAATAATATCGTTCATATCCGCAACTTTGCGGCAATAACTAGCCATGTCCACTTTGAGGGGACAGAAACAGATGGGCGCGCTTAGCTGCGGAAACTGCGGCATTTGTCTTCACTACTATCCTAATACGGCACGTTTCCGCTAAGGGTGGGCGAACATCTTAGCTGTGTTACAAGCGTCTGTGTATGAATAGGGTACACTTCTAACATATCAGTGTAAACGTGGCCACTATCGTTGCTGGTAGCGATTTGTTGCGTGCCCACGAGTGCAGACGAGAAGAATCGAAAGGCGCCTTTGTTGTTGTTGACCACAACCATTATAAAGCCTATGCATAATAAACGCAAGTTTGGTTGTAGCTTTTTTTTTTTTTGTCAATGAAGTGCGGAAAAGTGATGAAAGGAATGAAATGGGGCATCTGCTTAAGAATGTTTGGTGCGTGCAGACTGCTTGGTTTGTCTTGAAGAGTTGTTCGCATAGCATTCGACAGATGGTAAGCGCGATCATTATTAGCTAGACTTGGCACACGACATATTGCTGCGGCAAGTTCGGGGTGTGACCATTACACGGGAAATTCGGATGTATTTGGCTGCATATCAGTTAATTCGGACATCTCTCGAAGGTCGCATTCACTACGTGCCTCCATGACTGCATAGTTGCCATACATGGTTACGTTGATAGCGGCTGCAGTTTTGTCCGCGGTGATTGTGGCAAACAGTAGTTTCGTTTTGACTCGCTGCATGCGTCAGCGCCTTCAGAACAGCAAGGTTGCCATCCATGATCGCATTGACAGTGGCTGTGGTTTCGTCCGCAGCGATTGTTGCAAACAGTACTTTCGTTTTGACAAGCCTTCAAGGATGAAGAGCACTGGCTACATCGCGATGGACGGCAACCAGCTCGCTGGCGAAAAAATCATTGGGATGTGTGCACGGTAGTGAAAAGCATGTCTCAGATGGAGACACGGGCTGCGGCCTCACTGTGAAGGAAGTTGCCAGGGCTTCGCCGCTGTGAGCGCTAATCAGCCACGAGACGACGATAACTGCAGCTTCTGCACTGCTTTTGTGCAAAATAGAAACAGGATTAGCTCATTCATTCAGTAAATAAAAATTGGTCATGTAGTAAGCATTTGTTTATTGCCAGGGCTTCGCCGCTGTGAGTGCTAATCAGCCACGAGACGACGATAACTGCAGCTTCCGCACTGCTTTTGTGCAAAATAGAAACAGGATTGGCTCATTCATTCAGTAAATAAAAATTGGTCATGTAGTAAGCATTTGTTTATTGTTTTATTGATGCCCTCGATAATTCAACATTCGGTTAACTCCGACGTTTTTTTCGGTCCCGTGAAATCCAAACGAACTAGGTTTTACAGTAATGGCAATTTACAGCAACCAAACAGGAATAAAGACGGAGTATTTTCACAATTTGAAGCGCCTGCTCAGAACTACCATATGGAGGTCATATTCACACCTGTAAATTGCACGAAGGGTGTACTGACAAAATTTCATCCATATATTCTTATTTGTATGAGGACATAGTCGTTAAAAAAGACCTCAACTAGTGTGCAATTAGTAGTTTTTCTTGTTTATTGTGAATAGTTCCAGCTTGGAACTCTCAGAAGCACCAAAACACTGAAGTGGTCATGCTGCTCACAAACCACAATACTGTAAGAGTTGAACTAGTCCCCCCATAAACAAATGGGTGCAGTGTCATACCACATTGCACTACTCAAGCCTATATGGTCCAAACTACCTTTGGTACCTCTGAATTTTTGTTCCTTGTTTGCCTAGCTCAGCACTACTTGGCACTCTCCACAGGATAAAAGGAGCACCAAGGATGGAAGAAATGGCAAAAAGGGGCTGCTGACTTTCAAGCACTGCAAAATATTGCACAAGCCTGTCGACTTCGTACGGTATTTTGAAACCTCAGTCACATTACAATGTCACTGCCATGAAGTACAGACAAATGAGCAAATAAGTGCACTGACACTACAAAATCGAGTGCAATCAGTAAGCTCACCTCACAACAAAAATGGTACAAACAATATTTCAGCACATGTATTAAAGAAATACCATAATGCAGAGCAAGTGTGCAATTTTCTTTCTCTTTGCTAACCTGGTTTGGGCTATGGTGATGCCTCTATTTCCACAACAGTTATATCTATGTATTTGATATTTTTAACCTGATTTAGGAATGCATATTCCTCAACAGCACCAGCTCACGGAAGCAATATGCTTCTTACTGTGCTTGGTTGCGAGCAGTTTGAGCAAATCTTGTTCGCACTAAAGAAGAGAAAAGAGAGATGGGTGGAAAGGAGATGGAAGCAATGTATCAAGTTTTAGCTTTTTTCTCCCTCTAGGAAGCAAGTATACATGTTCTTTTTTTCTTGCTACTTCTGCTGCTCACCTTTTTTCCTCGCAAAGTAGTAAGTAGAGACCACGAAGTCCAGTTCAGCTCTAACCTAACCTGCCGCATCAACAGGGCCACCTTGAAATGTAAGCTTCCAACCCACGTTCACAGAAGTGCTGCTTTCATTAGTAGCAGCTTGTGGAGTTGCTGGGCAAGCGTAATGAAAGAGAGGACACCTTTCTTTCTGCTTCATTCTATTCCATACTTTAAGTTGAGTTTTCAGTCACAGGTGACAAATTTCACAATTACTTTTGCATGAAGTCTGGCTTTACAACAGTCCTTTCAAAGAAAAGAATCTATGGTCTAAACAATGCTGCAGAGCTCCTTTAAAGGGGCCCTGAACCACCCCTTGGGCTTGGTGAAATAACACAGTCCGCGGGTAGCATATGCTGCTGTGAACATCTCGGCCAAGTTTTGCTGTCGTACGCGGTGTGTGGAGCTTGAAAAGAGCATTTGAGAGAAAGGTGACCGCGGTCTGTTTGCAACAGAAGGCCCTGTCCTCACTCACGTCTGGAAGATTTATTTCGTCATTCTCTTAGACGGCTACTATTGGTTGATAGCCGACATCAAGCTGTGGTCGGCTACACAGTGTAGATACCGCAGCCGCCGCAGCGTGCCGCCACGAGTCCACTGATTAAGCGCACTGCAGCTTGCTCAGGACAACTGTGTTCGGCTTATGTGTAGCGTGACGTAGGCACCAAAGGCATTGGCATTGTGGTGTCTACTTTAACATCCAAAGTGAAATTTGAACTGTGCACCATGGTGACATTTAGAAGTCAAAGCGTTGTGGACATGCTCCACTGCGCCGTAGCCATCATAGTGCAAGGCACTGAAAAGGAATGGGAGCACAGCGGAGGCTGTGTTTGATTGCCAATAACTCCGCTTCTGCTGAACGCACTGAAATACTTTTCACGGCGAAGTATTTCTGAAATGACCTATTTTCAGTTCAAATGCCTTTCTCCACTTCAGCGGTTCAGAGCCCCTTTAAGCAACAAAAAATGTTTGGCACTTCCAATATTCCCTCTCAGAAGTTGTCATTATAGCTTCTACTTAATCTCTGTGTGCATCTTCTGCATGTTTACTCGATCTGCTACATGGTTGTCCTTTGGCATGCACCAATTTGAGAAAACCAGAAAATTGCTTAGGTGGAGCTGGGCCAGGATAACGGAGAGCTATTGCAGTTTTTTTTTTTCCCAAATTTAACATTAGCCCTCTGTGATAGGTCAGAATGGCTCAGTGCTGCTGCTGCTGTGCGGCCTCACATTGCTGAAGAGCATTTGTTCCACTTCAGGATAACTGGGGAAGGGGGGGGGGGGGGTACATGCTAAGAAATTGAACATCACATTTGCAGTACAGTCGAATCTGGTTGCAATGAAGTCTCATCTAACATGAAAATACCTTCTTCACTGGTGATATTCGTTATAAGCATTTAGTCATTGCATGCCGATATCAGCAATAAACATTTTAGACCTGATTTGTTATATCTGGCAATTTGTTATATCCATGTTAACTACATAGTAGTTCAAATGTATTATGTTGCTATAGTACAATTCAAGAGTGCCAGAAGCGATGTATTTGCTGAAGAAACTTATTCTACTTTGTAGAGGTGATATGCTTTGTAAATAAAACTGCACCTTCTGATCTGGAATTCGTCGACGTGGTGGGGAAGGCATAAACCTTCGTGGCTCCTTTTGGCAGTGCTGTGGCCGCCATGAACTATGGCAGTCACGAGAACGCCGAGATGACCTAGACCGCCGTCGCACTGAGTCATCAGAGGATCCATATGAAGAACTTCCAGAAGACGGAGAGCTGGAGCGAGACCGCCGCCGCCGCCTAGGTGATCGTGAAGGCCGTCTTGCCACGCTGCGCTTTTGTGGGCGGTAGCTCCTGGTTACAGATGGCGATCTGGACACAGGTCTCACCACAGCATGATCACGTTTCCCTGAGTGGTTTTCAGCCCTGGAACCACCCTTGGCTGCTGTGCAGTAGTCATGGTCAGGGGTGGCAGCAGGACATGGAGCTGTGTTGGTAGCTGCGTCATTCTTTGATGGACGACTTCGTTCAGGAGGCTGAATCAAGATTGGACTGCGCTTTTTTGCAGAGGCTGCTTTCATACGGTCTAGCAGAGAACTGGAAACTGAGGAGAGAAAGAGAAATGTACGATTACTATTTCAGATCACGATTTCATTTCACCTTTCAATACCTTAGCAGTAAAGGTAAAAAAAAGAATGTGGGGTGGGAGGGGTCAGGTATGCTATGACACAGTGACGTTTAGCATTGTTGATGACAAGTTGGTTTCAAGAGCCAAGAGATCCCAATCTTGCTTAATGAAGCCTACACACAGAGTAAACAACTGCAGAGCTATCTTAAAGCAACATTGTAAAACGCATAAAGACAATGATAACCCCTTAAAATTACTTAATAAATGGAAAATAAGACATCCACCCAATCGTAGCAGTTACTACAAAGGAAACCCATACGGTTTCCTCGAAAGAAAAGCCTCGCAGTTGAAGAAAAATTCTTCCTGGTCCAGGACTCGAACGCAGGACTAACGCCTTCTGGCACCAGAATGAATTTTTCTTCAATTGCGAGGCTTTTCTTTCGAGGAACTCGTATGGGTTTCCTTTGTGACAACTGCTACGATCGGGTGGATGTCTCATTTTCCGCTTATTAATTGCTTCCCTCCACCTTGCGGGTTTCTGCAGAATTATTACGTCAAACTCTTGCCTTTGCTTCGAGTTGGTGACAAATTCAACTTCGCCCTGGCATCTGCTAGCCACATGGTTAGCCCAGATGGTAGAGCAGCTGCCCTGGAAAGGTGGTGATCCCAGGTTTCCATTTATTTTCCATTCCCGTTTATTAATTATTGCCCTCCACCTTGCAGGCTTCCACAGAATTATTACCTTAAAATTACTAATTCAATGTATGAAGTATGGTCAACATCCTTGCCAAAATGATAGCAGGGTATTCCGAAATCCCGAATGACTTGCCAAAACAGCTGGGCCAAAGAAAGCATAACGGCTGCCGAAAAACATTGCAACATAGATGCAACTAAGAAAATTTTACCTGAATGAACCCCGCACACACAGTTGGTACATAACACTGTATCAGTACTTAAATTACTGTCAGTTCGTCATGTTCAATCAAGTGTTTTCTGTGCAGGTAATGTAAAGCAGCTCAAACTTGTTGACTGCATATGGTACACAGTATATGATAGTAACATGACACTAACATGAGACTCAAAGATGACTGCTGTGAAGGGTACATGTACGCATTTCACAGAAAGAGTATGCTGTGGAGCCCTCATCATCATCATATTCACCACATCCCCACACTCCTTACTCTTCGCCTTCTATCCCTGTCGTTCCCCTGAACCTGTTCCCCAGCATGGAGTAGCAGGCTAGAGACACTTCACTCAGGCCAACCTCCCCACCTTTCTGGCATTAAAAATTCTCTAACATGAGATGGATTGTAATACACATACCAACAGGTGCTCCTTCAGCTGCATTCTTTGGGCTCTTGTCTGGCAGAGGCTGAGTGTCTGTCTTGGTAGGTGTGCTAGGCTCTGTGCTTTGAAAAGACTTCGTGTCGTCGTCAACAGAAACAACATCCACCTCATCTTCCTCTGAAGACTCTATCTTTGGCACCTCTTTGATCCAGCCAGGTATTTCACTCACCCAGTTTATGTCCCCTTCAACCTCCTCTTCTACTGAATTTTTTATATCAGGGACATTTTTGCCCCAAATGGGACTCTGCTGCACCCAGCACGCCACTTCTGATTCGAAAACAACAGATGGGTCGGGGAGTTCAAATGGCAAGTCCGGGTCAAGCAAATCCTTATCATCATCTTCTAGAAGGGGTCCGGAGAGGAGGTCAAAATATACTTGCTCCATATTCCTACAGTTGATCAAGTTGTTCATCTCCATTGAATACATTTGTGGCCGGCTTCTGAAAAGAAAAAAAATCGCGCACGGTCAGCTATATCAGCGAGGCGCTAAGTACTGAACAGCACAAAAATAAAGCAAATCATTCAAAGATTAACACGCGAACTGACTTTCCCCGGTTGTGATAACGAATATGCCGACTTCACAAGCCGTTGTCAGCACCACAGCCTGATATTGCGACGACGCCAAACAAGGGGGGAGGCGATACCGAGCGCAAGCGTAGATCGGACAAGAGATCAGGCGAATCATTTTAAAAGACATTCGTCACTGCGTTCGCGAACAGTCGGCATGCGTGGGAGACAACCACTGACAGAGGAGAGCGATTCCTGTAATTGAGGGCATCCACGTGTATACCAGTATGCCGGCATGACTGCTGCGCACGCGGCATTTCCGAGAACGCCATGCGCAGGTAGCGCACTCCGCGCGCTGCGATGACACAAGTAAATATGGTGTTAACAGCATCATCAGCTACCTTAAAACAATCAAATTATTCGCCCTGAATCATCAGGCAGCGTAACACTGAGATGCCTATCAATTATACAGCTTTTGGGGCTGTTAAACTTGTCCTTCGGAGTCAACAATATGGCATCAGGCGGACCGGCTCCACGTGTGAACACGTCGCGTTTCGCACGCGCCTTTAAGGGATACACATATCTAGCTTTGGCACTGGATTTAAGTATCGTTACTGCGTTCGACAACGGAGTAAAGATTAACGATTGACTCGTATTTCAAGAGTTGGAAAGCGCCGAATAAGCCTAAAGCATTACACGTGTTCCGGCAGTAGTAAAACGGAATGGGCCACTACACTGCGAAGTAGTTCACAGAAATCAAATCCGCCAGTAGTAAAAGCATGTGGAAGTGTGGTACTCACAATTCGGCAAAGTCGGTGTCAGCTAAGCGATTTTGGCATTAGGAAATTTGGGGATGTAGAAGCACGTGCTTTCGCCTTTGACGGGAAGACAGAACTCGACGCCCAGTGCTAGCCGTGCACTGCGCTTCTGACGCACTCCAAGAGGTGGCGGCGCAGTGCGTCGACCGGTCCAACGATAGCCAACGCGGCCAGCCCGCTCTCGCCACCGTGTCTCCCGCACGCGTCACGCGCCCGCGTTTTTTCTGGTATTTTGCACTCACTCAGCTCACTCACCGCCCTTGCCCTCTTCGCCGTAGGGTTTGCGTTTGCGCGTTTTCCCTCTGCTTCGCCACATCCGCCTAGGCCACATTACCCACATGTTCTCTTGGGAGCGCTGCTGTCGTGTATGTTCTAAAGTGCGTGTGTCTATTGTTGTGCGACGCGTCAGTCATAGCTTCGGTGCTGTGTTGTGATGGTTTCTCGTTAATTCAAGAAGGTCAGTTTGATATGGCTGTGCCTTGCCTGCCGTGTGAGTTTTGCACTAAAGTCCTCACACCATTGGGACCCATTGGGACTGCTAAAGCCAGTAGTAGAAAGAAGCTGAACGCGTTGAACCGTCTTGACATCACATGGCGTGCACGTGTAGTAACCGAGTTTCACCGGCTTCGCGTCTGCGCGTAAAGTAGCGGTTGTACATCGTCCGTTTTGTGCAACTCTTTAACAAGCACTGCAGCAGGTGTTAAAGAAACGTTTCAGAAACTGGAAGTACAAAGTTATGTGGAGAACTCGCTACTTGCTCCACCTCAAGCTGTCTTGACATTATAATGTTTAAAAAAAAGTGTTTAGGCTGTTACAGTTTAAACAAACTAATGTGCTGACAGGATTGTGCTGCTTCTAATTTTGATCTTAAACTGCCGTGGTGGCTGAATGGCAGTGGCATCGTGCTGCTGAGCACGAGGTAGTGGGTTCTATACCGGCTACATTTATGTGGTGATGACACTCGCTATTCAAGGCGAAGTTGCATAGAACCAGCTTGATCAGTGATCATAAACGCTCTCTATAGCGTACACGTGAACAAAGAAGCGAAGAAATAGGCTGAGCAGGGTATGTTTCAGTGCTGTAGCAGCTTACTTTATGCAGAGCTTCATGCAATGCAAGTTCTCCAAAATGAAAAGGCAGGGTTGGGGGATGTTTCGTACTTAGCCACATAATGCCCGAAAACTGCAAGTGTAACACTATCCACACACGTCTTCAGCTCCTTGGTTGCGCGCATCTGTAGCTCTCGGCGCTTTCCTGTTTATGATTTGTGCATTTGTTGTCAGCACTTAAGGAGAGTGGAGATCTCCCGCAAAAATTAACAAGTGTGGAGTAGAACATGGCAACTTTGAGTCCTATTAAACTTCGAGCCCGAATTCTGTGTTAAATGAATGTAATAGTATATTTAGTATGTTTTACATTGTCAGGCATTCCATTTTATTGTCCTCCGGAGTGTATGAATACTGTTTCACTGCTGATGAAATGACATAATAGACATCTCATGATGTCACATAATAATCTACTCTACACCTTATGTTGATGTTTAATTTCAAATTATTTTCGGTATGTAGGATTTTTTATTGCATGTTTCTGCATAACAATAATCTAATTCAGATACAATGTTGTTAGAGTTCCTTGAACCTGAATGCTACTGCTAGCACATAATCTTGGTACTCTCTACTGTTTTATGTGACAAACCATTATATGTGACCAACTCTTAGCCTTAAAATATGCGGTCTAAAAGGAACGTTGTGCTCACTGCCTCTCATATGAATTTTTCCTCAGGGACAGCATTACTACAAAGGGGGCACCAACAGAGAACCACTATGCTCAAAGGAGGACCACTGTGTATTGCTGCAGCTCTAGTTGTTTTTGCAGTGAGTGCACATTGCCAGCAACAGGCTGTCATTGTAGTTGCTGACGAGGAAGTATCTCAAAATAAGAATGAAAAAGAAAGCAGCAAACCTGAAGAGAACCCAACAAAACAATTTCAAGCCACAAATGAATGGAAAGAAGTTAAGCCAGGTGAATATATGCAGCAGCTGAGACGGCTTTTTCCATGTAAATTGGGCTTGTAATGTTGCATTACTCTGTTTCTTGTTTTTTTGCCTCTATCCTTCTAGAACAGGGATCTCAAACTCGAGTTGTGACAATACAGCAGTTACCTGCCGTAGTGTTGCTCAGTGGCTGTGGTGTTTCACTGCTGAGCACAAGGTCATGGGTTTGATTCCTGGCCATTATGGCCACATCCTCATGGGGACAAAATGCCAAACACTTAAGTGTTCATTAAAAAACCCAAAGTTGTCAGAACTAATATGTAGCCCGTCATTATGGAATCTTTCACAGCCTTCGTATTGCTTTGCTATGTTGAGCACCATCAATCGACTATACAATAGCTGTTCCCATCAAAGTGTCTTGCTTGATTACAGAAATAGAATGTCAGACATCATGGGCCTTGGCCGCTATTATCTGCTGACACCATCTCGTGCTTTGAAGTTTCTAATAACGAAAAAGTTGAGGAGCCATTCCACTCTATGATGGTGGATGACCAGCAAAGCTGTAGCATATCACACATGGTTAGACAAGAACAAGAAGAAAGGCGGTTAACCGAGGGGCCCAATCTTTATTAATCATATCGTGAGAAGCCAACAAACAAAGACACCAAGGTCAATATAGGGGAAATTACTTGTACTTACTAATTGAATTAAATGAAAAATAATGGCAATGAAAGTGGATGAAAAAACTTTGCCGCAGGTGAGGAATGATCCCACATCTTCGCATTGTGCATGCGAAGACGTGGGGTCGTTCCTCACCTGCGGCAAAGTTGTTTTTTAATCCATTCTCATTGCCATTAATTTAATTCAATTAGTACAAGTTCCCCTATGTTGTCCTTGACCTCTGTTTGTTGGCTTCTCATGATATGGTTAGACAAGGGTACATTAGTAATTTTCATCATTTGGTCATGGTAGTGATGATAGTGTTGTGATTACTGTCATATACACTGATTGGTTCGGTTACAACCTTAAGACAGATTCTTGGCCAAAGTTAAAAATCTATACACGACCATTGTTGAGTAGTTGAGTGACTTCGATTGGTGTGGCACTTCGAAGCAAACTCTCCTGGTGTAAACTGAGTGAACCATTTCTTGTCTGGTTTTTAAATGGCCACATTGAAGTCTCCAACGATGATCACAGGGGCAATGTCATCATGGCTAACCCATGCAAAGTTCGTAGTCATGAATTTCTCGATATCGCACTTGGGTGTGCCTGAAGATGTATACACAGTGGATACCACAATTCCGTCTTTCATTTGTACGGCAGTACGGACATCCCCACAGTCGGTGGCATTGACCTTTGTGAGTCAGGGGTGTATGCTTGCATATACATTTTGTCCTTTGCATATATGGCAACACCTCCTGCTTGTGAGTCATGGAAAAATAAGACGTGTGGAGCCCTAGCCATACATAGGTTTGTTTCAAAAAATGCAAAAAAGACAAGTGTACCACTGTCCTAACTGTTTGTTTGTTTGTCTGTAGTGCACAATAGACAAAAGTGGCAAGACATGCAATTGTTTACAACCATCTTGTTCCCCCTGAGTGAACAGCCGTCTGTCTGGCTCTTCAGGCGAGGCCGTACCGGCTGGTCTGCATGTACGAATGAATTTAGCAACAGGCCATGCTGAAGCAAAATTAATGGATGGAGATGAATCGAAGGATGCACAACAATCCCACAGCTCTGGCAGCCAGGATAACCGTTTACTCCTGGAGCAAGCTAAAGATGGGCCTTCCATAATGCTTTCTGTAAGTATTATTATCATCTGTACACTACCATATTGCAACAATGGATACTGTCTTCAAAATGCCCCGTCAGAATAAATATTGTGAAAACCCATGAGGTAAAGGAGATTCCGCATCAGTAACAGTTGTCATCCACCAGACTGTGGTGTGAAGCTGTAAAGGAAATCCATGGAATTTATTTGCTTAACTTTGCTCCCACAGCTATTTGTGCTCATGCAAGTGCTCTCAGCAAGCCCCTCTCAAAGGTTGTGTACTGTTTATGAAAACTTTGTAACACCGTCGGTTCATGAACTGTCATGACTTGTGTGCTGTGGTGGTTTTCTTTGTGGGTATGTGCATGGGGGGCATTTGTGTGTGTGCGGGTGAACGTGAATTAGCCCGGCTGACCTCTTACTCCAGAGTCTTATCTGATCTCTGTGCCATGTTTGTCAGTCAACAAAAATGGCTGTGCTCCCCTTTGTGCTGTAATGAAGGTTGACGGGCGTCATGTCTTCTGACTGTCACTAGAGTTCAAGGGACATTATCCCTATTTCACAAGTAAAACGTCAAGTGATTCTAGCATGTGACTGCCTGTGACTTTAATTTTAAGATCTGTTGTGATCACAAAGGCAACCTGTCCTCTCTGTGGGTCAGCTGTTGTGTGTATGTAGGGCCTCAAGGGGGAGCAGTCTCAAGTACCGGAGAAGTCTTATCACATTGGTGAACCTTTACTGAACTCAACTTTGGCAGGTCATTCAGTAGCCGGGAGAAAATTTAGAAACAGAAATGGAGGACTAAATCTCTAACTGTGCTGCTTTTCAAGGGGGCATTGCAAAGCATTTTGAATGTGAAAAATGGTACTAAAACCTGCCTAGTCTTTAGACAGTGCTGTCATCAGCTCCTGAGATAAATATTGTTATCAGCCTTAAAATACAGCTTGTCCTTCCCTCCAACATTTCTGTAACCTTTGCCATCTTCTGTGTTTTATAACGGCCCAATAAATTTCTCTGAGCGGTGGCCAGATATCTTTAGACGTTACTAATATTCAATGCCCGTGACACTATCAAAAATGTGCTCCTTGGTGCTATTATAATTTAATGTTCTAGTATTGTACTAGTATTAATATTTGTCCATAGCTAGATTTGCCACTTGGCTGGTTTTTCACCAGCACAGCCAGTTTTTTCGTTATGGTGCAGGCTGCTGGTTTGACACCCACACCGGCACACCGTTTGCCGGTTTTCTAGTTCTTCATAAACTGGCTGTGCATTGAAAAAATTCATACATAGCACTCATACAGGGCATTCATACATTGCAAACAACTGAACTCTCGGAAGTGAGTGCATGTTATCTATATTTTGCAAACACAGTGGCCCATACTTTTACTTTTATTATTTCTTCTGAAGGTTTCTCCCTTGAGTCCAAGAAACACGTGTGCTTCTCTATGATACATTTTATCAGGGGCTACCCACCGTTCGAGCTTATCGCACCAGATGGCACGACCAATTTGGACCATATGAGTGAAATTAACACACATTGTTTGTTGTCCTGTGCTTGCATTACCCTGGGCTATGGAAACAATCCTCATCTGGTGGTTGCCTTTGCCCACTATTTTTTTTTATTTTACTTTAAATGTGTACCAAAGTTTAAATGAAGCCTAGAAGTATATTTCAAGTCATGCAAAGTTCTCACTTGGCATATTGCCACTTTAATGTGTTTTCATTTTGTATTGTTGTACACATAGTGCGCTCTGAAAAAAATATATATATGTAAGAAAAAAGGAAAAGAAAACCTCCACCAGCACCTTTTCTTGCTGCTAGTTTTTCTTACAGGAAAAGGTGGCAACTGTATCCATAGCAGGCTGTCATTACTATAGTTTTACTTTCTGTATATTGTGTGTGTTTGCATTCTTTCATATCCTTTGTGCCTTGAACTCTGCGAAAGCACCATGGATGGGCTGAGGTGATGCAACTCTTTACTTGTAAAGTGTACTTATTTGCTGTGTTTTTATTCTTGAAGTACAACGCAGGGAACAGTTCAGAATGTGGTTCTGACTATCAAATTTAGCCACAGTAATCATGTGCTTTATTCAAAGTGAACTGAGAGCTGTAGCAAGGCAACGAAAACACAAAGGAGAAATGTCTCATGTAATGGTGGTGGTTCCATCTGTTGATGAGGAATTGCAACTGAGCCAGTACCAAAGCTAGACATGATGACATATTCGGGTGGCATATTGCTAGCATTGCTCTGTGCTGCCTCTTACTTCCAGTGCAGTAAGAATGATGACTAAAGGGAGGGCAAGGCCGTAAAGTCATGGCAGGAAAAACAGCCGATCGCCAATAACTCTGCTCATGCAAGGTGTTTATTCAAAGTGCCCTTTATTACCAGAAATATTCCACAGCTTCCTTAAGGGATGTTGCAGAGCCCCTGTAGTAGATTCTAGTCTTGCTTTGTCAGGCTTATTAACAAGCTACATCATCGCTACCATCATCAAGCTGCATGAGAAAGCGAGAGAGGAAGGCATGTTTTTGATAACATTTATGGTCACTTCTGGCTAAGCCGCACTATCTGTTTGTGTAGGCTGGGCCTCTGCTTTAATGCTTTATTTTTACGCCTTAAAAAACGATCACTAGTGATTGCCAATTTTGATAGCCAATTTTAGCACATTGAAAACATTTTTCGAATACACAACACTATCCAGTAGGTAGTCCAGGACAAGGGCCTTCAGAATCTTTTGACATTGTTTCGTGGCAAAACTGATTTTTGATGCAACTTTTGACAAACAGAGGCACATTGTGGAGAAAATTTTTGTGGCCCTTGCCCTTCACCATTTCCAAAAAAAAGTTTGTAACTTGTGATTATGGTGCACAAACAATGGCTTTTTTTGATACCAGCAGTAATTTAGAGAACATTACATCGTCACATTTGAAGGGTGATAATTGAACAAAAAAACTGGCAGCTGTCCACATTCAGTGTAGGTTTTTATTGAGTGGCTGTGTTCCTGTTAAGCACACTTCAAAAGGTCTGTTATATGTTAAAAACTCAGAACTGTGCATTTTCACCATGCTTAGAACAGTTGCAATTTCAGAGACAAGCCAACTTCACCCAGTTGATTATATTTAAGCTTGTCCAGCAGCTGCTGGGACTTGACAGTGAACATAACAATGACCTTCCTACTCAAGAACCAGCACCAGAACTTTAGCTCCAAATCAGGGAGATGCAGATGAGTCAAAATCGGAACCTGTACTATCTGGAACGCAAAGTTGAACTGAAAGCGAACATTTGCAGTTGGAAATACACAGTCTACCTTTGCCTCACAATGTCAAGGGACTGCTTCACTGTATAGCACAGGCACTGGAAAAACTAACCTTTTTGTTTTTCATACCTAAAGAACATCTATGGCCAAGCATATTTTTAGTTACATGTTTTTAGAAAATTGAATTATCAAACATACATTCTGAATTTCTTATGAAATTTGTTTTTGTAGATTATAGAGTTCTCAAGCAGGCCACGAAAATGTTGACTTTACAAACTTTAAAGAATGCCTTCTTGCAACTTATGTACAGTCGAGTGCCTCTACAACAAAATGTGGTGTATAACGAAAGTCTGTCCAGGTGAGCTGTGCGGTGCGCGGCCTTTACAAGGATGTGACTTGTATAACAAATGATTTCGGAGGCCCCAAGAACTTAATTGTAAAAGAGTTTGACTGTATCTGGAAACACCAATTAGTTTTGTGCAATTTGTTTTATGGCGCCAAAAAATATTTTTTTAAACCTCTGAAAAATGATTATTTTCCTGTCGTAACAAAAAAGTTAACCTGCCAGTCTCTTTGAGACACTCCAGTTTTCCCGGTTACCGTATATACCAGAATAATGCCGCACGCCCTAATTTGGCAACTGAAAACTTGACAAAAAAAAAAAAAAAGTGGATCCCACGTACTGTGGGAATCGACATAAGCGAAGCTTTCTGTGCTGTTTGCTTTGATTGACAATAATTAGCAGTGATGGTGGCAGCGAATGTTTAATTTCTTCAGCATCTAGTGCAATACGAGAGAGGTGGGTTGATGGTAAATGTTGCCTTACGTGCACCACTGCTGTTTGTCTGTGTAGTATACAGAACACACAGTGAGACGTGTTTGCCTGAGGCGTTGTTATGCACCATTATTCATAACCTCTAAGAAGCTTAGTATTGTCATTCCCTCATGGCACATTGCATCATGGTAGAAGTGTTAAGCTTTAATTGAATTATGGGACTGTACAGGCCAAAACCACAATCGGATTAAAACGCATGCCACAGTGGCAGACTACAGATTAATTTTTGCCCCCTGGGGTTCTTTAGCGTGCACCTAAATTTAAGTACACGAGCATTTTTGTATTTCGCCCCCGTCGAAATGTGGCTGCTGTGGTTGGGATCGAACCTGCTACCTCAAGCAATGCCATAACTGCAAAGCTACTACGGTGGGCACAGAAGTGTTGAATTGAAGTGCGACGCCTAGATACTATGGTGCATTTATGTGGCTTTGAGTCTGGACGTCGCGCGTCAATTGTCCGCCTGACAAATTTTCATGGTGTTTATTTTTCAGAAATAGCAGAAACGTACCGTACCGTACCTTGAGCTTAAATTTATCCAGTTTGTCTGCAACCGCTTTCATGTTTAGTATAGTAGCGTTTCCTCGCCTTCGCACGCCACCTTTTCCCTCTCCTGCCCTCCTCCCATGAATGCGAGTTGCGAGCCAAGGCTGTTATTGACTCGTTTCGTGGCTCTGTCAGTTCTACCCATTCTCTGCATGCTCTCCCTTACCTCCTCTCTCTTATTCTATTCACTTCCCCACTGGGGGGTTGCATGTTGTGGAAAGGTAAGGGCTGCAGTTTTTGCAATGCATTTGTGGGTGTCACAGATAATTACAGCCATCAAGAGGATATTGTGGTGTTGCCCAGGGAGCCCCTGAGGGCATTGTGCACACGCAACGGTCCAAATATATTTCTCGCATTGCCTTTCCTCTGCGACATTCCTGTCATGTATACACACGCTCTGAACCATAGCCCGACATGGTGTGCCATACAGCAGCAGCAGCAGCAGCAGTGGGAAAGTCGAAGGAAGAGGCAAAGGAAGCTTTGCTCTAAAAAAAGTGGCAGAAAAGCAGTTGTGTTTCATGTATGGTGCTGTGATATTTGCGTTCAGCACAGCTACCAGATGATGATAGCTGCCCTGCAGTTTTTAGCATGCGACATAGTGTTGTGCCTTATCTGTGAAATAGCGCAACTGCCTACGATAGACAGAAAATGCATAACCACACAAAATGCTGCATTCAAGCTTCGAATTGCTGTAACTTGACTGCTCCATGGACAGACGCCAGATAGCATGCACTTATAATTGCAGAAATAAAGTGTTTTATTTTTCCATATGCGGACTGGAAATTGAATTGCAAATGGCCTACTTGTGTATGGGGGCCGCATCATGCCAAAATCATGGAAAAACAAAGCCCTTGTACAAGTATATACAGTATTTCGTCAATAGTGTGATCTGTTTGACTAGTTCCTTGAGGAAAAGCTTGTTATTCTTTGCAATGTTTCTTTCTGAAAAAGGAAATTACTCACAAATCAGAAAGCTGCTGGTCTTATGTCACCCTTTTACGGAAGAAAGTGGGCATAACATACACAAGGTAACTTAACATGTTATCTTTTTGAAGGAAAAGAAGGACCTACCATGGAACATGGATGACCTGAAGAAGAAGATGTCAAGCTTAAAGCTGGAGGCTAAGTCTGAGTCAGAAATTCTTTATAACCTGCTTGAGAACTACCACAACGCCACTGAAGCAGGGAAGGAAGCTCTGTTGAGAGATATGGAGTTCCTTGTACACCAGGTGGGTAGAGTTCTTTGTATTCCAAACAGGGCTTGTGTGTGTGATGGCCTACAAGAATGGCATTATATGTCTTACAGTATGACTAAGTACACACTTTAATACCCATCGTCTGTTCTCAGTGAATATGCATGCATGTGACAACAGTCATTGTTCGCAGGATAAGCTTTCTTGTGAATATTAAGCCACTCGTGAAAGTTACATCTTCATGAAAGTTAAGTTGTTTACAGTGCCTGGCATATACCTTCCTGCAGGCCACACTGGTATGTCACAAAGAAGAGGGAGTATAAAGCATTGTCTACACAAGCTATAAAAGGTGATGAGGTGAAACCTTAAAGAGACGTGGGTCACACTCAAGGGCTTTACATGCATGTGTTTGAGACATCTGGAGTGGTATTCTTCATCGATTACATTTGGGGATATGGTCAATTTAGTGAGTTTGTGCATGACTCTGCACATGATGCGTTGGTGTTTACGAGCAACAGTGTTCCTGACATTGTGTGAGGATCATTTGTCACCCACAGATTCGGAAGCGTCAGCTGCTGAGTTATGAAAAATTTCGCCAAAGTAATCGTATACCCGAGGTGATCGATTGACAATATAGCCTCTGATTTAGACAGCATGCACCTTCCAGGCTTGAACATTGTGCACAGTTATGTTAAAGTGATTACAGTTCAGCACTTACAATTTTTATTTTTCCAAAATTTGACATTCTTTTTTCATTTTTTATTACCCCTGATATTTTTGTCGCGAAATTTTTTGTGTCAAGCTTAGCCCTTTCTTTCTCTGTTTTTTTTTTTATTGCAGTGACCATCTTGTTTACTAGTTTTGTTGATACTTTATAACTAGATCCTGTTCTCCCTGCACTATTGTTGCATTCAGTGCACAGAATAACAAAATTCTAGAGACGCAATCTAGCAAGGGCTCACCACCATATGGCAATATTACCGTGGAGAAATTAACCATGAGTGCATTTGATATTTTAACCGGAATAGATTGAGAGTTTATTCTTAATGTTATGCAGCTGCATAGCTCTGATGAATAACACAGAAAAATAAATGACAAGGCTCATACTTTTCCATGTTAGAATCAGTGAACTCTCCCGTTTCATCTGCCACGGTGGCTGCAGCATGGAAACTAACAGGGCTCCCCCCTCTCCACTTCTTGTTACCATTGCAGCGGAGGCAGGGTGGGTGCAAATAAGAAAAAAAGTAAAGACAGCTTAGGTGGAGATCTTGTGCATGGCACCATTCCATTATTTTTGGGGGCTCAAGTTCAGCTCTAGAATAAAAATTATAAGGGTTATAAAATTATAATGGTTAAAATTATAATGGTTAAAAATTATAATGGTTTGGAACTTTCTGAACTTGTTCATCCGGGTTTAGATGAGTTTGCAGAAGAAAAAGAAAACATGCATGCCAGTGGTTTCTGGGAAAATGAGTGGTGTTCTTGAGGAAACACACAAGTCGAGAAATGCATTTGAAGTTAAAATAGACTATTTCAGAAATACTTTGCCGCAAAAAGTAGTTCAGCAGAAGTAGAGCTAATGGCAATCTAATGTCCCCTGTGCGGTGCTTCCAGTCCTTCATCAATGACTGCACTGCAAAGCCTAAGGCGGGGTGTGCCCACTGTGCTCTGCCTACTGAATTTCACTGTGGCGCACAGTCAAATCAAATTTGATTTTGGATGTTCGCGCAGACGCCACTATTTCTGATTTTGGTGCCTATGACGCGCCAAACGTAGCCAAACGTGGTTATCCTCAGGGAGCTGCAGTGCGCTCAGCCTGCGGACTTGTTGCGGCACCCTGCGGAGGCGGCTGTATTTATACTACGTAGCAAACTGTAGCTACATGCAACTGTAGTGCGTATGCCCAGCGTTTGCTTTGTGCACAACAGCGCTTCAATGCATGCTCACTCTTGTATGCTCCTGTCTGGCTATGCTACGTGGTGTGGACCAACTTTGTCCCTCACCAGCTTGACCGATGGATAGTAGCCACATCCAACTTGTGCATTTTGAAGTGCTATCAATAAGTCTTCCAGGACGTCTAACCGGGAGCAGCCGGGAGTGAGCAGGCATTGGCATGCATGCATGTGGTCTGCCCTTAAAGGGACCCTGACACGATTTTGATGATTTTGTTCAAACGTACCGAGTTGTTAGAGCAGGTCCTTCTGATCATTAATTGACGCATCTAAGTGCTCCGCGTAAAGCGTGTAATTTATTATAAGGTTCTAAAAATGTACATCACTGCCGATCGCAGCACATAGCTCGGCTGAATTTTAAGCCGCCCCTATCCATTTGACGTCATTTACCCCAATGACGTTAGTAGGCCGAGCTATCCTATTGGCTGCCCAGGGTGTGTCAATAATTTTTCCAACTTTATGGTGAACAAATGTTCGTAATAGTTGCAATGTTAGTTAATTTGCTTCTATAAAAAGAAAGTAACAGAAAGAGAATGCACACCAACAATTTCTTGCCAAACTTAAGCACTTCCGGCACACAGGAAACGTCTGCTTGTGTTACAACGTGCTCCATTTTGATGAGAGCTCCACAGTCAGAGTCGTTCTCAGTCATTTTGCGAGCACCATGATTCGACTTCGTTGCATTGTGGGCTGCAAACGGTAGTGACTGGCAATATGTCAAGCTGCGACATCGTGTCCCTCTGCAAGGCAGCAGATGAGCGGACTGGCTGCAGGGCATCGGACTGCCGCTATCCGATCGGCGCCAGGATTTGCACGTTTGCGGCCTTCACTTTACACCGGAAGATTACTAACACAATAGCATTTCGAGTGTCCGGTATTCGAGTAAACTCACGCGCAAAGGGACAGGGCCTGGCCATTTGACCGTGCCATTTCACGGGATGCGCAGAAGCGCAAATATGAATGGTCTGCACGGTGCAGTCACCTGGTGGCACAGAGCTCAACCACACACAGTAGCAGTAACGAAAAGTATTCTTCTTTGCTACTGGTGTAAATTTTTCGCAGGTGTGTATTCATCAACATGTTATTTTTGTAAAGGTATAAAGTGTTTTACACTTGGTTATAGCAATATTATCACTTAGTTTGGCTGGTTAAGTACTGCGCCAACAGGTGGCTGGACCATGCAGACCGATCAGGCCGCTCACATACGTCTACGCTAAAGTTCCTTCATCAGCTTGAGTTTATACCTCCAGCCATCAATCGAAATGCCCAGCTCGCCTGTGCTTACCGGAATACCAGACACGTTCGGCGCTGCGACTGAATGCTTGCAACTCGCGCTGCTTCGATAGTTCTTGCTTGGGGTCGACTGCCTAGCAGCTGGTGGAGAGTTTGGAGAGGCTTCGCCCGCTCGCTCCTAGAGAACCGGAAGCCGACGACATGACATGCCATCGTGACGCAGAGCCAGTGAAGGCGGAGCTTAGCCCCGTTCACTCGATGAACGAGTTGAGGAGGAAATGCATGACTATGGAGGAGGGTAACTCTTAATTGTCTGTAGCTCTCTTAATATGAGATGCTTTACACAAATTGTGGTGCGAATGATTAACTTTAGCTGTACCCTACGCATCTACAATATTTGTCCGAGCCGTTCCAGGGACCCTTTAAGTTGTTGTGGTTCGAGGCGGAAAGATGAAATACATTCTTGGTCTTTTTGAGATCGCAGATATATATTTTTCATTTATTTAACTCAAAATTAGCAATAGAGAATGCTCTCGCAATCACGAAATCCACCAATACCAGTTGGTTGGCTGCTTGCAACATAGCTGCTGACAACATTGCGAAGGAAAGAGCAAGCAATGTTTAACTGCTTTTGACACGAGATTGTGAATTCTCTGATATATGCAGTGGAGTAATATTTGGCTTACATGTTCACTGGAGCCTTGTTTACTGATCAGCAATGTTTTCTTACAATATTTAAAAAGTGTTTCAGGATCTCTTTTAAAGTGAAGCCAATACGGCAAAATGTATCGGCTTAAAAGAACCATCTGTGGAATGTTTATTAACTCTTTCAGGTGCCAATTATTTCTGTGGATTGAAAACTTACTTCCATTGCATTTCTTACATCTTCAGAACCATAAAAAGTGTACAGCTGCAGAATAGCTTAAGCATTTTCAATTCCTTAGTGAGTTTTGTCATGTTTACAGAATGTGGAATCCATGCAAAAACTCACTACAGGATCATCAGATATGAGAACATCAACTATTTCATGTCTAGCAGGTGTATAAAGCACCTATCCAGCCACTTGAAAATTATGACTGTTGCAACACATTATGAAAAACAATGAAAGAAGGGAACCCGCTATATATGACATACTCACAGCGAGCAAAAAAACAACAGTCTACCTTCCCACTTGTACTTAAACATCTTGCACAGGTCATTCTAACTTGCAGCACAATTCCAATTAGAAGTGTGCCAAGACATACAGGGTTTGTCCGTAAAGTAATGAGACTGCCTGCCATGCGGCGCTGCAGTCACCAGTAGTGCGCTTCCCAAAGGCGGGATTTGTGGTGGGGGTTCTAAGCTAAGTAATGCACCAGGTGTTAGTGGCATCCGAGCTCTGATGCAGTGAGGATCTAAAGTGGTGCAAAAGCTGCTTTCAAGTTTTTGTCACAGTAGAAAATGTCAAAAATAGAGCGTTTGCTGGAGCAGCAGTAAACGATTAAATTTTGCTTTCACCTAGGAAAAACCGCTTCTGGGATGCTTGCCTTGGTTAATGAGGCTTGCAAAAACGACACCCCGTCAAGGGTCTAGAATTTTCTGTTGGGTCATTGAGTTCAAGAATGGACGGAAAACGGTTGAAGACATAGAGCGATCTGGACGCCCTTCAACGAGGGATTTGATCGAAAATGTGCCCAATGTAAAAAATCTCAGAAGGGTACTGGTTTTGGGTTAGTTGGTTACAATTCACGATCAATGTTATTTGTACACCACTTATAACGAGGACTGCGCTTGTGTCTGTCATCCCCCAGTTCTCATTCCAAGTGGTGCGCAAATAACATTGATAATAAAAAATCTCCTGGACTCCGACCGCCGTTTGAGTATCAGAGTAATCGCCGAAGACCTCAAGATGTGCAAAACAAAGGTTGACAGGATTATTTCTAAAAATTTTAACATGCGGAAGGTTTGTTTGAAATTGGCGCAAAAAGTGTTGAGTGATGAACAAATACAGTGACGAGTTAATGTTTCCCATGAGACGTTGGTGCAGGTACAAAGTGAACAGGACTCTATATAGTGTAATGACACTAGACGAATCATGGATGTTCCAGTACGACCCCGAAACCAAGCGCCAAAGTTGGGAGTGGCATACCGCGATCTCTCCGCACCACAAGAAAGCAAAAATGTTGAAGTCCAAGATAAAGACAATCTTCGTTATCTTTTTTGACAAGCGTGGGGTGGTCCATAAAGAATTTGTACCTCCAGGATGAACCGTCAATGCTGTTCTACAAAGAAGTCTTCGAGTGCCTTCACAGAGCCGTCAAACAGAAATGACCAGGGATTGCCGATTGCTGGAAGCTCCACCACAACAATTCTCCAGCCCACACCGCCTTCGTTGTGATCGCCTACCTGGTCTGGATAGGGGTTGCAACCTTGCCGCAGCCACAGTACAGCCCCAATGTGAGCCCAGCAGACTTCTTCCTGTTCCCAAAGCTCAAGAGAAGCCTGAGAGGTCACCGTTTTGACGATGTTCCCACCATCTAGTGGCCTGTCACTGAGTCTCTGAAAGAGGTTATGGCAGCTGACATCCTTTGCAGCATGAAAATCACATTTGCAGCAAGTGTATCGATGCCCAAGGAGACTATTTCGAAGTATTTTAATATGTACTGATTGGATCGTTAAATTATTTTTACCAGACCCAGTCTCATTACCTTATGGACAAACCCTGTATGCGGCACATTTTAAATATAATTACTTTCATCAATGCTCTCGCTGTTGGTGCATTATCTTGCCGTACACAATTGTGTATATACTGCCTGAAAAGATTAAAATAGACACTACAAAATCATATCATATCATATCAAACAAAATCATGGCTAATCTTGGCAGTGTTAGCCAGCGCCACCACTCACAAACCTTGGTGGCAGATGTGGAACATCCTTTCTGCAGCAGGTGTCACGAGTACGTGATCTTTTTGGGTGAAGGCAACGGGTCAATAAACCTACACATGCTACCTGAGGCATCAATGTTGCCAGATTTGAGACCCTCGTTATGTAATGAGCGAGGAGAAAGGGGGTTAACTGAGGGGCCAGATTTTTATTAATCATATCATGAGAAGCCAACAAACAAAGACATCAAGGACAACATAGGGGAAATTACTTGTACTAATTGAACTAAAGAAGTGGTTCAAGCATCGCATTTGGTTAGAGCATCGCATGCGTAATGCGAAGACGTGGGATCGTTTCTCACCTGCGGCAAGTTGTTTTTTCATCCACTTTAATTTCCATTAATTTACTATTTCTTTAATTCAATTAGTAATTACAAGTAATTTCCCCTATGTTGTCCTTGATGTCTTTGTTTGTTGGCTTCTCATGATATGATTAATAAAAATCGGGCTCCTCAGTTAACCCCCTTTCTCCTCGCTCATTACATAATGAGGGTCTCAAATCCGGCAACATTGATGCCTCAGGTAGCAATGTGTGGGTTTATTGACCAGTTTCCTTCACCCAAAAAGATGACGTACTCGTGACACCTGCTGCAGAAAGGATGTTCCACATCAGCTGCCAAGGTTTATGAGTGGTGGTGCTGGCTAACACTCCCAAGGTTAGTTGTAGTATTAAAACATAAATACCCAAGTGGATGGGGAAACGGTGCTGCGCTAGCTCAATTGGTTAGAGCATCGCACGCATATGCGAAGACATGGGATCGTTCCCCACCTGCGGCAAGTTATTTTTTCATGCACTTTCATTTCCATTAATTTATCATTTCTTTAATTCAGTTAGTAGGAAGTAATTTTCCCCTATGTTGTCCTTGGCGTCTTTGTTTTTGGCTTCTCATGACATGATTAAAAATCGGGCCCTTCGGTAAACTCCCTTTCTTCTCTTTCGCTACAAAATCAGGAATGTGTACTTCTAATATATATGACATGTGGGACTTTTGTTTCCTGTATTTAGTATGACAGAGCTGTGGACTTTGTGAGGATGGGTGGCCTTCTTGCCATTGTACCTGATCTAAACTCCACATCTGACACTGTCCGTGAACTGGTGGCGTACACCCTTGGCTCGGCATTGCAGGGGTAAGTTTTCTTCTTGGTAACCTCGTGTACCATCACACCACAATTAAACTGATAAAATGATAAAACACGATAAACAAACTGGAAGGTATGTTCCCATTCCACATTCAGCCATCGTGTCTGTCACTGGTATGATTCATTCACAAATACTTCTAAGTTTTGAGACTCGGGTGTATTCTGGTGTATTCTGGTATATTTACTGCTTGTGTATGCTCATGCATTGCAGTTTTATGGTTCATTCGACTTAAATTTCGAGTGCTCTCGTGCTGCAGCTTAAATTCGGCTTGAAATCGAGCGCAAAGAACACATTCGCCTGGTTCATTGAGAGTGCTGGCGCTTCAGCTCCGAGTGCTCGGAGGTGCACTCGGAGGTGCTCCCACCTACAAACTGGGAGCGCAAGCGAGATACAACAGTAATTCTATCACGTGGCTACTCCAATTGCAAGCACCTAGCACGTTTGGCTGGGGCAGGCTTTCTCTGGCTCCAGTCTCGAGAGGGCTCCATATCGCTGCAAACCGAGTTGGAGCATGGTAGGAACCAGTCCGATGGTACCACTAATAAGCAAGAAGAATAAGAACAATCGAGTGGTCAATATGTATTAGTTACAACCACATGAAGGCAGCAGACAGTGAATGAAGCTAAAGAAAGCATAGCAGAAATTAAGTTTTTTTGATGTAGAAATAATTAAGAAGAGAGAAATGGAAGTGCATGATAACACAATTTGCCACAGGTGGGAACTTAGTGCACCTGCAGAGTTGTACCATTGAGCTATTGCAGCAGCCATCTTTCTGCCTGCTTTCTTGGTTATTTGTGCATGTGTAACAGATCTAGCCTCGGGAGTCATCTGACGGCATCACATACAATGCTTCACCTGCAGTTGAAAAGGATGGAACAAATGCTATGCACAACAATAAAAAGACAAGGAGTTGAATTCAAAGCTTTTTTTTTTTTTCGTAAGTGCTCTTTGTCATTGGCCAGCCGCCTTCACTAATGATATGTCCAGCATTAGGATCGCGAGCGGCAACGATAGTGGCCACGTTTACACTGATACGTTAGAAGTGTACCCTATTCATACGCCGACGCATGTAATGCAGCGAAGATATTTGCCCACCCTTAGTGGAAACGAGCCGTATTAGGATAGCAGTGAAGACAAATTTCGCAGTTTCAGCAGCATGCCCGCCATGTGTTTCTGTCACTGGCAGTTAAGCGTGTTCATCTCCGTTTCTGTCCCGTCAAAGTGGACATGGCTACATTATTGTCGCAAACTTGCCGATATTAACGATATTGTTCATTACTGATATGGAAGAAACTGTTTCAATGCGCGTAATGTACTCGCGAGAAGAAAAATAATCGCGTTCCGCTTGCTCCGCTGGCCGCCATTTTTGTTTTGGTGTCAGGCACTGACAGCGGCAGCCACCTGCTTGTTGATCCGTTGTCATCCCGCAGCAAACGCGGGATGAAAAAAGAAAATGCTTCTTTTCGCGGAAAATTTAACCCGCATAATGATCGCACCCCTGAATTTGCGTCAATGTTTTTGACAAAAAAGTATGATCATTATGCGAGTAAATACGGTATATTCCTTAGTCTTTCTTGTCCGTTGTACTGGAGTACATAACTATGCAAACAGAGGACACAGGACAAGCTAAGAAATAATGAAGGTGGCACTTGACCTTGTAGTTTCTTAGCTTTTCTGTCCTCCTTTACAATGGCACATAACCAATCAGCCCCTCTGACTCTCTTGGTTCCCTTTTACAGTGTCTTAGAGCACCAGGTTGTCTCTCTCATCATCAGTGTGTGTCATATTAGATGCACTGCATGTTCTTGTTTTTTTGCCGCAACAGAAAAGTAATGCTGGAGCAGCGCGTAGCTGTAACGCAACTACAAACTATGTACCGTATTTACTCGAATCTAGGCCGACCCCGATTCTAAGCCGACCCCCTAAAGTCCAAAGCCAAAAAAAAAAAAAAAATCTATTACCTCGAATGTAGGCCGAAGAAAAAAAACGAGGACAGCGTTCACAAAATGCAAACAGCATTTATTGAATCTGAACGTGCAGAGCTCATTCAACGTCGTCGTCGCTGCTAGACTCGTTGCTGTGTTCCTTGTCGCTGTCACCTTCAAACAGTGCACTATCTTCGGTACCGTCAAGCACATTAGATACGCTGCACTTTTTAAATTGCATCATTTTGTTTTTAAGTTGCATCATTTTGTCCCGAGTACAAAAGAAAGCAATAAATAGTGATGTATAGGCTGCAGTGTTCGGCGCACCACAGCCTTTTTTGTTTTATAATGTTGCACCAGAGATGTGTCAAATTTAAATTATAGCTTGTGTTTGTGCTGCAAATTAATAAGCAACCTCAAGTGCTACAGAGTGAACACAGGTGCTTTCTATAAGAAATAGAAAGATGTGACTAGCTCTAATTACAGTCGATGACTCATTGGACATGGTGTTCTCCTGGGGAACTCAATGCTGCAGTGGAATGCTTATGGATTACATCGTATCACCTGTCCTTACGTTTACCCAAATATAAGTACTGGGGTGTCTGCTTTTCATTTGAATAATACCACTGGGTCAGGGAGTGGAACCTGTGGCATCATGTTTAGCAGGAGAACAGCATATCCAAGAGCTACTTCAATTAGAGCTAGTGATGGCCTTTGTATATCTTATAAAAAGCATGTGTTTTCACTCTTTAGCACTTTGGGTTGCTTATTAATTTGTTGTATAAACGGGAGCCATAATTAAACTTGATGTTTGCACAGTGCAACATCATAAAAAACAGGCCATGGGGTGCCGAACGTCGCAGCCTATACATCACTAATCATTGCTTTCTTTTGTACTAACAAAATGATGAAAATTTTTTTACATATAGCAAATAACCGATGACAGTAGATAATCCTGGGAAAGTTTGGTCGGAATTGGAGATGATGGTCTTCTTTAATTTGTGTGTGAAAACTGTAAATGTTTGTACGCTTTGCAATTTTACAAAATTTGGTGCCAAAATTAAAAATGCCGATAAGAGATACTAAATAACACTTTGCTGTGGGTTTAACATGTAACAAAGTATGCATTTTTGAAAACATCTTGAAAGGAACTCCATGGTAGGAAAACTGAAAGAAACTTACAAATAAGGACCCAATTTTCTGCTTCTTACTAAAAAAAAAAGCCAAGCATGTAATTTTCTTGTTTGTATTGTAGGCTTGTGCAGACAGTTGAGTGCATTTTATTTTCATTAAGGAAATTCTGCAAAGTAGGTATAAAACATATGAAATGAATATATAATTACAATAATTTTTTTAGACCTTCTCAAAGTTAGAACATTGTGCAACTGCATAGGCTGCATTTTCTGTCTTGCCTCAGATAAGATTTTTTTTTTTTGTGCTGATACAAAGGTGTGTACTGAATAAATAAGCTTGGTTTCGATGTGTGGAGGAATTTCGTTGTCATACAGAAATTTTGTTGAAACAACGAAATTGTCAGGACCCCCATCTGCCTGTCCTTATCTGAATATACCTTGCTGTTGAATATAGAAAATTAGCTGCCGTGTATTTTCCTAAATTGTGTTCACATCGTTTATTGTCATGCAGGAACCCAAACGTGCAAAGGTCTGTGCTGGGCCAAGGGCTTTTGCCACAGCTACTGCGCCTCATTGTGCTGGATTCATCAGTACGAGTACGACTGCGCTGCCTTTTTGCACTGTCATGCCTGGTGCGCCAACTCCCAGAGGCTCAAGAATCCCTGCTCCACCATGGTGGGCTGACCGTGCTTGCAGGTCTCTTCACTGCACCGGACAGTTCACCCAAGTTACAGCTGAAGGCAGTTACACTCTTGCATGACCTGGTCATCGAGCAGGTGGGAACGTTGGCATAACCTTTTTCTTCCCGCCATCACATTACATGCACTCAGATGAAGCACCCATTGCATGCCAGTCCATATGAGTGAGTGGCTGGGGGGACTCTTAGCATGTGTTAACATCTGAATACCTGAGCTTCTAATCAGTAAGTGAGGTTGTGATATACTAAGCTTGTTGGTATGTGGTCACAAAAGCATTTAGTGTAGTGCAACTAGCATTTGGAACTGAGAGGAACAGTCTTGGTCTTCCATGTCTATTTGCTGGTTACACTACATTGAATGCTTTTGTTCTGATGAGGGTATAGTTGAACACCGTAACAACGAAATCGATGGGGCTTTCTCAAGAATTTTGTTACTAAATGAGACAGCACAAACAGGGAGTGGGCTGCAAAACAAAACCGTACTGCCAAAATTCCATTACCCAACTTTGGTGAGCCTTGCTGTGCACTAACTCTGTGGTTTTACCCTCAAAACACAGCAAGTAGTCTATTGCAGCATCGTCATCATGTGTGCCTAAGAATGAGAAATTGCGTAAAAGGTGTCTAGCACATCCAGCGGCATTGTCTTCTCATTTCCTGCCCCTTGGTCCTCAGTGTCATTTGTTTCACACATGTTGCTCGTGGTGGCCTCGTTAGTCCTTTCCTCGTGGACAACCATGTCTTCGTATGTGCGAACAAAGATATCATGGTTATCTGGAACCGCATTTACAACAGCACAGAATGCACCTCATGGTCAGCGATGGTGGCACTACATCAGTAGCACTGGCAGTTTGTGATGCAGCTTAGTTCCGTACAATGCCAGTAACATTTGTGCCTGTGGTGGGCAATATCTGCACAAAAAATTAAATATAGCAAAACATTGTTCTAGTGAACAGAACCGCCAGTCCCCGTTACGCTCTTATAGGCATCCGTGCAATTTTTCCCTGATATGGTGAAGATGGCTATTGAGGGGGGGGGGGGGGGAACAATATATAAAACAAAAAAATACTTTTCTTTACTATATCTGGAACGTGTATAGTTTTACCATCGAAAATAATAAAAAAAATTAAAAGGCACGTAAATTTATTACCCTAACGATGACAGAGTAAACATCAATCTCACTTACCATGGTTTTAGCAACTATGATGATTTAAATGAGCACTGGTTGCCTTGAATTCTGATCAGGCTGGTCATTATGCTTTTCTATAAGAGTAACGGTGGCAGCATCCATACGCGTAATGATAGCAGCCTGTGAATCTGCATTTCAATAAAGATAACATTTGAACTCTATTGAACGAGAATCAACCTTCTGTTATTGAAAGTTTTTTATTGTAACAGGAGGGGATTGGGGGGGAAGGCAGAATCATGAACTACGGCTATAGTGAAGATACTGATATACTAGTGAAGATTTTTCCCGGTTCCCACAACTTCACCATGATGAAGTTACCACTGTATGTAACATGCAGTACCTGCTGTATATGTTTAGTTTGCCATTGTTTGCATCATGCCACAAACTGCAAATGCCAGGTTTTAGGCATGTATTGTGCACACTCTTGGAGTGTATATGGAGGCCTGGTGGAGAGTGAAACAGGTTTTACAAAGGTCACTGCTCTGTTGGTGTAAGGAGTTAGGAGGAGTACAGGTGATTGGCACAATATTCCATGCCTCATGAACTTCCCCATAATATTAATGACATGGTGATGATGCATTGTTTGCTCATCAGTCCCAGGATTCATAAAATAGCTCCATGGAGAAAGCATATGCACGTGGACTGTTAAGCTTTTGAGATGCAGTGCATACCTTTCATGCTTGTAATGTACAGAGCTGCTGTTATAAACAGCACAAGGCTGATCCTTGACTCGCAGATGCCTCTTTTAAAGAGCAATGCGAGATCACTTCAGGTGAGTGAAATATCCTTTATGACTGGTTTTGTTTATTTGGCAGAAAAAAGTTTGTTACTAGCAGACAAAATAAAGGCCGAGTGGCTGTATCGATTTTAGTTGACATGCTTTTTTACTGTTCTTTTGATGTTTTGCAGCGCTTAAGGCATGAATCTGGCCAGCCAACTGACACAGAGTAAGTTTTCTTACCTTCTTTCATGGTGAATCTGAGCTAATCAGAAGGCTGGCAGGTGGCAGGGTAAGGCTAAATTAACTGACAATTCAAAGTGCAGGAACACTAAATAAGCAAATCAATTTTGTAGAAATCTACACAAGTTGCAATTGCAAGATGAATTTTTCTTCAACGTTCTTGCTGGGAAACCCATACAGTTTCTTTTGGCATTGGTTGCAGGGCAAATAATGTGCGGTTAGCTAATTAATAACTTTGTGCTTATGACTTCCAAGTTAATTACTTTGTGGCACTAGTTGCAAATACAGAATGGGAACTAGTTAATGCTTGAGGCATGTTCATTTAGTATGAATCCTGAGGCTAACACCAGTTCTAAGATATCTGGTGTCAACGTTACAGTAAAATGCACTACTTGCTATATTTGCACGAGTGTAAAGCAGGTCTTTCTTTTTTCCAGAATTACCATACAGCGCATCGCATTATGCTCAGAACCATGCTTCGAAAAATATTGATCACGGCTATCTGAGATCGATGTATTTCCACTCTGCTGATCACTTTCATTGTCTCTGTCACCACTAATGACTATAGAGTTAGAAATTGATTGTCTGCTCCGCTTTCACTAACCTTCTCTTTATTGTCAGGACACTTATTTGTCTTCTAACACTTACCGTATGCTTTGTAAACAACAACCACTCTTCGAGTGTATGTTTGCACTTTCTAGCTTGCACCTTATTTGTTAGAGCATCCCAGAATCAAGAGGTTCATTTTTGAGCATATCTGTGACATAGAATTTCCTTCCTTCAGCTTTATTGACTAATAATAAGGGATATTTCACCATACTTTGTTAGAGTTGGTAAATGTTTGGAAAGGTAATTCCATAGTTAAACAGCCTTTCTTATAGCTGTGAATAATTGTAACGACACCTTGTGAAAGACTGCATCAAGTTTGTTTGTGCAGGCTATGAGGAACCTGCAGCAGTGGTGTTTTTCTGCTGAGCCTGTCTATATTTACTTGCAGGCTGATACAGAGCATCCAGCTGCATGGATTCTGTAGCTTGGTGCCACGGCTTCTGCACAGCTCAGACGTAGATGTTCAGGAGAAGGTGGTGCAAGCCATGACTGCCCTTGCCGATATGTGCCTAGAAGAGTTCCAGAGGCATGTGACAGAACTGCGAACTCTACTCAATAACTACCAGAGGCAAGCACATCATGAGCACTTGTCAGAAGATGCAGATCACGCAGCTGACTACTATGAGGGACTGCTTCATTCTGTGAGACAACTCCTGGACACCTTACAGCGGAAGCAGAAAGATGAATTGTGACCTGTCCTCTTGGCCGTGAGATTGTGGTGGCAACTTTGACTGTGATAATGTCTACCTATGTCCATAGTGTGGCTCTAAGTCAGCTGAGGTGTTTATTTTAGGTAACTCCTTTCAGGTGTATCTGTGACACCAGTGTCTACCGTCTCTCTTTCAGTGTTGGAGGTTTTTCTTATTGCTCTGAGGCTTGTTGATCTATCATTTATCTGTCATTGTCTGTGTTTGGGTTTTAAGAAAGTGCTGTCACGTCTCAACTTGGTGTGCTTTCAAACACACCTGGTCCAATTTGCATGTTACAACCGGAGAATAGAGCAGTCAAGTTTGTATATTTTTCTCACATGTGGGCTTTCATGTCTGTGATGTCTCTTGTCATTATCAGTAGAAATACACAGGCACCAATGTCTGGCCATATAATACTGTCTGCAGGTTATCAAAATAATACACTTTAAAAATTAGCATTTTAAGATGCAGGAGAGTGCACTTACATGGGAAGACCTAAACTACACACAGTGTTGCAGCTACACTTTGATGAAGCCTCAGTTCAAGAACACATGCATTCTTGTGTAGTGGAAAAAAAAATTGTGCAAAGGACTTGCACAGAAAAACTTTGCATGAGAAAGCAGGGCATTCTTTTATAAAATAGGGGAAGTTATGGCATTGAAAAAAGTTTGTTTTAAGATAGGCTACTTGGTCTTCGAAGCAAGAGAGCACAGTAGTTGTCATTTACATACTAACTAACCATTAGGCAAATCTTTTGTTAGTCTTTTTCAGACATGTTAATACTGAAAAGGTAAACACAGTCATTTTCCAATAGTGGGTTACATTTAAAATAAGTCATTAGTGTGACCTTCTAGTCAAAGGACAGAAGTTGAGCACAAAAGAGACAAACACAACATGGCTTGTGCAATCTCTGTCTGTTTAAGGGTTTAACACAGTTTACATTATGCAATAATACCAACTGGGTTGGCTATCCACCTTTATACTCCTAGTTATATAGCTACTGAGCTGTGTGAAATTCACTTACTTTTTGTTGAGCTCAGCTGACATTTGTTCATTGAAATTCTCAAGTTAAGCCACTTTGATGCCAGCATCTGCTCTGTATATTTTAAACAAATGCTCACGTTCGGCAACTTTAATTAAATTAATGGGCCAGTCATGGATTGCCTTCTGCTGTTCAATGTATGGTTTAATGTTTCAATAAATAGGTAATTTAATAAAGGTAATTGCAACTTTGCTACCATTACTCTTGGGACTGATGTCCATGTGGCAAACGCGTGTAAAGACGGTGAGTGTACTTTTCAGAGAAAAAGTGTCGTCTTGCTATGAAAAACAATAAAGTTTTATTTAAAAGAATCTCAGACACCGTATTTTCCAGTGAAGCCTTCCCTGCTGGCTATATGCAATTTTCAGTGTTTGCTAATGCTCCATTCACATTAAAGGCTTGGATATAGTCCGGAGTTTCCAGCGTGCCAGGCAGTGGCTGGCGAAGGCAGCTACATTACACTGGCATTGCGAGCATTGCCAAAAATTTGAACCTTGTATAGTTTGGCATGTTAAACGTGGCCCGCAACAGCACGGCAATCAGCTGCTGCCGCAGCATATGCGCAGAAGTGCACGGTGAGCAAGCGCTTTTGCATTGGGCGGAGGCACAGATTCAACACAATATCTTCATTGCACCTGAGCTATAGGCCAGCATGCTGCCGGCCAGCCAAGATAGCGCGCAATGCACTCTGGTCTGGTCTAGTGTGTCCAGTGTTCTGTTCTATTTCCGCACTGGTCACGTCAAAGCACGCTGAACACTGCCAGGCAGCTGAATGGTGATGTTAGACTCTAGAGCGTCCACTTTGCGCTGGTGTAGCATAACTGTGCCGCGTGTTACGCCGGAGTATATCTGTGCCTTGAAATAACTTTAGCTACAATTTAAGCCTCCATGCACTCATGACCATTACATGCAGACAGCGTTCCATACTTTGCAACATTGTAGCTTTAAGTAGTGTGCAAAGTTGTATTTTTCCTGTGTGTGGCACTGTGTTGAAAGCTGGCACTCTGCTTGGTACTTGGAGGTGCAGCTGCATCATGGCTCTCACTAAAAACCACGCAAAATTAGAGTTTTCCTTTTGGCAGCTGGATGCTAAGGCCGGCCGTGCCGCTAAGGCTGTGAAACAAACGGTGCTGACAAGTCTTCGATGGATTTTGAAGAACCGTAGCCTTTCCCAAAATCCTAGTGTGGTTTAAATAAAGTATCCTTGACGTGATTGACTTCCATCATTCAAGATAAAGAGATGAGGCGTGTCTTGCCTGGGCAATCTCTGACATTACGGACATTTACAACTTTATGCACAATGTCCTCAATGGGCCCGGAGGAGTAGAGCTTTAGTAGGTGGTTCCAACAATGACTTGCGAGCTACCTCACTGGCCATGCTATTTGTATGAGAATGATGGATGATGGAACAACTCAACACTAGGTTGACTATAATGTTCCTCCTGGAATTGTGCTTGCAGCCCTATGTTCGTCACTGTCATCATAACCAGAGTTCTTGATGAACTGCTAGGTATTGTGAGGACTAGATGACTAGCCTGCATGCCTCTGACTTCTGCATTGGGCTCCCAGAGGGACATAATAGCCATCGCAATTTAATGTGAGACTGTAATGTGCTGCTTTGCGCATACTGAAGTATTTTCACTTCAATGATGTGCAAGTGGAGACTTTTAAGTACAGTGAAACTACGTGTGAAGCAACAACCTGGTACCCTTTTATCATTGATGGATGTTGCCATATAACTTTTCTTGGCAAGGTTATATCATATGCAACAAATTAGTTCATTAGGAGGGTCATTGACTATGAACTATTTTAGTCAGAGCACATGACGATGCTTGACTTTTTCTGGTTCAGATTTAGTTTTTGAAATAGCAAACTTGTATTTTGAGCTCCTGAAAAAAAAAAAGAAGAAAGAGAAGACATGCTGGTCCCACATGCTGTGGGAATTAGTGTAAGTGTACACATGCTGTTTCCATTCTGCCATGATGGCCTGGTGACTCATCACTTTTGCCTACCACTCGGTGCGCATTACTACCTGTATTCTCCTCTTCCTCCTTTCAGTGCCACCGCTCCTTATCACCTGCACTCTCCTCTTCACACTCCAACTGCCATCACTACCGACCATAGCACCTAAATCTTTTGGATGCTTCAAAGAAAACCTCGCTTTAGAATTCCCATTGAAGTTTGAAGTTTGTTTTGCAATACATCATATCACTCTGTCTCAGTGGCATAGCCAGGAATTTCGTCCGAGGGGTGCTTGCGTTGCAGCTTGGCCTCCTCCTTATAGAATTTGTTGGGGTATCAAATACATGAAATGAATAATGACTGCATTATCATTGCCAAAGATGCTGCAAATGAATTCTTGAACGCTGCACACTGTCAAGACAAGTAAAATGTATTTTTTCATGAAAGAATGTACTTATATGTCCCAAAAATTGTGCCCGAAATAACTGATATCAATGCTTCCATGTTTTTGTCTTTGGTAAGTAAAGAAAATATCACATGAACTTTAGAACTATATCAGTTCGAAAGCAGCAAAGCAATGCATGCCGCTGATATGAAAAATGTAAAGGCCATGAAATTAACAAGTTGAGGACGAATATTTAAATGAAACTTTGTCATTCAAGAACCTTGTTTAAATTTTTGTACATATGCAATGGCCAGGGAAAAATCTCAATGATGCTGTCCTTTGTTCTGATGCATTGCACAGGATCAGCTGCCAGTGGTCGTGTATTGTAATTGCACTGAAATTATAGTTGCAACAGAGAGCACATATAAAAAACAAGAGTTCTGCAATATATACAAGGGCGAGTCAAATGAAAGTGAGCTAATGCGAATATATGACAAACGAGGTACTTTATTTAAAAGTAGTCTCCATGAGCATTTAGACATTTGTCGCTCTGACTAACAAGTCGCGTGATTCCCGTCTCATAAAATTCCTTGGGTTGCTGCTTCAAAAAGGCTACTCGAGGCACTTTACGTGTATTCGCAGGCTTCTTTCATGCTCGGAAAATCGCTTTTATGTAGCACGTATTGACCAATAGAAAACTTATCGGGAGTATCTCATGTTGCTCTACAATTTTCTCATTGGTACTTTAAATATAATAATTGAATTTAAGGGTTGATTAATTAATTAATAGTAATTATATAGTTAGGTGGAACACAAAAATAATCTGAGTATCTCCAAGTGATGGCAAACAACATTACCTTGGTTTTCAAAGTTTGGCTCAATTGAAACACCCTGTATGATGTGCTTGCTGGATGTTGAAGGCTGTTGCACATTTCTTGCACAGGGGTGGCTTAGATTGGATATTTACGAGTGCTGAGACATTTTTAATGTGATAGCATAATGTGTATCACTCAAGGATGCTAGATGCTGCTTTAGTGGCAGCAGACCGATGAATAATGACACGTTGTTACTGCTTGTTGTATTGTATAATATCCCTTTGGACGTTATACTGAAGTTCATGTTCATGGCTGCACGGAGCATGCGCAGAGCAGGCCCATGTGGTACATGCTGAGAAGGTCGCCTCCCATGTGTGACAGTCTACATATTCATATACAGTATAGTTTAGTACAGTACAGTATAGTTTTAATTAGACTCCGATTAATTCGATCTTTTGGTTAATTCGAACCAGGCTGAAATTAGTGGCCGGCGTCCATGCATTTTGATGGGCCCAAATCTGCCTTAATTTCGATCTCAAAATTGGCCTTCGCCGAATAAATCAAACTTTACTGGTAATGCAGTAATGTTATGCGGTGAAGCATAGGAAATTTATTGCAGTGAAGCATACCAGGAATGAGAAGGTGCCACAGTCACGGAACATGGTACGCGCTTCTTAACTATAAAGGCGCGCATGCGCGGACCTTGCATGCGCCGTCTTCGGTCACAGTACGGGCACATAGACGCCTAATGAGCATACTCGCATCTATTCAAAGGTGTTTCTGACGTTGCTTTGACGATTTGAGCTCTCGTTTCGCCTACCATGCATGTCTCGTATTCGAGACCGTTCTTAATTATACGCTCGCCAGGGGTTATACGCGCGCCAAAAGTCCAGGGAACGTTTAAAGCCAAAAAAAAAAAAACTGGAGTATCTCTAAAACTGAAGGCCTACCAGTGAACTTATTAGGCGTCTCGGTGCTCGCACTGTAGTCGGAGAGGGCACATGTGGGTGTGTAATTAAGGAACACGTGCTTTGACCCGTAACAGTGACACATTTTCCCGCTTGGTACGTTTCACCGCATGACGATGTATCGTGGCGAAGCTAACTTTAAAGGCAAATATTGCCAATTGACTCAACAGCGTGTTTCGGCGTGTTTTTTTTTTTTCTGTCTTGTTTAATTCCACCTACCGGATAATTCGACCAAGTTCGCCTGTCTCGTCAAGATCGAATTAACAAAATTTGACAGTACATATTTACTCGAAACTACAGCCGTGCCTAGTTAATATGGACACTTTGTCTCCTGACCATTGACCGTAGGTCATATATTGTGTTTTCTGCTCGCGACCGTAGGTCGTCCACATTAGCGAACCTTGATGGAAATCGAAATTGAAATTTGAAAAACATCTGACTTGTGGAAGTGCATTATTCTGGTCGCCGCTGTGTGCAAATTAATGGATGTGCAGCTTGAATCACCCAATGCGTCGCGAGGGCTCGACAGCACGGTCTGTCTGCACGGACTTGTGTGTGCAGGGTGCCAGTAGAACAACTGGAAGTCGTAGAAGTCCCAGTCTTTGGCCCAGAAAGCGCGTGCGCTCAAAAAAAAAAAAAAAAAAAGCACGTGAGTACTGAAGCTGTCACGTGAATGCTGCGGCGGAAGGGACGCAGGCCAGTGCGGTTGTGCCGACAGCGGTGCGTCTTGCCGCCGTACCCGGGCTAGGAAGCCTTCAAATACGCACACGCGCTCAAGCGCCGCAGGCACGGTGCGAGCGTTTAGCCGCCATCGTCAGATCGCATTTAATTCGAGGAGGTCCATACTGTTTGGGATCGTACTGCTGGTACGATCTGTTGGGAACTCGGCGCTGACGCCCGTGGTTGTACCTGGGTCGCAAGCCCCAAGGGTAGCGTTGGCCTGGCGGCCTGGGGTACAACTGGAAGCATCCGAAGGTCCCGGCAAAGCATGAGTCGACTGGTAACAACGAAACAACTTGTTTATTTTAACATCGCAAAGAGTTGGCGGTCAGGTTTGACCGAAGTAGAGAGACGGGAGAGCACTTCACTCAACAGAAGAAATCGGAGCCCTCCTTTTGGCGTCCGGGGGCAGCTGTTTTTATACTCTCGCAGTTGAGGGCAAGAAGGAACCCCTCAAAAGACGAGCACGTGAATGTACAATGGGCTAATGGTGACGCACACTGTCGTAGCGATGCCGTAGCACCATGTCGAGCACGATCTCGTAGCACCCTGTCGAGCACGATCTCGTAGCACCCTGTTGTAGCGCTGCCGGTCGGGCACAATGACTGTAATGAGAGGATGGTCCCTGCTTTGGCATCGCCTGTTTCGGGCACAATGGCTGTAATGAGGGGACGATCCCTGCTTTGGCATCGCCTGTTTCGGGCACAATGACTGGAATGCGAGGGTGATCCTTTGCGGTCGCATCGCCGCAGTCGCGCCTGGAAACACCTGGCGATGAGTGTTGCGGCGACGACGATCGGGCCAAAATGTCTGCCGCCCTGCCGCAGTCGCGCCGGCAAAACCACGTGTCGCAGGCGAAACGCAACAGACCGCCCCGCCGGGGGAAGGAGATCCCGATGGACAGGGGACTGCATCCGCTGGCCGGAGGGATGTCGCTCGATGATGCTCATAACCGAAGTCGGGCGTCCCTCGACGTTTCTTGAGCGCAGCGCACAGAGAAGGCCTCGTTCTCTCGTTCAGGTTCGCACGGGACACTGCAAAGTGACTTCGGGAGAGTTCACATTTTTGTTCTCGTTCCCGGCAAGCGTTAGAACTACGCTGAAACTCAACCGCTCAGTCCGCAAGCACGGCACAACCCTCACTAAGCCCTGCCAGGCTCTTTCCCCTTTTTATACCACTGCCTAGTTCCTTACAGTAGTCTAGCATCACTCAGAACGCGTCCACAAATTGAAAAATTGCACTAGAAAGCATATCATCACTTTGAAACACTAAACAAAAGCAATATGTTAAAAAAAAATCCTGCCTCAGGAAGAAAAACATCAGTAACCAACAATTTTGAGGCTGATTCCTACGTTAGGGGCTTCGACTTAAGCCATCGGCGTTACCGTTGAGACTCCCCTTTTTGTAACGCACCTCAAAGGAATATTGTTGTAAAGCGAGGCTCCAGCGCAGGAGGCGGCCATTTTTGGGAGAGATGGTCTGCAGCCATTGGAGAGGGCAGTGATCCGTCTCAATGATAAACCTCGAGCCGGCTAGATAGCATGACAATTTCTGAACGGCCCACACGAGACACGCACACTCTTTCTCGGTGACGCTATACGCCTGCTCACGACTGGACAGCTTACGACTAGCATACAGGACGGGGTGTTCTACTTCTCCATTTTCCTGTTGGCACAGTACAACGCCCATGCCTCGCTCACTAGCATCGCACTGAACAATGAACCCTTTTGTATAGTCTGGCGATCGTAGCACAGGCTGGCTTGTTAGGGCACTCTTTAGGGCGCTAAAAGCTCTTTCCTTTGTCTCGTCCCAGACGACTGTTTGAGGCTCTGTCTTTCTTAGAGCATCCGTCAGGGGAGCCGCGATATCAGAGTACCTAGGGATGTACCTCTGATAGTAGCCGGCGACACCTAAGAACGACCGAATATCGGTCTTTGTGCGCGGTTGCGGAAAGTCTCGCACAGCGGCCACTTTTATTTCAGAGGGGCGGCGACGACCCTGACCAATCACGTGACCGAGGTAGACAACCTCGGCCTGTGCTAACTGGCACTTAGGAGCCTTTACTGTCAAGCCTGCTTCGCGCAGGCGGGTTAGCACTGCCCGCAAGTGTGTCATATGCTCAGACCAGGATGCGGAGAATATCGCTACGTCGTCTAGATACGGTAAAGCGAATTCTTGCTGTCCCCGCAACACTTTATCCATGAGACTTGAAAAACAGTATGGCGCGTTCTTCAAACCAAAACTCAACACTTTAGGACGGAATGTTCCCATTGGTGAAATGAACGCCGCATACCTACTAGCCTCTTCTGTAAGTGGAACCTGCCAATAACCCCTGACAAGATCTAGGGTGGAAATAAACTGAGCGCTACTAACTTTCTCAAGGCGCTCCTCGATGTTAGGGATCGGATAAATTTGATCCTTAGTGATGGAATTAAGCCTGCGGTAGTCGACGCAAGGACGAGGTTCCTTGCCCGGTACCTCAACTAAAATCAAAGGGGAGGTATAATCACTCTCACCTGCCTCAATAACACCGAGCCGTAGCATTTTCTTTACCTCCGCCTCCATAATATCGCTCTGGCGGGGTGACACCCGATACGCCTTGGATCGTACTGGCTCTGGGGAGGTAAGTTCTATATCATGAGTAAGTACAGAAGTCCTACCAGGCCTCTCAGAGAACAGACCTTGAAACTCTTGTAATAGCTGGTGTAGTTCGGTTTTCTGCTCAGGCGACAGCGGTGCTTTACTGATAAGGTCACTAATGACTTGACCGGTGTCTTCCCTGTTCGTCACTGAGCCTAGTCCTGGAAGCTCGACCGGAAGCTCTTCAGGAACGTTTATCATCATGCACACCACTGCTTCCCTTTGTCTATAAGGTTTGAGCAGATTACAGTGGTAAACTTGCTGTGCTTTCCGCTTTCCTGGCAGACTTACCACGTAGTTAACGTCCGACAGTTTCTGAACAATTCGTGCTGGGCCCTCCCACTGCACGTCTATAGTTTGTTGTTTAGCGATGTGCGCAATATCATGACCTCATCGCCCACCTCAAAACGACGGGCCCTGGCTGTCCGATCATAATAAACCTTGGCCCTCTGCTGGGCCTTTGTCATTGCTTCACCTGACAACTCCTGTGCCCTTCTTAAGCGTTCGAGGAGCTTAAGCACGTACTCCACCACGACTGGGTCGTCGCCCCTACCTTCCCACGATTCTCGAAGCATGCGAAGCGGAGATCGAAGCGAGCGACCGTACACCAGTTCAGCTGGCGAAAACCCCGTAGCCGCATGCGGCGCGGTTCTTAACGCAAACATCACCCCAGGCAAACACAGCTCCCAGTCAGTTCGATGTTCAAAACACAACGCTCTCAACACGCGCTTCATGACGGAGTGGAGCTTCTCAACGGAATTCGACTGTGGGTGGTACACTGAGCTGTGTAGCAGCTTTACCCCACACCTTTCGAGAAAAGTTGTCGTCAAAGCGCTAGTAAACACTGTGCCCTGATCTGATTGAATTTCTGCAGGAAAACCAACTCATGCAAATATGGACAGTAGTGCATTAACTATCTCAACTGAGCTGAGTTCTTTAAGCGGCACTGCTTCAGGGAACTTTGTCGCTGGGCAGATCACAGTCAAAATGTGTCTGCACCCCGTGGCTGTTACCGGCAGAGGTCCCACAGTATCAATAACGAGCCGTCTAAAAGGCTCCGTAATGATAGGTACCAATTTCAACGGCACCCTCGATTTGTCCCCTGGCTTGCCCACCCGCTGACAAGTGTCACATGTCCTCACGAAATGGTCTGCGTCCCGAAAACACCCTGGCCAATAGTACTCTTGCAAGAGACGGTCCTTAGTTTTCTTAACTCCTAGGTGTCCGGACCACGAACCCCCGTGTGACAAGCGCAACAGATCCTGACGATAGCATTGAGGCACGACCAGCTGATCGAACTCCACTCCTCGGCGGTCTAGATACTTCCGGTACAGGACTCCACCCCTTTCCACAAAACGCGCAGTTTTCCTGGCGATACCTTCTTTGACATTGCAGCGCACGTTTTCCAGGCTGCCATCCTTTTTTTGCTCGGCTATCAAAGCCGTCCGGCTGACTTTTAGCAACCTATCAAGTCCGTCTGACGTAGGCGCGATGAGCAAATCAGTAGATAGCTCTTCTAACTTTCCCGCGTCGGGCGTTTCCTCTCCAGTATCTGGCGCCTTTAACGTTACAGACTCTAGTTTATTCAGTTCGGGCGTGCTCGGCATATCAGCTTGCTGCGCCTCTGACCCTTTTTCGTTGTTTGATAACGTCGGCCCCGCAACTACCGCCTTTGCAGCGAGCTCCCGAACCTTCGATCTGGTTAAGGCCTGAACACTAGCTTCACCAAACAAAAGCCCCTTCTCGCGCAGGAGGTGATCGGACCTGTTTGAAAATAGGTACGGGTACTGGGGTGGCAGCATAGATGACACTGCCGCCTCTGTCTCAAGCGCTCCGAAAGGTCCTTCAATAAGCACCTTTGCTACTGGCAGACACACGCTATGAGCTTCCACGGCTTGCTTGATCCACGCGCACTCGCCCGTGAACATATGGGGTTCTACGTAAGATGGGTGAACTACATCCATCGTAGCTGCGGAATCGCGAAGCACTCGGCACTCTTTCCCGTTCACGAGGAGGTCTCGCATGTAAGGCTCGAGAAGCTTCATGTTCTCGTCAGTGCTGCCTAATGAAAAAAACACAACTTTTGGTGTTGTTTCCGGACACTGCGCCGAAAAGTGACCCGGCTTCTGGCACGTATAACAAACGCCCGCTCGCCTCATCTCGAACCGCTTTCTGCGTTCGGCTTCGGCTGCCGCCGTCTCTTTACGTTTGGTCGGACTGCTTTCACTTGCATCCTCACTACGCGTGTTCCCCTTTGCTCTCATGGGTGTGAACTTCGGCCTCTCAAACTTCGAGCCAAATTCACCCTTTTGACCGTCCTTAGCTCCGCGAGCCCGACGCGTCACAAACTCCTCGGCTAGCTCAGCGGCTTTAGCCACCGTACAAACGTCTGGCCTATCCAAGACCCAGTATCGCACGTTCTCCGGTAACCGACTATAAAACTGTTCTAGCCCGAAACACTGCATAACTTTATCGTGGTCACCAAACGCTTTCTCTTCTTTGAGCCACTCCTGCATGTTCGACATAAGCCTATACGCAAACTCTGTATAAGACTCACTTTTGCCTTTCTCATTTTCCCGAAACTTCCGACGGAACGCCTCCGCAGACAGCCGGTACTTTTTTAGAAGACTCGATTTCACTGTGTCGAAATCCTCTGCCTCCTCTCTATCCAAGCGAGCGACTACGTCGGCCGCCTCGCCGGGTAACAAAGTGAGCAAGCGCTGTGGCCACGTTTCCCGAGAGAACCCCTGCTTCTCGCACGTTCGCTCAAAGTTAACCAGGAACAAACCAATGTCCTCTCCAAGCTTAAACGGCCGCATCAGGTCAGTCATTTTGAACAATACGCGTTCTCCTGCACCGTGTGCCTGACTTCCATTACGAGCGCGTTCCATCTCTACCTCAAGACGCTTCATTTCCAAAGCGTGTTGACGGTCACGCTCTTGTTGCTCTCGCTCTTTCTGTTCTTTAAGTTCGCGCTCCTGTTTCTCTTTTTGCTCTTTAAGTTCGCGCTCCTGTCTTTTTGACCTCTCCTCAATAGTCTCAAGGCATTCCGACAGCTCGTCATCCTCAGCCTCTAACTCAAGAATAGCCTTTAGCAGTTCTGGTTTTCTGAGTTTGTCTGAGACATCCAGACCCAACTCTCTTGCAAGCTCCAACAATTTCGGTTTGCGCAACGACTTCAAATCCATGGCTGCTCTGAATGCTGCTTTCTCTATTGCTTACTATTGTCTTGCCGCAACTAACCCGGCAGCAACGACAACCACAATTACCAGCTCTGTTTCTGACACTAACAAAAGCCTGGCAAAGCTCAGAAGAAGAAAGTCCCGCACTCACCAAACCTCGCAGCCAAGAGTCCAGCGCAGTCGTTCCGCTGCAGGCAACCAGTCATCACACAGGGCTCGTTGCACTGCTCCCGGATCGTCGTTGAGCTGCTCAGCATACAGTCAACTGCATCTCTTCGCTGCTGGCCTCCGTTGTCGCGATCTCACCGCTGGCAGACAGTTGTTTGAAGTCGGAGGCGATCTCACCGCTGGCAACCAGATGTTTGGGATCGTACTGCTGGTACGATCTGTTGGGAACTCGGCGCTGACGCCCGTGGTTGTACCTGGGTCGCAAGCCCCAAGGGTAGCGTTGGCCTGGCGGCCTGGGGTACAACTGGAAGCATCCGAAGGTCCCGGCAAAGCATGAGTCGACTGGTAACAACGAAACAACTTGTTTATTTTAACATCGCAAAGAGTTGGCGGTCAGGTTTGACCGAAGTAGAGAGACGGGAGAGCA
Organism: Dermacentor variabilis; assembly: GCF_050947875.1. NCBI lineage: Eukaryota > Metazoa > Arthropoda > Arachnida > Ixodida > Ixodidae > Dermacentor > Dermacentor variabilis. The sequence continues at coordinate 56,432,288 of NW_027460280.1, read as the reverse complement.
CTTCACTCAACAGAAGAAATCGGAGCCCTCCTTTTGGCGTCCGGGGGCAGCTGTTTTTATACTCTCGCAGTTGAGGGCAAGAAGGAACCCCTCAAAAGACGAGCACGTGAATGTACAATGGGCTAATGGTGACGCACACTGTCGTAGCGATGCCGTAGCACCATGTCGAGCACGATCTCGTAGCACCCTGTCGAGCACGATCTCGTAGCACCCTGTTGTAGCGCTGCCGGTCGGGCACAATGACTGTAATGAGAGGATGGTCCCTGCTTTGGCATCGCCTGTTTCGGGCACAATGGCTGTAATGAGGGGACGATCCCTGCTTTGGCATCGCCTGTTTCGGGCACAATGACTGGAATGCGAGGGTGATCCTTTGCGGTCGCATCGCCGCAGTCGCGCCTGGAAACACCTGGCGATGAGTGTTGCGGCGACGACGATCGGGCCAAAATGTCTGCCGCCCTGCCGCAGTCGCGCCGGCAAAACCACGTGTCGCAGGCGAAACGCAACAATACCGTCGCTGTTCGTATCAGTGAGACAAAATACATGGGCTTGCACAGGCTTTGTGCCTTTCCTCCCCGTCCATTGCCCGGTCAGCGAGTGTCCATATTAACGAGGCGCGGATACATCGGAAAAGCTAGGTTGGTGCCCGCAAAAGTTTTCCATATTATAACGCAGTACTATAACTTGCAAGAAAACAATCTGAGTGAAATCTTCGTGGAGTTCTCGCATAAGATGTCTCACGCTGTGCTTTTGGAAAATTTCAAGTTCATTTAATGCGAATGTCTGGTCACCGACTGGTCATCACTTGATGGGATAGTACCCCCATAAATGCTATCGCATTACATCTCTCTCGCGTGAAAACGAGTCTGTGGGTGCATTCTACTGAACGTTTTCCCACACATGTTTTGTTGAAGCGTCTGTAAAAAGAACGCGCACGTCCTGAGCGGACAAGAAGAGAGAGCGCGAAACGATAAGAGGCGCTGCGTGGTTTCCCCTCGTAAAGGTCCCTAGATAAAACAATTTTTAGTATAATCAAGGGACCTTATTTGTTCACACCTGGCGCAGAGCATCCTGGCGACGAACGAACGTGTCACACGAGCGGGATCACACGAACTTGGCTGGCGCTTGCTTTGTCTGAACGTCTTGCGAGATCAGGCGATCACCTGAGCGTCAGTAGCCACGGTGGGGCGGCACAATGCACCAACCTCCGTAGTAGATCTGGCTCCACAACGGACCTGCCGTGGCCCACATGTATTCCTTACATAAGCGTTACAGGTTGTGCATTCTTCAAGATTTAATAGATAACGCTTCCGCACGGTTCTACGGCACACACACACACACACACACACACACACACACACACACACACACACACACACACACACACACACACACACACACACACACACACACACACACACACACACACACACACACACACACACACTCGCACACGCACACACACACACACACACACACTCGCACTCGCACACGCACACGCACACGCACACACACACACACACACACACACACACACACACACACACACACACACACACACACACACACACACACACACACACACACACACACACACACACACACACACACACACACACACATATCGCTGTAGTGATACCGCAGCGTTATTTTCTCACGTACGTTCTGTCGCATTGCCAAGTAATTTCCCTCAAATGAATGAACGAACAACTTTATTTGTCAGTATTAAAACCCTGCAGGACATACGGGGCTGGGAGGCGACAGAGACGTCTACTCGAGGTAGAGCTCCATCACTTCCACGGCCCAGCGCACTATGTCGCCCTGCAGACTAGGTTCGGAGCTCTGCCCCCGACAGCTCCACATTCCTAAGGCGCAGAGGGGGGGGGGGGGTGGGGCGGAGGGGTCGTGGCATCCTAAAAATATGTGGTTATAGTTACCATGAGGGGCTGCGCAACGATAACACTTGGGATCTAGAAATTGATCGGGGTATGGCTTATTCATAAGTAACGGAGTAGTGACTGCGTGTGTCTGCAGTTGTCTCCATAGGATTTCCATTTCCCTTGAGTGGGGACGTGTGAGAGAGGGTAGAGTGCGTCGTGATGACTTGTAGTGTTGGCAGGTGTCGTGGTATGTAATGAGTCTGTTGCGGAGGCGTACCATGCTAATTAGACGAGCTATGAAGTGGCCAACGGTAAAAGAGCCATGTAAGGAGTACTTATAAATTAGCGGCATATGGGAAGGCAAAAAGGACGTGGCTTAGAGTAGCTTGCCTGTCGACAGGTAGTGATAACAGAGATGAAAATAAATAATTGATTGATTGCATTAGAAGCTATATAAATAAGAGAAATCGGGTCTGGTGGTATTAGTAAGAGATATGAATGCGTACATGGAGGATTTAGACAAATATACTGACTATAACGGTTCTGTAGTGGGATCTGTGCGGTGAACAGAACCTTAATTATAGTAGTTACCATATGCAGGGTGTCCCAGCTAACATGGACCAAGATATTAAAAATACCCAAGAGCTCTAGAGAAATAGTACCGATTGCATAGTAGCCGTAGTCGTATGTACTTACGGCCAGTATTTCTTTCATCACAAAGTACTACTTAATTCATTTTAATTAGTGAACTTTATAATTATTGCTTGAATTGCAAACATATTAATTACAATGTTGTAGGGCACCTTAAGTAACCTCCGAATCAAGCATTTAATTATTTCGTGCTGAAGTGGTCCTGGTTGTTTTTTTCCAAGAAGAAAGAAAAGCCCGCGATATACGAAATAGATGCGCACTCGCACGCCACTACTCAAGCGCCTACAAGCAACCATTGAAAGACATACGGCTGCATTCTCTTATCGCCGCATCGTACAAGGCTCCGGTACGCTTATCAATCAATGCGTCAGCGGCGTTTTCTCTTGATGCCGCGGCCATCACATAGCGTGAAGCCCTATATCGAGCTGCCGCCGCTAGTAAAGCTGTGTATTTAGGGCTATTCGCTTGGGAGCGCTTGAGTAGCGGCGCGCGAGCGCGTATCTATTTCGTATTTCGGATGTTTCGCGCGCTTTTGTTTTTTCTTGGAAAAAGCCAACGAGACAAAGCTGAGAGCTAAACAAATGCTTGATTCGAAGGTTATTTGAGGTGCCCTACAACTTTGTAATTGATATGTTTTCGATTCAAGCAATAATTAAGAAGTTCAATAATTAAAAGTAATTAATCAAGTAATACTTCGTGATGAAAAAAATACTGGCCGTAAGTACATATGACTACGGCTACTATGCAGTCGATACGATTTCTCTAGAGCTCTTGGGTATCTTTAAAATCTTGGTCCAAATTAGTTGGGACACCCTGTATATATTCGTGAACGGCCGCACCCCTACATTCAAAAACAAAATTTTGGAAAAAAAAAAAAAACAAAGCATCTCGCCGGAAAGCGAAGTTAGTTTCGTTGCCACTAGATGACGCTAGCTGCTTTTCCGCCGGCGTCGCTCAGGCCGGCGCCGCTGCGCCCTTATTTATTTGGCCATTTGTTTATTTTTGTGGCGCGGCGGCTATTATCGCTGTTTCCAGTAATATCGGTGGCATTTCGCCTCTACAGAGGGCTGTTTGGGTCAGCGCTGGTCAGTGACGATGGGCCGGCATCTGAGGTCGTTTACTGCAGCGTTATGTCATTTGCGCGTCTCTTGCCCTCGGCTACAGTTGCGGAAACAGCACGAACCTTTAGCGGGCCGTCATCGGCCTGATTTGTGTAAGGGCCGCACCCAGCCATGATTCTAGAAAAAGGTGCGGCCCTTGCACGAGTATATATGTTAACAGGGAGAATAAGTGTCATGGACAGGTAACGTTGCAATGCGAAAACAAGCAGCCGTGTATCGACTACGCCTTAGTCTCAGATACAGTCTACGAGCGACTAGACCAAAGGGTGATAGACGAACATCGAAAAAAATAGCCTGACTAGTGATCATAAACGCCTAACCTTCAAATCTGGGAGAGATACCAACGCAAAACATGAGCAGCATCAGAATGTATAAAAATGAATGAAATGAAACAGCAGAGATGGAAATGGAGGCGTTTCGTGCGGCAGCGTGGGAATATAAAGAACTGGTAGACATTCTGCAGCAGGAGATAAGGCAGACATGGCAAAAAAAAGTGTTGGGTTGGAAAGAGGAAACCTTTTGCATGTAGACAGGCTAGAGGCATGGTATGAAATCTGAAGGTCGTCGACATATAATGAATACATGATGCAAGACGGTATTACTGCGTTTATAGAGTTCACCTTCACAGCGAACAGAGTAGTACTCAACACGCAACCCTGTGGGACGCCATTTTCTTGAACAAAATCCGTGTAAGCGTTGAGCCTAAGCGTACCTGGAATGGTCGATTAGACAGAAAGTCGGAAAAGCAGTTCAGCATCCTGCCGCGGATCCCTAGATTTGCTAGGTCTCGCAAGACACGATATCTCCATGTGGTATCGTATGCCTTCTCTAGGTCAAAGAAGACTACTAGACAATGTTGCCTGTATAAAAATGCCTCGCATACGGTTTGTCCTTGACGGACAAGATGAGAGGTTGTTGAGTAGCCTTTCTTGTAACCACACGGATGGAAATCTAGTAAGTTATCTGTTTCGGTCACATATGTTAGTCCAATGTGTATTACGCTGGCGTATGATTTTGCCAGGCAACTTGTGAGCGCTATAGCCATGTAGCTACTTGGGGAGGTTGGTGATTGCCTCATTTTCAGGAAAGGAACTATGATAGATCTTTTTCCACTCGGCAGGCATTCTTCATGTTTCACAAATCATGTTAAAGAAGTGCTGCAGAGCCTGCACAGCAGTCTGAGACAGGTGGGCGAGCATTGCGTAGTGAATTCGGTCAGGTCTAACTGTGGTTTTCTTTCCCCGCAGAGAGCACACTGTTTATTTCGTGATGTGTTAACAGTGCATTGTATGGTTTATCTGTACTTCCCGTTATCGGTAGTTTCTGTTTTTCTGTTATTTGTGTTTTAAGATGGATTTTGTATAATTGGCTGAGCAGGATACGGTGTAAGAAGGCTATACCAATATGTCAGCTTGTTCTTGCAGGGTGTTTTGGGTCCCTGGACTTGAGAGTACGGGAATTGTGTGAGGGGAATAATCACCACTGAACTTTCTGACCTTATCCCACATTTTCTTCGATGTGGTTAAACTATTGATAGACGATATATATTTGCGCCATGATAATCTTTTTGCTTCTCTGCGAACGTAGCTTGCCTTGGCTTTCGCTTGTTTGAAGTGGAGAAGTTTGTCCTGTGTCGCGTATCTTCGGAAGATACACCACGCTATGTTTTGCTGTCTCTTAGCTGCTGTGCACTCACTGCTTCACCAGGGTTTTAGTATTTTACCTACCAGTCCCGTAGACTGGCAGGTAAAATGCTACCGGCCATTCCCCAGTCCCGTAGACTGGGGAATGGCCGGTTCTGCCGCTGCAAGAATGCAAGAAGCAAACCTGTCATCCATCTCGTCATTGCTTAGCTCGTCAGCTTGTTCTGTGAATAGAGACCAGTTTGCCAGGTGCAGTTTCCACCGCGCAGGCCTAGAGGATATTATTGGAAGTGGGGATGTGAGTTTCACAACAGCAGGCAGATGGTCACGACCATAGGGGTTGTCTATCACTTCCCATTTCATATCTATAAACAAACAGCTGGAACACAGTGACAGATCTAGACAGCTCATAGTTCCTGTACCTGGAAAGTAATATGTGGGAGTCGCGGTATTTAAAAGACATATGTCGTTCCTTAAAATCAAGCCTTCTAGTACTCGTCCTCTGCGGTATGTTTTCTTACTCTCCCACAGTGTGTTGTGGTCGTTAAAATCACCAGCTATTAAAAAGGGTTCAGATAGCTGTTCTACAATTAGTTACAGATCTTTTATTGTGAACTGTGTGTATGGAGGGATGTAGATCGAGTAGATGGTAATAGTTTTGTATGGTAAAATAGTGACAGCAGCGACTTCTAAAAAAAAAAAGATATTTACGGGGACTTCTCTGGCGGCGATGCTGCTTTGAACTACGATGGCAACACCGCCCGATAGCCGGTAGCCTGGACACGGTCGCGACGTATAAATGTATAGCCTTTTAGGAATCTTATGTTTTACGGACCTAGATTAGTCTCCTGCAGGCACCGAGCCACATGGGTAAAGGTAGTTAAGAGATACTTCATGTCGCCTAGGTTGCGTATCATGCCTCTGAAGTTCCAGTGCATGATATACACCATGATGTCAATATGTAGAAAAAGTAAACGATATCTTTAAATGACTAGTTCATTGGCTGAAAGGCTACGACTGCTGTGTGTTTCAGGTATCCTTCTTGGGGCCAAAACAGGATTTTGACCCTCTTTTCCTCCTCTACATGGATGAGCAACTGGTCTGTGTGGCCTGCTCACTGTAGCAGGCTCTCCCACGGCTTCAGTGTCCAATGGACAGACTTCCATACATTCAGCACCAGCAGGGTGCTGTTTGCCGTCGATGCTCCATGAGGCTGCTGGCCTCTTAGACAGAGGCTGGCTCCTCGGCACCGTCAATATTGAGACCTGCTTTGCCTCTGTAACGCGCTGGCTGCTACCAGAGCTGGTCGAGGCTTGCGAGCCTACCTGCGAAGATGCACTCTGTGGCTCTCCTGTGCTTACCTTTGGAGGGCGGGCTCCGACTACTAGGTCCTGGAGCAGGACCTGTGTGCCCATAGAGACCATTGGCAGTGCCTGCCCCCTCTTCACCGCTTGAACGCAAGCGCTATTCTGGGCAAAGTCCATGCGTTTTCTTGCTTCATGATAGGAAATGTTTTCTTCTGTTTTCAATGCAATGATGTCTTTCTCCTTCTTCCACTCAGGAAAAGTTCTGGAGTACGCTGCGTGGGTGCCTTTGCAGTTGACACATTGCAAGTGATTCGTGCATTCTTCAACACCGTGATATACTGGGGCCGCACTTTACGCAAGTCGGTTTCCCACGGCATGACTGAGACCCGTATCCGTACCCTTGGCACCGGAAGCTCCTGCGAGGATTGGGTATGCAGGGCCTGACACGAAGGTATAGGTAAGCAGCTTGGACTGCCGTTGGAAGTGCTGTGCTCGCAAAAGTCAGCACCACATTCTTTGTACCGACTGCCTTGTTGTCTCTTCGGATAATTATTGTGCGTGCACCCAGCGCCCCTTTATCAGCTGACGCCTCCTCTATCTCAGCGTCGGTGCTCTTTATCAGTTCCGAATACCATATGACTCCTCTTGAGTTACTCAGTGAACGATGTGTAGTTACTGTAACTTGGCGTTCTGTGATCATTTCTAGTTTTCTGATTTTGTTGCTTTGTTCTTTGTTCTCTACTTCAATTAATAGTTATTCTGAATTCATCTTTTTTGCTTTGTAGTTGCTTCCAATGCAGTTTTGGATTGCTCTGCCTATTGGGAAAGGGGAGAAGTCTTGGATCTTCGTAGGTGTCATGGATGTCACGACAAAAAACTTTGTGAAGTCATTCTGTTTGGTAGGAAGCTCTTTCCTTGCATCGGTGCGGACCCTTTTTCAGGGTCGATCGTTTCTGTGAGGGGGGATTTTGAGTCCATGAAAGCAAAGGTATATTCGGCAGCTATGCTGGCCACCCACCTCGGAGCCCAACAAGGGAACGTATTACAGAGGTTAGCCATAGATGACCGGTATAACCTAATAGTCCTGACCAAGAGAGGTCATTCCCACAGGGTTAACCCTTGCCACCAAGAAAGTGGGAAAAAGAAGAGAAGAGGAAAGTAAAAATCGAAAGCAGGAGAAAAAGACTAAGACAGGGGTTGGGGTCAGGACAGGGCGACTGCCGATTTCCTCCAGGTGGATCAGTCTGGAGGTGCCTCCTATGTGAAACAGTGGCCAAAGAGGTGCGTTGCCTCCGCCGGGGGGGCCTTAAAAGTCCCAACACCCGGCATCGTCTCAACCCCCAGGATCCCCCTTTCCCCAGACACGGCTAAGCCGCGCGCAGCTACGCGCGGGAGGGTTCAACCCTTGTGTGCTCGGGTACGTGGTGTCGCAACACATCGAACGCCTACTGACGCAGACGCCCCTGCGGGGCATTTAGAAATAATTCTAAATCGTGCTACATATAACGATCAGCAAAACCCGTCTATCGTGGATAAATGGAGTTTTTATGTACGTAAGATTTACGAAAGGGGCTGCAGCAGCTTCTGAAGAGCGATGTCGTAACGTGCTTGCTTAGATTCCTTTCGTAATCGAAGCGAGCGCATCGTGCACGTTATTTCCTCTGGGCTGAAATTCTCCGCCATAAGCTGGCTTTACATCCTGCAGTATTATCTGACTGAGCTAGCTTGGATGCTCGGTTGCCGTAGTCAGAAGTTCGAATCCTCGAGTATTTTTTTACAGCGAAGGTGTATACTTTTACCGTCCAAGGAAATTTTCGTGTCGTAAGCAAAAAACACCACATACGTGGGCCGATTCCGAACATAGTGCAATGCCGGGCCGTCCCGCGGCGGAGGTGAAGCAGGCGTTAAGCACTCCCCATATGTGGGCCGATCCCGAAGTTGTGCGATACCGGCCCGACCCGAGGCGGAGGTGAAGCAGGTGTTATGCACTCCCCATACGTGGGCCGATCTCGAAGATAGTGCTATACCGGCCCGACCAGAGGCGGAGGTGAAGCAGGTGTTATGCACTCCCCATACGTGGGCCAATTCCGAAGATAGTGCAATTCTGGGCTGACCCGCGGGGGAGGTGAAGCAGGCGTTAAGCACTCCCCATACGTGGGCCGATCCCGAAGCTAGTGCAATACCGGCCTGACCCGAGGCGGAGGTGAAGCAGGTGTTATGCACTCCCCATACGTGGGCCGATCTCGAAGATAGTGCTATACCGGCCCGACCAGAGGCGGAGGTGAAGCAGGTGTTATGCACTCCCCATACGTGGGCCAATCCCGAAGATAGTGTAATTCTGGGCTAACCCGCGGGGGAGGTGAAGCAGGCGTTAAGCACTCCCCATACGTGGGCCGATCCCGAAGATAGTGCAATAGCGGCCTGACCCGAGGCGGAGGTGAAGCAGGTGTTATGCACTCCCCATACGTGGGCCGATCTCGAAGATAGTGCTATACCGGCCCGACCAGAGGCGGAGGTGAAGCAGGTGTTATGCACTCCCCATACGTGGGCCAATCCCGAAGATAGTGCAATTCTGGGCTAACCCGCGGGGGAGGTGAAGCAGGCGTTAAGCACTCCCCATACGTGGGCCGATCCCGAAGATAGTGCGATAACGGCCGACCCGCGGGGGAGGTGAAGCAGGCGTTAAGCACTCCCCATACGTGGGCCGATCCCGAAGATAGTGCGATAACAGCCGACCCGCGGGGGAGGTGAAGCACGCGTTAAGCACTCCCCATACGTGGGCCGATCCCGAAGATGGTGCAATACCGGCTCCACCCGCGGTGGAGGTGAAGCAGGCGTTAAGCACTCCCCATCGTGGGTCGATCCTGAAGTTGTGCGATACCGGCCCGACCCGCGGCGGAGGTGAAGCAGGCAGGTGAAGCAGGTGTTATGGACACCCCATACGTGGCCAGATTAACAGACGAGTCTCAGGCTGAGCAAGATCCGGGACACCTTTCCGAGCGCGAAACCATTTCTCTTTCACTGAAGCGCTTTGTACTTGCACAAGAACAGGCAGGTTGCAGCTAGAATTAGTGAAACTTTGTTGATTAGTTGATTATGCATTTCTGTCTTTTGCGCAAGTGATCGAGTAGGCCAGCTCACGGACTAGTCTTGTGCTATCTACTACAGGGAAGTTTTTAAAAAAAGTTGTAAGTGTTCGCTTAAACACCCGGTATGTAATCACAGTTTTGTAGCGTATTTAAGCTTTGATATGCTTGATAAAATGATATGCTTAAGGCGTGCAAAATGGGCAAGGTTATCCGAGCCCTGATCCTATATTTCTTCAAAAGTCTGTTGTGGCAGAATACGGCAGAAGCAGGAGTGCGCCTGAACGACGTTTACGTCCGACGGATCGAGAAGCCAAGATATGGCTGATAGTATAGAGGCTCGATGGCGTCGAGCAACGCATTTCCTTCAATTGTTGCGGGTGCCCTTATCGTACGTAACTTATTGCGTGTTTTCTTTTGGTCCTCATCCGCGCGTATCGAGCTTAGAGTATAGTAGTATAACGGGGCACCTTCCAGCGGGTGCCCAGAGCGCTTGTCCTTCTATCCTGGCCCGACTCTTGTTCCACTTGTGATAGCGACCACAAGCTGAGCACACCAGAGTGGGCCTGATGCCTCAAGGTAGAGATTCTTCCGAGTCTAGGCTTCAAGCGTGAATTGACATGTAGCAGCCAAACGTCAATCGTTTAGTTGTCACATGGCGTCGAAAGGGCACATGGAAGACCGTAGCAATGAGACATTTCGCTGTAAAATGCAACAACGGCCCGTAGGAACATTTAAGCGCTCATTTCTGGCGTGCGTGCGTGAGTAGGGGGGGGGGAGGGGGTTGCACAGCGGCTATTGTAGCACCAATTCAGCTCTCATAAGATGACACTACTGGCGTGCTGGCCTTTCTATGGCGTTGTGGGGTGGAGAACGCGCGTAACGTGTACTTTGTTGGGATCGGTAGCGAGCAGAATCAAATTATGTGACGTGGGTGGTGCATCGCGTTCAGACAAACCGCACTGTTTACAACCGAAGAGCGCTCGCTTCGAAAAACTCGCACATTTACAAAAAAAAAAAAAAAAAGCGGGTTTCGTGATATCACTTGTGGAAATGCTCAGGCACTTGAGCAACAAGAGCTGCTCCAGATATTGACGGCTCCGTATTCACTCCTAGATAGAGCAGCACACAATATAATGGGAGTGTTGCCACTTTTGCTGTCGACTGAGATAGCGTGCACTGGACCAGTTTATCGGCGCTGATAACCGCCCGCGTGTGTTGTGGGTCTGGCGTTTCCGGCCCAGTGTCCGCGCAGTCATGTGCAGAGAGGGTGTCGAGATGCTCGCGGTGTTTGTGTTGCTCCTTTGCAAAGCGATCGTAACCGAGTCGACCTGCCTGGACTCCGACATACTGTACGTGAGAAGGCTAGACGGCCTGAAACAGACAACTTCAAAGAACTTCGAAGTTTTCATTAACGCTTCTGATGTTGTTGGTATAGTGAAGCCCTTTTGGAAAAGCACCGGCTTCTGGTATGTATGCATTTGCGCGACTTGTTCGCATCTGAGTTGAACAGCGATGCAGATTCACTGACCTTTCGTGCGCCACGCGTCGTGGTTGCTTAGTGGCTATGGTATTGGGCTGCTAAGGACGAGGTCGCGGGATCGAATCGTGGCCCCGGTGGCCACATTTCGATGGGGGCGAAATGCGAAAACACCCGTGTACTTAGATTTAGGTGCACGTTAAAGAACCCCAGGTGGTCCAAATTAATCCGGAGTCTTCCACTACGGCGTGACTCACAATGAGATCGTGGTTTTGGCATGTAAAGTCCCATAATTTTAATTCCGTGCGCCGCGAGCAGCGACCCTCGAAGCTTCTCTGTTAATTTGGTGATAACAAACAGCATGCAGTGCAATCTACGATGCTCTGTTCTAGGCGAATGGGCTCGAGCTGTCTGAGGCGGCGCCTATTTCTTTCGATAAGCGCAACGTGAGATATCATCCAGGCTCTGAGAGAGAGGAAATGTAAGTGAGAAAAAGCACCAAAATTTTGATACGGGCTGTGCATGTTCACATGGCATGAGTTGGAAGCGCTTCGAACAAGCACTTTACCGCGGCGCCGCATTCCGATGGGTGCAGATTGCCAAAACACTTCTATACTGAGATTTTTTGTGGAGGTTAAAGGAGCTCATGCAGGTATCGGAATTAATCGCGAGCCCCCCACATACGGCATCCCTCAAAACCCATATTTGTTGTTGTGGGACATTGTGAGCACATAATCTGAATTCAGTTTTGAACAAGTATGGTATAAATGTGCCTTTGAGGTTAGTTAAACGGGCTTCACAAAAAAAAATGAATGAAATAACCAAAATCTTTATGGGGGAACTTGTGCCCCCAAAAAAGAAAGCAACACTTAAGTGACCATTGTATGTAGCGCGGAGACGGTCGGTGGTCGTCGAACCGAACCACACTGCTCAAGATCGTTCGATCGTACAATCCCAAATCAATCAGTGGTGCTCGGGCATATAGATTCGAAAATGCTCTACAACGTTCGTCCAGTGCCTACAATCCGATACGGTAGACTTCGTCTCGATACTGAATTCGCGACTACGTTTACGAAGTTTCCGATAGAAGAAGCGCGTCTTGCTCACTAGAGATAACAACAAAAAATAAAACACGCGCGTAGTAATATGTTACAACAATTTACTGGGTTGTATTTAAATGGAGTAACATCGCATGGGACAGGGCAAACAAAAGGAAACAGATGAAGCTCTGAATTCAGCGCCTCTTCCTTTTCTTTCCATTTGTCTCATGCGCTGCTCTATTTAGCTACAATATGTACCAACCAGCCAAAGTTAATACTCTTTTGCGGTATATTGGGCTCAGTAACTGTTTGCGTTATGAACTACACTAAAGAGCAAGAATAGATCAATTTAGACTGATAAAGTATCCCTTCAAAACCCAATTTCATTCATTTCGCTAGAAAAAGTTCGATTACATTACAGGAGAAAATGGAGCCCAAGCTTCTCAATTTTGAATTTCGCGCTTAAACCCCAGCCCCAGTATATGTCAGTATGACGTCAGGGTTTTCAACGTATTTTCCCGTGTGTGGAATACATGTTTTTTTGGCGCGGCAAAAATTGTCGAAACATTGAAGATGAACTCTTTCGTTCATCCAAGATACAAGGTTGTCCTTCTTTGCCGATCAATCTATTAAATACTACACCCGTGTGGACGATGTCAGAATAACTGACGTCACAGCAAGTTGATGTGTGGGTTCACCTGTTTTTCGTTTTGGCGTCTTTCCTGACTTGCCGATCCTCCTCTCACAGTAAGAATGACCATTATGCTATTCCAGAAGTCTGATTTGCCTACATAACTTGGCCTTCCTGTTCAGTGGCTATTGCGGCTGTCTTAAGTCTCGCTATAAGGAAGTCCGATAAGAATCCAGTAGAGTGTTTGTCGTGATTACTGCTTTGCGACGCGTAAATGCATAAGCTTACTGGGTCTTGTAAACTGGGTCGGGCTGCGGTCAACCTGCCTGCACACGGGTGGGCTGACCAAGACCGACCCGCTTGGTAGAGTGCAGGAAAAGTGGGTGTTGCCGGGTCGGCCCGTCGCAGCCAGCAACGAAGTGCCAGCAAACGCCATGTTCACGCGCTGTCACGTCTCACTTTGACGGCGTAGTAATGTATGCGAGACTGGCACGCTCGCACATGAATCCAGTACGTCTACCTGCCGGTAGCTTTGGTTTGCTAATCCAGGAAAGGCACAAGAATGAAAGACAAGTGACGACTTGGGAAGCTTCCACACGGGGTCGCCATGACATCATGGATTCTAATGTCATCTGCTACGAACTAGTTTATTGAGTGTTATAGTTAGGTAGGGATTATATACATTGCATTACTAAAGGAGCAGAGGACTCGACCTAGTAAATTTTGAGAGTGCTGTCAGCGCAAAACTGGCCCCAACACCTGGAAACGCATGGAGATCCGTCAAGTGATAGTGACGTACCAGCGCCGTGGTTTTGGAGTGAAACTTGAGAAAAGAAACTTCCGACCGTTCTTTCGGAACCAGTTCGTCAACGAAATAAACGAGATTATAGTGTTTGGAGAATACTTCATCAGTCTAATTTGATTTTATTCGTATTTTATAGTGTCCCTTTAAATTTAAATGTACTGGGTGTTTTGGCGACGGCTATGTTCGATTATTTAAAACGGGGGATTTGAGAAAAAAAAAGTTATTTTTGTGGTTTGAATTCAGAGCTCGCGGCGTACGCAAGGACTTGTGCGGTATAATCGCTGATACGTTTCTTAATGAACAAAATTTCACAAATTAACACTTATTTGTAAAACAAACGCTCATATTCATTTTGCGTAATCACATAACTCGTCAGTACTCAAGGCCCTTCCACTTCGTAAGAAAATCCTGGCAACATCATCAGTTTCAAGATCATTCGTCCTTAAAGTCAGCGACAAACTGTCACATAGTTTTGTGCCGCATTACTGAAATATGCCTTCATGGGTGAATGAAAAGCAGAACGCCCGCGCACTTCTCCGCGAGCTTTCTGTGCGCTTTTGCCCGCACATCAACAAGTAGATCGCGTCGCGGCAGCCCTGATGCGAGCGTTATGGAGATGTTCAGTGAATTTAGTTGTGTTCCCTTAAGGAGATTCCTACTTTACCGAAATAATTAGCTCTGTAGTGTTCGTAGACTTCGTGGACTTTTCTTCTTTCTGACTGACGTGTGACCGAACGACGAAACGTTACCGCTGTTCAAATTGTCCTTCAGAAGCGCAATAAAAGTGACGCAAGCTCTTCTCACTCTGCGCTTATTGCAGCCCGCCTGAGCCGCACAATGACCCGGAATTCTTCTTGGGAGACGACATGCAACAGAACTTGATATACATCGCTTCCGTTCCTGGGTACGGGACAACCCAGGTTAGGATGCACTGGCTCCTTGACATTGTGAATGCCAAGTAAGTTGCACGGCAGCACGGCGTGAACTGCCATTGAAGAAATCATATCAAATGCCACGTTCCTGCATCCGAGGGTATCATGATCAAGATTCGCTTTCATTTGTAGGGCCCAGTGCCACAATCATCGCGTCCGACCGGTAGTGTCGTACGAACACAAAACTCTTATAATAATAATAATAATAATAATAATAATAATAATAATAATAATAATAATAATAATAATAATAATAATAATAATAATAATAATAATAATAATAATAATAATAATAATAATAATAATAATAACGAACAACAACAACATGGGGGCCTGATTCTCGATGTAAAGTTCCCCGCTCGCCCGAACGAGTAGTAGTATAAAGGCGTTTATTCAAGCTGTAGTCAAGCGGTGTTTCCAACAGCTTTTAGCCTTTGGTATCCACCAGAACACTTGTAATTCTGGAAATAAATAAATTGAAACTATTGGATTTCATCAGAACTTGCCCACAATGGGACGAGTGAGTATTTTGTTTAAACGGCGATTGCTCACGGGGACGTAGATCGCATGCGCAACGAGCACTACACACCTTCACCATAGAAAACTTCTTATTCCTTTTTCATTGCCTTTTGTAGCATTCTGCACAGATCATCAGCTCCGTGTTTATTGACTCTTCGGAATCACCCCATATGCAACGAGATAATCAAAACTTTCTGGGGCGTTTTCGACATTGTGGAAAGCCGTGTGGTTTTATTGAAACGGAGACTGCTTTACACGCGGATGTGTGGGCTGTACATGAGCTTGGCTAACTAATAAAACAAAAAAAAATCCGGTAGAACCCATCTCGCGACGAATGTCGACGTTAATGCGATCAACATTGAAGCAATGCGGCGACACACCGTACTGCCACCGCCGAGACATGCATGCAGCCGGGATTTACTCTCGCGCTTCTTACTGCACGCGCTGCGGCATCTGGCGTCACCGCCAGAAAGTACGCGCGTGTCGCGGCGTCGATTCCGCTGAGCATCGGTAAAATTTACAGGATGATTTTTTTTGTCATTGTAGAGCGGCACAAGGACAGCGGCACGTACCTATAGCTACCGCAGTTCAACTCGAAGAGGTTAATTGAAGAGCGCCGCACACCTACTGGGGACAAACCCAGTGACCCAAGTTGGTATCAAAGAGGCTCAATTAACAGCAGCACATACATAGCGGCACATACTGAGTGTTCGATGTCGGAGTCAAACAGGTTCATCGAAGAGCGGTGCATACCCAGCACCACGTGCCCAGTGGCGCTTAACCAGCGGTTCACGCCTGTGTCAGAGAGGTTCGTTGAAGAGCGGCGCATACTCGGTGGCTTAGAGTGTGCCCGACGGTTGGTTTCGAACCCCGTACCCTCAGCACAGCAGCCCGATGCGCAACGCATTCGGCCATGGACTACTCAGAGACCAAGTTGGCGGGAAAACGGCTAGAGACGCAGATAGGCAGATAGGTAGAAATACAGACAGACAGCCAGCCCCCGTAAAGTGCGGGAAGTATGGTAAGGAAAAAAGGCGTTGTTGCAATTAGCAGATATATCGACGACAATCAAGTTCATTCTCAACCGGTGCCCCAGTAGTTGACAAATTTGAGGCCTGACAACTGGCTTACAGTGCCCTGAACGCAATGCCACCTTGGCTTTGTGCCGCAATACCTTCGTACAATTGTTTGTAGTTACCGTCTGTCGTAATTTATTTCTGTGGAAACCATCTATATCGATTGCTATCGTCTGCTCAGGGACAAGCCTACTGAAACGATCCCATCTGCTCAAAAAACGTGAACGCGCGTGCTCAGCCACGCACGCACGCACGCACGCACGCACGCGCGCGCCGAGAACCGCACTTCCTAAAGTGTTCCAGGTACACACGGTGTTCCCGACAAACGCGACGGGCTCTCTGCCCCACCGCAGACATCTGATTGTTCTGGGAACCAACCTTGAGCTTAACGCTACATTAGGTATGTATGTAAATGTTCAAATCGGCGATCGGTGAAACGGACCCACATGGCTGCCTGCACATTTAATCTCGCGTTCCCCGCCCACGATTCCCCTTATAGCCAAGCTAGCGCACAGTCGCATCCCCAACGGAAACGCTTTGAGCGCCGCTTAAGCCCTTGGCCAAACAGTGAGACAAGCGCCTGGGCAAAGTTCAAAGGAGCCCCGTAACCGGGGGATGAGGAGCGGGGCGACGAGCAGAGGGGGGCGCTTCGTGTTTCGCTTGGGGGCACGGCGCGTCAAATGGGAACTGCCGTACAGCCTTCGCGACGAGCGCCGCAGTGATCGTCTAAATTCTAAAACCACTGCCTGCAGGCGCAGTCTACTACGAAAACATTGGGCTTCCCCCGCACCTCCGCCCCCTATTCGCCCCCCCCCCCTCCCGCGAGACTGAGTGATTGCTGCATGCGGTCGGGCGAGCGACGAAAGTTCCTCGTCGCTTGCGCAATCACCGGGCGGTGCTTTCTTTCGTTCACGGAGGCGGTCATGATATGCCTTGACCGAACCAAGCAGGATGTATGCGGTGGGCGAGCGATTAAAGGCTGCCAGTTTGCTGGTCGTGTAGCATTCCAGGCACGAAATCCGGCTAGACTTCTTGCCTGTAAATCTGTAATTCTTCCTACGTTAGACTACGCCTGTGTGATCCGGGACCCGCACTCTGAAACCACCACAGATAAACCTGAACGTGTGCAAAAGTAGGCTGTTCGCTTTATTTATCAGAATTTCGGACGTACCTCAATAATACACGTATTAGAAAGATCTAAACTTCAACTCTCAGTGAAGGGAAATCTCAAGCCCTGACTAAAATTTCTCTATAAATAATTAAAAGACATCGTAAAACTGACGTCACAGAAATGATCTCCCTTTCTTACGGATACGCCACAAGAAAAATACACGAGCTGACCATAACCCCTTTTCAAACCAAAAGCAACTGTTTCAAATATTTCTTCCCGCGAACTGTCAATGATTGTAATGGTTTAACAAACATTCAAGTCCTACAACCTGCAATAACATTATTTTTGTCGCATTCGCCGAAATGAATTAAGGCTCTTTTTATTTTTGCACGTGACACTGAGTATGTTTTGTTTGTGCTATTTACTTTTTTTTAACTTGCTGTAATCTGTACTTGCCTTGTAATGTGCTATACGTAACCTATCGTAACCTACGTATGTATTTCCCACCCTGCTAAAATTCCCAAGAGGGAATTGCAGTATAAATAAGTAAATGCATGCATGCATGCATGAATGAATGAATGAATGAATGAATGAATGAATGAATGGAAGTGTTACGAAACAGCGCCTAGGCCAGAGGTTGCGGTAGGCAGATGGAAAGAATGTAAATTCTATTAAGATAATCACACTACAGCCCGGGGCTCATATTCACAAAAACTTCTTACGATAGAATTGTTCGTAAGAGAATATTAAAGCCAACCTTGGTTCTGGAGGTATTACTAGCAAAGGTAGCCAGTAAATAGGGTAAGGAGCACTTCCGTGCGAAACGTCTTGTGAGGAATTTGGCTCCGGGTCTTTTGTTGTTTCGCTTTAAAATACCTAGCCTATTTGAGGTGCGGTGATGGCGACACTGATTTGGTCGCGACTGGCATAAGTGATCAAGCGAGAGCAATTTTCATCGTATGTTTTTGGCACATACCCTTCGAATCAGTACGATATCTGACAAGACAAGCAGTGTCCAGTACCATAGAAGGCAAGCTCATCATGAAGGAGGAGCGCTGTCCCTGCTTGCAGCAAAAATTTGGAGCAGCGAAAGCTGGTGCTCGATTAACGAGCATGCGATGCGTTGCAGTCCACCTGCCCTGCCTTGAAACGAACACTCTATTTCACAGTAAACTGATACACTGGAGCATAAGCAACAACCCGCGTTCTGGCGCTTGAGATTGCGCTCCAGACTGCAGATGACGCTCTGGTCTGACTTGGACGATTAACGAGGCGCTTGAAAGTGCGCTTTCGCGTGCACATGGTCCTGATTTCCTCACACAAGTCACGTAGCCTTCACTCCAGTCCCACATTACCGTGAAACAACACACCAGTCCGTGTGCCACTGCTAGGAAAACGATCGCATTCGGGGATACAATCATTTTGCCGAGATTTTGCGTGAATGGGCACTGGGTGAATTGAAGTATATATCCGATAGCGTTCCTGACACTGCGAGTAGATAGTGAGCTTGGCACAGTGCCGGGAACGCTGTGGGCCATATACGCCGGCACGTCCGTGCCGAGTCCCATGGAATCGCTCGAGTCACAAAAGTGATCGCTCGCGATTACTGGCTGAGATCACTCAAAAGCATGAGCGCAGGGACCCGCGGCCGCGAGGGGGCGATTATCGACGCTTCTACTTTGAGTTACAATGTAAAGGGAGCTTATGCAGTA
The DNA here is from genome assembly GCF_050947875.1 of Dermacentor variabilis. Lineage (NCBI taxonomy): Eukaryota > Metazoa > Arthropoda > Arachnida > Ixodida > Ixodidae > Dermacentor > Dermacentor variabilis. Next base: position 56,413,297 of record NW_027460280.1, on the reverse strand, counting down.
AACTGTACTTCTGCTTAGAATCACTATATATAATTTTGCTTAGGGTACCTTCGTATTCAGGCACCGCTCGAAATCACTTGCGTGGCGTTTGCGAGCTACGTGGCACTAGGGGTGATTAGTGTGTGCAGGCGAAAATATATCGTCAAATTACGACACCCAGGAGGCCTGGCCTGACCTATACGTGTCAAGACAAAAGTGGCCACCACGGTTGGGAGTTAATCTTCACCACATGCGCGCAAAAGTTAGGTGAAGCACGCTTCCGGGCAGTTGTGAATTAAGGTTTTCGTGGCTTCGCATTGTATTGCGAATAATTAAAAAAAGATTCCATTCAGGTGATCGATCTGGTCCTCCGAGTCGGACTACCAGACGCTGCAGATCCAAGCCACAGAAAGCATGGGCAACCCAAACGCCGGGTCACTTTCCGGAGAGGTGAGAGGGAAGGATTAAGTGAAGGCAGCGCGGAACTTCTTGTGATACCCGACTAAATGCCGCTGCTTTCAGGACAGTCCTATGCCAGCACAGCAAGTTGCTAGCACTATGATGTTGCTCCTGTCATTGCTTATCTTTTGGCTCAAAAGAAGAGCTTAAGGTGCCTCTAACAAATGCAAACATCGCTACTTCGCCATTATCGACGTGAGGCGCACAAAGTACGACAAGACGAAGTTGAAGCAAAGTCACGAAACCGCGTAGACGACCGAGCCTTCGCAGCTCGCACCATGAAAAGCGCGCTGTCGGAAGCTGCATAGCGCTCACACGAACAGAAACCGGCCGCATACTGCATTTACTCCCATGTCGTCGGTGGAAGCATTTTGAGGCACTCCCAGTCAAATTCCAGTAATCTTAAAGAACAAAGCGAATGCAGTTGCAACCCCCCCCTTCTTTTTTAAAAAGACTACCGGAAAAATGACTGTCTCTGGATCATTCCAAAATGACCACCAGAGATGCCACTTAGCTCACTTCAGACACATTGCGGTAGGTTCTCGTGTCGCATCGTTCCGGGCCTCTTAAACAACAACAACAACAACAACAACAACAACAACAACAACAACAACAACAACAACAACAACAACAACAACAACAACAACAACAACAACAACAACAACAACAACAACAACAACAACAACAACAACAACAAAGAAAGTCCGTTGGCGGGATTGAACCTCGGCCCCCTGGCACAATAGGTAAATGCTATAACCATTAGGAAACGATCGCGTTTTTGTTCTGTGTTACCTTATTTACCGTTGCACGAAAATTTCACAATATATAGGCATGCGGCTCCCGTCGCACTCTGGCGCAAACACGTTTACAAATCGTTCAGTTCTTTCAGCACACCAAGGATAGTGACCCAGTCAAGCGGCACTCGCACTTCTCTGGTGCCAACGGCGACTCCCTGAGACGACTGGCGCGCGCGTCAAGTCGCATAGCACGAGCTAGAGAACGTACGCGAATGCCAGTCTCCAGCAGAGAACAGAGTTATCACTGCCTTTCGCGTGCTTCACGTCGCAAAACAACAAGCTGCTTATTAAAAATGAGATCGTTCCAGTTTCTATCATCATTCCCTTGTGAAAGCTAGCGCTTTGAAACGCTGTGTCATACTGCACCGCCTGCTGGATCGGCTCACATTTCCCAGCCCTTTTCTTGTCGCAGCTAACGCTAAGCAGGCGCTGTGTGTCATTGTATCCACTTCAGTATCGGCCCTGGTCACAACGAAAGAGGTTGTAACGTCTCATTCTCGCCGCACGAGGAATCAATCGCCGTGCCATCGTCTTCACCGTCGTCATCGTCTTGCAGCTGTCGTCACACACGTGATTGCTCGCCTTATAGACAAACAAGTTGGTCCACCGGGTAACGCTTTGCAGAAACCTAAACAATGCTGAATATAGCTGAGCTAGGTGCAAAACGCTTCACGTGGCAGTGATTCCCACGTTGTTGGTTTGCGCTTACGTAATCGAATCGAATCGAATTGAATTCTGGGGTTTTGCTTGCCGAAACCACGAGTTGATTATAAGGCAAGCCGTAGTGGGGGACTCCGGTTTAATTTTGACCACCTGGGGTTCTTTAACGTGCACCTACATCTAAGCACATGGGTGTTTTCGCATTTCGCACCCATCGGAATGCGGCCGTCGCGGTCAGTATTTGATGCCGTGACATCGTGCTTAGCAGCGCAACACAATAGCCTTACGTAATCGAGACTCCGATGGTTGGAGCAGTGACAGAACATTGAAGATCTGCCTTCTTGCCTAATCCGCTTATCTGTGACGACATCACGAAAGTTTCGAACGGACGTGGTCAAGTACGAGTGAGTGCTGGCACGTGGGAGCCCTCCTCCATTAATAATGCGGCCTGAAAAAAAATTAGTTCTGCGAGGCAACTGCATGCGTGGATATTATAGTCACCCACATTTGCCTGACTTTAATAAAACTAATCTTTGTTAAGGGACGACACTGCCCTTTAATCATTGTAACGTTTCAATAGAAATATTATAGGCAAGTTTGTAGTCGAAACCTTTACTTTTACCGCGTCGTATAATATAGTGTGAACATTGGTGTCGTTTAACAAGAATAGAATGGCAACCTTGAAGAAGAAATAGAATAGAAGGTTTGGTCAGTCTCAGCGTTGGCATTGGAACAAAAGTATTGTTGAGCACATTGGCAGTGGACGTTCTATGAAGGCGTAGAATTGTCTATGGACTCATACGAGTATTCGACAGCGATAAACCTGTGCCCCATTTATTTAGATCGTCAGAAAATGACGCTACCGTCTCAACTGCTCTATTCAGCTGAAGAATATCTCAGCCATCCTCTAAGATGCGTAATATCGGAATACTGGGCACTCTACAAAGAGTAATGAAGCTTTAATATAACTGTTTCGATATTTAGTTAGGCGTGTTGACGTCATGAATTCAAGCCGTGGCTGTGCGGGACGGAGTGACAATGCTGTCGGATGCGGCGCGACGTCCTGACCTGAACGAAAAATAGCTCATGCAAAGCAAAAGCTTTGTAGTTCGAAAAGACAATATTAAGAATGACCTACATCGCAAGCTTTACAAGCATTAGAGCTGAAATATCAAAATACAATACTAGGTTGGAAAAGAGGGCGGCGGCGGAGGAACAAGGAACAACGAGCATGCAATATGTCAAAAAGAATGTAGGTTTATCAAGTGAAAAAGCTACTGAGCTTTTGGCTGACCATTACGTACCACCAAGATCGACAATATGAAACCAAGCTAAGGAGGCTAAGGAAATTACCAGTTTTTTTTTAAATTGAAATGTATAATTGATTATAGAGGACGGATAAATTTGCGATAAATTTAATGTTGTTAATAATTGAAAAGGAAAATGAAAGTGGAGGAACAGACAACTTTGCCGCCTTTGGGAGCCGAACCTACAACCTGTGCATGACGCGCGCGGAGGTTATTTCTGCTTTAATTTATTCAGAGTGCGACACTCGAAGATTGTTTGTACCCTAGTGGTTGTGCGTCTCGACGCGATCAAGCTCATCGCGCTCTCCTTACTTTTCTAGAATTAACTATTTTAGATTCACGTTTGTAACTCAGACACTCACTATTTATTCTATTTAACATTCTTTAGTAGCGTGACCTCCAGTGACCTGCCCTACTGTGTGCGACCTGTACTGTGTGTTTTACTTTATTTTTTGAGATTTGTCACCTTGCTCTTTCTTTCCTCTTCCCTCGCTGACTTCCTTGTTTCCATTTCTAGGTTTCTGTCGCCTCCTTTCTCAAAAGTAGGCAGGCGTTGTACCCTTTCCGGTGGCAGTTGCCAGCCCGCTCCTCGCTTTCCCTTTCCTGTCAAGCGTATATATGTTTTCAAAACAAATAATAATAATAATTATACAGAGTATGAAGTTTATCACAAATTTAGCCCTCATATATAGGCTATTACATATTTAACTATAAGACAGCTATTAGCTCATATGCTTTCCTTATACGCATTGTACCTTGCCTTCATGTGGTTCTTACTAAAATGTTGAACCCCACCGTTCCCCTTATTCTTGCGAGATCGATAATGTTTCAGAGGAATCTGAAACGTGTGGAACGGCGTATGCATGTCGTCTGATGATGTATGAAATTTATAGCGCGAGTATGTCGTGCGGTGGTCTTATCACTAACGAGGAAAGGTAGTACGTATAGTAGTCATCCTGCGTTAACCATTCGCTCGTTCGCTTTAAAGTTACTATGAGATGATTTTTTACTGGAATTTGTAAAGCGCCAAGTATCGTGGCCTTCTGCTCCGTCCAGAACCAACTGAAATACGTAGTCACGCGCGATAATTCCTAACCAAAGATGCCTTTGCACGCTGAGTGGTTAGTTATCGTTTGCTAGTATGGAAGATAGGCATGCTGCCTTGCCCATTTCTATCAGGGCTTTCTTTAGTATAGCCCCGCCATCGCCGCTGGTTGCTATACTAGTATAGTTCTATACCGACCCGCAGACAGCGGCGTTTTCGGCTTTACTTCGGCCAGAACAAACACGGTCATCAATCTGAAGGTTGCACGAAACTATAATTCCTAGAGTATTTTTGCGTGAAATTCGAGCGTAAACAATCGTTTGGATTATACCTCCCCTGATTAGGGGTGCCACGTTCGGTTTACAAAATATTCTATAACTTTGTGGGCGGAATATTGGCCCTGAAATACCTCCTGTATCACACGAAATATGCCACATTCTCAGCTTACGATCAATGTATAGCAATACGAAGTTACCGCCAATGCACTTGGAGGCAAGCAAGAGGCATAAACAGGTAGTCTTATACCGCTTTACCTTCGTTTTTGTTGTCTTCAAAACATCATTGGATTTCAAGCTGACAATGTGGCAGAACGCGCGAAATTAGATGGACTGTATGGTTTAGCGATGAGGTCTAGCGTCCCACGGCTACACGTGACACCTTAAGCCCTATACGCACTAGCGGAAAAACGGGCGCGGCGTTAACACGCAGCTCCGGCAGTGCGGCCACACCAACTGGCGGCGAGCCGCTACGGCAGTCGTGTGACAGCATGAAAATCTCGCCTCCTCTTTTTTAATCTCCGCTTAGGTGTGAGCTATCGCTTGCTTTTTCCTTCGTCTGCTGACAGATTGGCGCTGCGCTTACGTTCTTCGTCCTTCATTCTTAACGCGAGTCATGTCTCCTGAAAATCACGACGTCGTTGCCATTGACCATAATCATATGGGTGTGCTCCCTACTATTGCGGCGGCGCCGCGTTCAAAAGAAAAGGAGAATGAGCTACTGAGGTGTCGCCTCCGCGCCCTTGTATTCAGGATCCGTCTTTTCGTGCAGGATCGGATATGGCGCACTGTCTCCAAAAAAACCTTTCTATCGGGACGTCTCGGTTTAGATTCATCATCGCAAACAAAAGGAAAAATCTCAAACCATGACAATCACAACAAGTGCGAACGAGAACAAACTCGAGCCAACCAAAACAAGCGCGAGCGAGAGTTGACGCGAGCAGACGATAGAGCAAAACGAGCTCATACAGCGGTCGGGCGGGTCCGCATGACACCAGTTTCTCGCGCGCACCTCACTGAAGGCGCCGCTTTCACTGGTTTCCTCCGATCGCGGCTCACTTGCCGCCGCGGCGAGGCGCGAGAAATCGCTCCAGGATGAGATCCCTTCCGCGGCACGAAAGAGCTGCCGCGAGGCAGTCTGCAACGTGCGCTTTGCTGCCGGCGCCGCGCCGTGCGAGAAGTTTCCACTGGTGTGGCTCTGGCGTCATAGCGGTGGGTTCCGGACGAGGGCAGATCTAGAGCAGGACAGCACGTGGGATGGAGTAGCTGTCAAGTTATTGTTCTCCCATGTCACGCATGCATCTGTGGACAAATGGGTATCGCGCATCGGGCCGCTGCGCTGGGTGTCCTTGGAATCCCACAATGGGAAATGCATTTTTTTTTATTTATTGAAGAGGCCCCAAACGAGGCGAGACAGGTGCTTACTTACCTACCAAGCGCATGGTCAGAGGAAAATATGCTTCGCGTTAGAAGAAGTAGAACAAGAAGAAACTTTATTAATGAATGGTCCGGCAGTTTTTTGTTCTGGTGGCCTCAGGTGGCGGCTCGAAGTCCTTGGACTCGGGCGGCATCTTCGGCTTGCCGGATGGCCCAGTGCTGGTCTGCCAGCTCTGAACTTTTGAGAGCCGCCCCCCAGCGGCGGCGACGCCGACGGTTAGAAAAAAAAAAGTGGTCTGTTGAAGAACGCCCTTGGCTTCAAGGCTTCATAAGTAGAGGAAAAAGTCAATTTTTCGTAATGTGCGTAAATGGTCACGTTATAGTGACGGTTAAGAGGCAGAAACAAATGAAGAGAGAATCGAAATGTTTATTGGGGATGAACTTGTGTCGATAAAGCAAAGTAACCATTCAGTGACAACGATTGCGGTGAGCACGGTCGGAAGTGATCGAATCGAATCTCACTGCTCAAGTCCGCCTGCTATGTATACATGCGTCATCGTGTACTCATACAATGTAGCAGTGGATGGTGCCAGCGTATATTCTGCATCGCACAATACTATTCAGGTATTCCGTGCAGTCGGGTTAGACACGGCTGTCTCGCTGTCGAATTGACGACAACGCCCGGGAAATTTCCGATGCAGCAAGCGCGTCTGGCGCGCAAGCGATAACACGATGACAGTAACAATTCCGTCAAAGCGGTCACATGCAAAAAGTAAAACATTGCACGCATGGCGTAATTTGTGTCGCTGGAAAAATAACCGACACACGGCAACGCATGTATCGGGAATTTGGTAAGATGTATAAACTTTGTACGTAAAAATAACCCACCCACTTATTCTGAGAGTTAAAAAATTTAAACTGCTGGGGCTGCGACATTTCGACAAAAACGAACAACAAATATATCGGCACAGAGTTAAGGAAGCTCACGTAGAAATGGCAAGCAGAAAAGACGAGACGCGGCGTGTTTACATGTGTCTCTTCTGGGTGCTCTTCCTTAGCGCTGACCTGCCTTAAGTTAGCTAACCTACTCCTAGCCGATGTCGCTAGGCAAAAAAAAAAAAAAAAAAAAAACATAGGCAGGACAATACGTCATGATTTAACAATTTAATACGCTCGTACGTCAGACTACCTTGTAACAACAGGCACTGTTCAATATAGTGAAAGCTTACGAGATGCTATAGGCAAAGCTCACGCAAACCAAAAGCTTTGCAGTTCGAAAAGAGAATATTAAGAATGACCTACATCGCAAGCTTTTCAAGCATTAGCGCTGGAATATCAAAATACAACTGCTTCGATTGCCCAGTAGCACTGGTCTTATAGCTCTGTAACACAGCGACTGTGACGGCCAGCAAATTTTTTACTTGAACGTGATCAGCTTAGCTCATGTGATAGACGCTGAAGCTGCTTGACCGTTGATTCCAGATGTCAGTCATTTCAGTGCGACTGGAACAATTCTTTGAAGCACTGCCTTCGATGCCACTTGATCATCTTCAGAGCCACCTTAACGCTTCTCTAAGGAGTCAGCTTGTCTTTGCTAATAACCGATACAGACATGCGCAAAGCGAAGCTGCAGCCAGGAATAAGCGCACATTTGACACGGATGTGCTCTATCATTACTGTTGAAAGGGCAATTTGGTGTAGTGTATAGCTTTAAGGGTCAAAATGTTCGGGGTTGGGTGGGAGGATCAAAGGCCGATCGTGTTCTTGTATTTTCTTCTTTTTCATTTCCAGCCAGCGATGGTGCGCTTTTGGCCACTCTAGAGTGACGAGAAATCGCGCTGAAAATCGGGGTTCCCGCCTTGCACAAGGCCTGGGTGGGAGGGGGGAGGGGGGGGGCACAGGGCTCCCGAGAACCGGAAGCAGCAGCGCGATGTATACGATCGTGCTCACCGAGGAGAGAGAGAACCGCGCTCTTGACACCCGCATTTGGCGCAACGTTGAAAAAGGAAAAAACAGAACAAGAACGGGGCTATTCCAGGCACAAGTGGCTGTCGCCCATCAGGTCCCGAGAAAGAGAGCGAGAGAGAAAGCGGCCCCCTTTATGTCGGGGCGTGCGCTGCAGCGCACACACACGCGGGAGCACGCATCCAGTGTCGCAGCCGTCAAGCGCCCGTTGCGCGTCTCCTTTTTCGCTTTCAGGCGGCCCTCGGACGCCGTCGAAGAGCGGCACGCCGTCCTGCCCTAATTGGCCTGGCCCCCGCGAAGACGGCCGCCACTGCGTTCGTCTCTCGCGACGCGCTTTCGCTCGGCAAACTAAGCGACTCCCCAATTCTCGATAGCGCGTCCCCGCGGCTGCTCTGAATCAGCAGATGACGTTTCAATTTCACGAGCGACAGGCTGCACCGCGGCGGTGTGCGTCGGGGGGCAGCCACACTGGGGTCGGGAGTCTCTTCATCGATCCGCGCCGGCAGCACTGCGGCGCGGAGGGGAGGAAGATCCCGTGTCGCTCGCCTCGACTGTGTAAACAGCGTAATATGCTCTCCCTAGTTTCAAAGAAATAATATTGACGTTTAATTTCGTTATTTGTTTGGAACGCGCTCTGGCGGAATAAACAATATCGGTAATGGCCGGTCGCGCAACCGTCACTGGCGGCGGCGCTCTTCCCTAGCCGCCCGCATCCCGGCCGCTGGCGCGGCGGCATCGTCGTTTGGGCGCTTGCAGGCTTTCGCTTGCGATTCGCCGCAGACGCCCGGCGGGCGCGGAGAGCGAACGCCTCGCCGAAACGTCGCGCAGGGCAGAGAGGGGACGCCATATGCCCAGCCCTTTCCTTCGGGCGCGTCGACGGAGGCGATAGCGGAGGGCCCCGCGCGGGAGCATGCACGGAATCGCGAGAAGAATGAACGCCCCGAAACCGGTAATTTACATGGTGGGCGCCCGTTCTCCTCGATAGCCTTGCGCGCGAGTTTATCCCCGCGAGCCGGGCTGAGGGATACCGCGCGCTCGAACCACCTCGGCTGTCGTAGCGCGAACGCCCAGTTCTCCGTTTTTAATCCGTCCTTTGAGTGAAAGATTATACGGCCCGGTTTACTAATCCCCACGCCCGTAATTGACGTTCTCTTCCTCGGGCTTCCGGGAGATATCCTACCGTCGCGTTGCAAATGACAGGTTCTCGAACCTCGCACGCTAAAAGGATAATGGCGTGAAGCGCCGCAGTTTCCAGAATTAGCGGATCGTTTTGCCGCCGCGCAGCTAGAGTGCGTCGTCGGGACTTTTGAGAACAGGGCAGAGGGTAATAAATCAGCGGGAGAAGAGGCGGATTTTTTTTTTAGGGAAAACCTTAAACGCGCTTTTGAAACTTGAAAACACAGCAATCTTCGCGAATTACGCAATAATCGAAACGGCCGTTTCGAAGCGTTTCGTGTCTTGCACGTGACTCGGACACGTCATGATAACAGATCGATGGCAACTTGGGCTGCGTTCTCTTTTCGTTTTAACTTTATTGAATAGCCCTATGTTTCCGTGCAGTAATTGCTGTTGCGTATCCTCTGACGCGACAAGGCATTCTGACGAGGCTGGCCGGTCCGCACGTGAAAAAGCCCGAATATTTCCGAAGCGCATTTCCGGAACCGACGCTACAAGAAAAATTTCTTTCCTGGCTAGAACTATTGCACACACTTATTGGTGTTCTCCTAACCTCCAAGCTGCAAGTGACACCGGAAGTTTCCCGCTCTGATGCGACGTTTTTCAGTTGCTTCTGGCTCGGGGTGGCACTTACAAAGGCTTACTCTTTCCGCGTGCGAATGTGTGGCACCCTTATGTGCGACTCTTGTGGAAGCAAGAAAACCAATGAATACTTTTTGTATATTTGTCCCCAATACGACGTCGAACGTGAACCTGTCCACAGCATTAAACCGGCTGGAATCGAAGACCGTTTATGTAGACGAAGATTCTTGGATCACGGCCGTTCGCGTCGCGGGCGCAGAAAGTAAAGAGTCGCCAGGTCTGTGCGATTGTTTACAGGTTTACTGCGTATCTTTGCGTGTGTGCCATATGGTGCTCTTTCTTTCTTTTAGTCGTTACGTTCCCTTTTCTCAGTGCAGGGTAGCAAACCAGACGTCCATCTGGAAATCTCTCTCATTTTTTGTCCCTCTGTCTCTGACGCGACTTCAGAACTGGGCTGCCCAGGCAACTGACCATGTATTACAGGAGGCACGTTGAATTGGGCCGATCATGCGGTTTTCCGCGCTTCTTGGCTGAGGCGTTAGTGACAGCTGTGCAACCTTAAATAGTTGAACTTGATATGGTCGTCATGAAATGCATCCCTGTTCGACTCGGAAGCTTGTGGCCAGAGTATACCATTTATTTTTATCGACTTTTCTCATCGAATAGATTTTTAACAATAGTAGCATGTTGCAATAACTTTTTTAAAGCGAACTTTCTTAGTCTATTCCACTACGGCTTCGTGTCCATCGGTCCGTATCTCGCAGGAAATTTTCGTGTGTCAAATCATAAGAAGGCAACAAACAAGGACACAAAGGATAGGGGAAATTATTTGTAGTTCTTAAATGAAATGGAGAACTGATAAAATAAATGGAAATGAAAAGTGGGATATGAACTCACGTCTTCGCATTACGCATGCGATGCTCTTACCAATTGTGCTACCGCGGCGCCGTTTTCCCATAACCTTTCTTGGGTATTTATGTCTATCTACTAGAACTAACTATACAGGGTGATCATATTTAAGTTTTACGGAATACTTAAAAATCGCCTATGGCAGATAGTATAATTCTTGACCTTGAGCTTGATTATTCGAAGAAGCGGACGTTACAAGTACGAGAAATCGAAACACATATTAAAATAATTAACCTCTCGATTAATTACCTTACGGCACATATTGCAATTTACGAATTCACGTATTTACGAATTACGTATTCACTTGAAATTAATTTCCAGGATAACACCAGTTTCTAGATGTTATTTCCAAAAGTGGTGGAATGAAATACATGGCCGTTCCAGTTACTTTCGTGCTTCAATGCATAAAAGAGCACTTTGTTAAAAAAAGCAAGTGGAACAATAATGTATATTTAGCGCAAGTTTGATGGCGCATATCTGAAAACTGGTGTCATTCTGGCAATTAATTTCAAGTGGATAGGCCTTGCAAACTCACCGGCTATAATTCGTACATTTAAATATGTAATTAATTCAAACAAAACTTAGTGGATTTTTGTTAATTATTTGAATATGTGTTTCGATTTTTGTGTAAGTAATGTCTGCCTCTCAGAATAATGCACCTCAAGGACTAGAATTACGTTATCCGCAGCAGCCTATATTTAAATTTCCATAAAACTTTGAAACGGTCCCCTTGTATATAAAGGGTGATCATATTTAATTTTTATGAAATTTCAACAAACATAAAAACAATATAAATATTGCATGAGGTTACACTGTGCGCCAGAATAATATAGAGACAATTGTACACCTTAATTAAGCTATAAAGCATTTAATTAACCGCTTCACATATGGATTGCAAAATGTACGTTAGATTTGCATAATTTACATGCGTTTGTCTCTCTTCGCATACATTTTAATTAAGAATGTTTCAAGACAGCTTCAATTAACTTTGATTCCAACAAGGGCGTTGGATCTGCAGTACTTTTTAAAATTTTTAATTACCGGCCTGTTAGCACATTACGGTAAGGGGGGTAGAACAAATGGGAAAAAAGATAATTTTGTAAGCAGGAACAAAATCAAGGCACGGATGAGAAGATAGAGAAAGAAAATTATCACACAAAAAAATTATGGGGTTTTACGTGCCAAAACCATTTTCTAATTATGAGGCACGCCGTAGTGAGAGAATCCAGAATAATTTTGACCACCTGGGGTTATTTAACGTGTACCTAAATCTAAGTACATGGGTGTTTTCGCCCACATCGAAATGCAGCCGCCGTGGCCTGGAATTGATCCCACGACCTCGTGCTTAGCAGCCCACACCATAGCCACTAAGCAAGCATGGCGGGTAAAATTATCACACACAATTCCAGCAGAAATATGCACTGCGCACAGGATAATGCCTGCTTAAAACAAATAAATGACAGTAATACAGATCACGAATGTATGTGATCACCGCAATAAGTAAAAAAAAAACGATAAAGAAGATTTGGAAGTGCAGCAGGAATTAAGACAACTATGCTGTGAAGTGCATTGTGGCAAGTTGTTTCATCAAAGTGTTTAGGCAAGTCGTTCCATTACATCATGGCCACATACAGAAAGGATAAACTAAGGGAGTTGGTGCACGAAAACGAAAGTCTTATACCTTGTATTTATTATCTAACTGATAAGTCAGAATGCCCAGGCAAGTATTTAAAGCGCTCCATTAAATAACTTCTCATTATTTGCGCTAGGGCGCTGCAAGTGGAGAAACATATTGAATATTGAAGTCATACCAATTGAGCCGCAATTCTCTCAACGCCAGTTTCAAACAGTCCTTCCCCAGAATTTGCTAAAAAAAGTGCATTGGCGCTGCAGTTAATATCTTCCGAACCTGCACGAGAATAAGCATTTTGCTGGTAAAACGAGGTCACGTTTTGTAGGCGCATATGCGGAAACTTATCTAAGGATTTCTGCAACGTAGATACAACTTCACGACTGCTCGACTTCTATGTCGCTGTTTCAACATGCGCCACAACGTGAGTAATTAGAAAGGTGATCGGGGGAGACCGAGAATACGGCCGCTGATAGTGCTCAGTAATCACCTTTTCCTATCCACTGGTGCAGGGTGAATTCGAAGTGGCGTTAAGACGCTTATGCCCTCACCTCCGGTTCGCTATGGTACGTGTTCTCGACACGCATACATTGCTTATTATTTGTTACTACTTTTTCGGCGGACCGCATTTCACGCGCTGACAACTCAAAGATATTGCACAACGCAAGGCGCGCCTACATGCATCGGAACTCCCTCGAATGTTATCGTTGATTCTATGCGTTGCCTGTGCTGTCAGCAAACCTTGTATAATCAGATTGTATGCGCGACTCGAATAGTGGTGTACTTTCTACAGGGCACAGGAGCGCCAGCGAGTACACTAGAATATTCTAAGAGTCATGTATAAATAGCCGACACGCTTGACCAGCAGATCAGTTTCCGACGATCGCTGACTGTGTTCGCCGCTATCGTTGCACATTGAGTGTCGATCACTTGTTTTTCTGGGCGCAGATTCGCCCAATAAAACGTTAGTCTTCGTTGCTCACACTTTTCCCTACTGTCCTGCCTCTTCGCCGTCGCTACAACGTGACACTACGGAGGTGTGGCCGAGTCTATACAATGGATGAACCAGATCTCTCTCGCTGACAGCACCTCGTCGGAGACTGGCGGCAGTACAACGTTCGACTTCAGTTTGCTGGACACGCTGCTCGACCGGCTGCGAGCGCTGGGCCTCAAACCTGGCCTGGAGCTCATGGGAAACCCCTTCCCGCGGCCGCTGGACTTCGAGGAGCGCGCTGACCTCGACCTATGGAAGGAGCTCGTGGCTGCGATGGCTCGCCACTACCTCGGTGCGTACACACTCGTAGCGCCCAGTCGAGGAAAAAAAAAAAGACTATGAAAGGCCTAGCTAGGTGTATTACCCTTCCTGAACTGAAAGAGGAGACCTATATGGCAACATCATTCTCGCCAACTGGCTGCGTCGACCGCTTTCGGCGAATCGGTGGGCACCACAGCAGGAAAGGTTAAAGAAGCTCGGAAAATACTGGGCCGACGTAGCGCTGACGGATAGGTAAGAAGGCGCTCTGTTTGTTCTTACTAAAGTGTAGGTTTAAGCTCCAATTAGGCTGGTACAGTTGGATCTCGAAGAGACAAAAAAAAAAAAACTATGGTGTATAGAAGTCAAGAAACTGTAAAGGAGTCGTGTGTTTGGACCTATCATCCAATTAGTGTACCTGGAGGACTCTTACACCAATGTATAAGGACTGCAAAGTGTGTTTATTATTCGGGTAGCGGCACGGACAGACGTCAGTGAACTCTCTGCTGTGATGTTGTTATCTTTATTAGTGTCATTTCATTTGTTCATTCGTTTGTTCTTTAGAATTGCCATTTATTCCTTTACTTTCTTCGCAACGTAAAAATAAATAAATGGGGTAGCCCGAGATACTCTTTACCTCGATCTCTCCACAGCATTCTCTGTATAACAGAGCAGAACAGAGGTCGAGAATTTGGTCACCTGTGGCGGCGGCCGCATTGCAATGGCGACGGAGTGTTCAACCCAGTCGTGTACTTATATTTAGGCGGGCCCTAAAGAAAACCAGCTGGTTAAAATTAATCCGAAGTCCTCCATTACGACGTCCTTCGTGATTATAACTCAAGCGAAAACGCACAATGACAAGGTGACAGAACGGAACAGCGTTCTATTGTTGTGTGCGTACGCTTTAGTTACGTGTTTGATGCGCAACCAACAAGCCCAATCCTCCACTCCCGTGTCCTTTATTGCTTGCTGCCAGTTACAGGACTTAAATCTCCATCGACTGTAATAAGAGAAGCACGCGAACTACCGTAGTAGGCACATTATGGCAAACATTCTGGAATTTCAGTGAACCCATAGATAGCAGATGATATGGACCCTGCGTGCAAGAGAGCCCAAGCGTATGTGCATGTGCTGTTACACCAAAGCCATGTTTGAGTACCATGGCGAAGAAACAGTGGAGTCCGGACACAGCTTAACCTCGCAGGGAACGGCGTTTAAGGGCACAGATCACAAATGTGTCCTGTGTCCTTAAACTGCGACCCGATCTCGCGCCGTTTCTTCGCCGTCACAAATAACTAACTAGCTCACATCTGCACCTTGCCGCTGTTTATTTTCGAATTCGCTTACCTGCTTGAACGGGTAAACAGCGCCGAAGACGAGAACAATGAAAGATCAGCAGCACATGCACTGACGATAATAATCAGCGCATGTGTGGTTGATCTTTCATTTTGCTCGTCTTAGGCGATGTTTCCCCGTTCAAATGCAACACTATGTAGCCCAACGTCGATTCCTTATGTATCTGCTTGAGTTCGCAACGTCTAAAACACTCTGTTAGCACAAAATAACCACCACTGATTACACCTGCGGGGAAAGGTGGGTTTACCTTGGGAGTAAAGATGTTTCTTATGCCGTTGTTTGCGCTTGGACGGCGCTTTCCACCAGACGCTTCTCCGAGCTAGTTTGTGTGGTGACTGAGCAGAATTGCCAGAACGCCATCAAAAGGTCACTGCCCTGTATTTCCTTTTCTTCATTATATTGACGACTGTAGATAGGTACGACGAGGATTACGTGACGCAGTGGAATTTCGAGTCTTGGAACGAGCCGGATCACAAGGGCTACGGAAGCAACTTCACGGAACAAGGTAAATTTGTGACAGCCGCTGGAGGTCATGTTGGATGTCCTAAAAGCTCGGAGAGCGCGGCATTCCATAATGCGTAAATTGAACAAACACAGATGCCCGTGTACAGGGCGTCTGCCCTAGGTAGAAGGAAATATCCTCAATAATGCTACAATCACACGTGCACTATTTTCGTTAGAGTCAGAGCCAGCTTGCACTGAACATTGCGAGCGCGATCAAGGAACGAACGTTAGTGAGTATAGCTGAATTAAAACCCAGCGTTCTCGGAAATTAAATGTAGTAGTATTCGGTCTACCCCGAGTTTGACCTGCGTTGACTCAAGCATGCTCGAAAGTGTCCGCATGACAAACGGTGTCACGCGATGGTTCTTCTCAGTTGTCGCGCGTAAGCCTGAGCATCGATTTCTTTGAAATTGACCGGCCCAATAACAAACAATAAACGATGAATATCTTAGCGCTTGAAGATGCGCGTAAGTCGAGTTAATGATAGCTGTAGAGCGGCAAGTGTGGCTAGTTGGTGGAAGTTCATCTTGTAATACTGGGGTTACTGCGCTAAGACACACGGAGAACAGAAGACGAAAAAGGACAGTACGCGCGCGGACTCACAACTGAATTTTATTAGGTGGAAGATGACATATACCTACAATGATCAAAATGACGTCGTCATGCTGATAGGCCATCCAAAATTGCTGCCGTCACAATCTTGCGTCCAGAAATTGCACTTCACAATCAGCAAGCACAATGGAGGGGTCGCTAACGCGTACACAAGCTTTCTTCTTTGTAACATATGCCTCGAACAGCTCCCGTGTACGACGATCTCTATGACGCAATAAAATTTTTGTTTTTTCTAGAAGCGGAAGGCGCGCCTTCTTTGTCTGTTTTTTACCATCCCTGCAATGTTTTATTACGTGGGAATGCTCGCGCAGATGACTTATTCTTAAAATGGTATTTCAGACGAATATTAATACAGCGTCTGGTCTGACCGACATAAACACAGCCGCATGAGAAAGGCAATTCATAAACAACACCGCACGTGCAAGGAACAAACTGTGCCCTGTGGCTTACATGGCCGAAAAAAGGGCTACGGCTAGGATTTAGGAATAAAAAGAAAATACAGCTCGACACGGTTTTTTCGTTCTCTCTTTAGCGTCCCTTTAAATATGGTCGTGTTGGCGGCGGTCTTGCATAGAATACGACGCGGAGTGTTTTGTTTACGCAAGTGACTGCGCTCGTGCACGCCTTTCAGGACTGCGCAACTACTACGACGCCTGCTCAGAAGGGCTGAACGAAGCCAGTCCGCTACTGAGGCTGGGCGGTCCCGCCGAGAACCTGGCGCCCCGTCACCGCTCGCCGCTGGCCTGGGCGTTGCTCGACCACTGCGAGAGGGGCGCCCGGCTGGACTTCATCTCCATCCATCAGAAGGTGCGACGGAGCACCATTTGCAGGGAGGCACGCGCCTGAAATGCCTTTCGGGTTTCACGAACGCGTTAGGCGTCTGCAGCCACTGAGAAAAAAGTGAAGCAAGTGAAGAAGTGTGTTACTGGGATTATGCGTACTGCCTTATTACGCGGACCATCGTTTAAGTGTATAGTAATAACGTACTACTTTACTCTGCGTGTACGCACGTGTTAAACTAGTCATGTGGGACAAGCAACGGCCGGCACCACATGAAAACCTCGACACTTTCTACAGTGTGCTCGAGTACACATGATAAACAATATATATATATATATATATATATATATATATATATATATATATATATATATATATATGCTAAAATCATATTTCTCACAAAGCGAGACTTGTAGTTAAAGTCATTCTCGTCTATGGGATTCGAGCCCCGAACCTCGAATTGCCTGCCCGAGGAAGTAATTCAGCTCACTGAGTTTAATGAGAAACTAACAGAGGGCAGTGCGAAGGCAAATCAACTGTCAACTCGAAACACAGGATCAAACTGGAACAACATTTAGTGAAGTGTGTCGTGCGCACATCCACACGCTGTAGGAGTGAAAGAGGTATTCCAAAATTTCCCACCTTTCTGAAAGCTGCAATTCTTCGCGCTCCGGCAGTCGAATCCAGGATCATAATTACGGCAACTGTCCCGCGCTTGGTTCTCTGGCAGGAACGAAGTTTCTTTTTCTGGCTAAAAAAATATATATTTATGTTCAGGGGCATTTTCTAGAAGCTTGCAGGATCACCTTGAAAAATAATGTTGAACTATGATTCCTTGCTTTGCGAAAAACCTTCTTTCTTTTCGAGGAACGAGTTTCCGTAGCAGCCTAACGCCGTCTTCAAGTGAATGGCATGGTTAATTTTCGTGAAACATCCTGCAACTCGCAGGCTTCCGCGCAACTAATTTCGTTTTCATGATTGCAAACGCGCGGAACACAGAGAGGAGGTTCTGCTTAACATTAAGCTTCGTTACTGCCTTTCTAAGTGCACGCCATATTTAAATATCGCAACTAATCTTTGTTATCTTCGTCTAAATCTGTAAACATCCCCGGTGTGATTTTAGCACTGAATTATTTATCTACTAAGTGTGACTAACCGTAAAAAACACAGTGAAGTGAAGAAAAAACAGCCCTATAGAGATGCGGACAAAAAGAAGGAGAACATGTATGTCCTTGTAGCGCTATCTTTTCTTCATGTATGTTAAACCAACTCGCCCACATCAAGCTTCTGCAGTGAAGTGCTTTGATTGTGACACTTCCTTAGCCAATTCGTCCCAAACATTTGAACATGAAGCATGGCTTGAGCCAGAGTAAAGATTATTGCATTGACAAAACCAAAAAACACAGGATTGTCGCAGAAAAAGAAGAAGAGAGAGAGATAGAGATAGAGAGAGAGAGAAAATATCGGGATAACAATTACGAAGTTGCGCAAATGATGAAGGAACTGAGCGATAACTGTTCCAGGGCAATGCCTCCACGGGGGACATCGTGGAAGCGGAGATGGAAGCCCTGTCCAGGATCCGTGAGCGCTGCCCCAGCCTGAGCACGAGACCCTGCATCAACAAGTGAGGGTCGCAGCGTTGAGTATGTCTTGCAGTTTTAGAGGGCCATATGAAGCCACGATAGTTTGAACTTTGGGCAAAATGGCTGCCGACGGAACGTGGTACGCGAGAGTGCAAGGCAATGCAAATGCATAAATTTGGATTGCTGCCAAAGCCACCGGTTGTGCATCGAAAATGAATACTCGGCCACAGGGACCGTCGAGCCGTTTTTATGCTAATCACGCAGTAGCTAAGTTGTTATTGCTTTGAGAATCCACGAAAAAAATGTCCTCTACACGCCATGGAAGATTTCCTATAACGTTTTACATGTGATTACGTGCTTCAAGGTTAAAATGTATATGACGTGAAATAATTGACCAAAGAAACTAGAACTCTCTTAATTAAACGATTTTTTTTCTTTTTTTTGTGGGTACAGTCTATCAAGACACAAGCGCTTGCTGTACTATGCTATGGCCTATAAAGGTAGCACAATTTACGGCCTGCCGGCCGTAGTGGGCCGCGCCATTTCGCTTAAAACCAACTAAGAAACTTGAGAGGTACGCTAGTTATCGCTGTTACTGTGTCGAATGAGGAGGAAACTCGCCACACACACATAAAAAAAATCTTCATACTACCACATTCTGCTCTTACTAAAGAGCAACAAAAACAGGAATATATGGGAACAGACAAAGCTGCCTTTTAAACGCACTCCACCGATTTCTGATTTCCACCGCTTCTCTATTTCCAGCGAAGCGGATCCCATCAAGAATTGGGCCGAGTCTTACCCGTGGCGCGCCGACGCCACATATGCGGCAATGCTGGCTCGAGTGAGTGCTATCGACCGTTATTATTAGCACGGTTCGGGCCATAATTAGCGCCATCGCCTGAAGCAGATACCTAATGGTACCGTGAACACACGTTTCAATTTTGGAAGTGCTAGTTCTTAGATCACGTGAGTTGTGCGCTCCTTGTATGTAACACATTTACAATGGAGGCCGTAAGAGATGCGTAGGGCTTGGCCCGTGCAATTTTTTACATCTCCTTCCATCACTACGTTGTCTTTTTCGCTTGTATCTTTACTTTTCGAACCTTTGTCATTTACTCCTTGGTACTGGAATATGAAAGCACGAAACTTTGCATTTTCGTACAAGCAGCTTTTTTGCAGTACACTGACACCTTACAGAAAAGAAGCCTTGCAGTCTTTCTTTCTTTCTTTCTTTCTTTCTTTCTTTCTTTCTTTCTTTCTTTCTTTCTTTCTTTCTTTCTTTGACGGGAAAGTGGATGGTAGTTATTACCAATTGTAAACTGAGACTCGTTGTTATCGAAGCCCATATCAACAAGGCAGAGAAGTGGACGGAAAAGTGGAGGGAGGTGTAATACAGTAAGCTAGCGGTTCCACGCAAGCGTTCAGTCGACGCGGTTAATATTGGGTTTTGTATAAGACACCCGAAAACTAGCGCAGCGCGAGTAGAACGAAATCTAGATAGCGTCGTAAAAACGCTTGACTGCCTTCCGAACAAGTCATTCGTCTTGTAAGTCGTTTTTAGTTGCACGCAAGCCCGGACGTTCGCTTACAGGCACCGACTCTCTCTCTCTCCGGCGTACACGTTAAAAGGAAAACGATGATCGAAACATTAGCACTGGTATTTCAGAACCATAAAACGTAAGCCTATCGGACTAAGTCTAAGCGTCCCGGCATTTAATCCTACAAAGCGCAAACACCATTCCACGTCGAGAAAAATTCGAACAACTCGTTCACCTTTATTTCTGGCCATGGAGAGTGCAATCGTCATCTTTATGAAAGGGGAACAGGCGAGCGCGTGGCAAACATGTAGTTCGGCGTAACGGCGAAATATGAAAAGAAATAAGGAGAGAGCGTTACCGCGCTTTTTGCTGCCTGCACTCCTTATTGCGTGTGTGTGTTTTTTTTCTTCTTTCTCTGTTGGTAATGCACGCGAGTGGAGAAGAAGGAAAGAATCTGATAGGGCGATCATGTTAGCTGTCATGCTCACGGTTTCCGAAGCTGCGACAAATGGAGTGCGTCCACATCGAATTCGCACGCAATAGTTCTTGTTCGTGGGCGTGCCACAATGAGGATTAAGATAAAATAAGCGTTTGGCACGAGGGTGCATGCGCAATACGAAATGGTGTCCTGATGCTCTCCTTTTGTTTTCGCATCTCGGCGGGGCGCCGCTCAACGTGTGGCCCACGAGGCTGCCTGCCACGAGCTCGTGCGTTCTCTTTCCCAAAGACGGCGACTGCGCATTCGCACACGCACAAAAAAAAGTGTTTTTAAGCAAAAATAATTATAGCAGTTATTTATTTACTATTGGTTTGCTCAACTACCGACAATTGAAAACTCGCTCCAGTGGATCGAAAACGCACTTAAGTTTCCCGCCCCTAAATCACAATCTTGAGGTATCAAACTTGGCGTTGCAAAAAAGGATAACGTTGGGCTTTGCGCGGTTAAACACCACGTTCCTTTCCCCTTCAAGAAGGTGCTATATTCGTGCGCACAATATCGAAGATCAGTAAGACTTGAATTTTAATGCAAGAGCAGTTAAAAGCTCGAAAGTAGCTTAGCTACGTCCCACCGTCCGTCCTTTCCGTTACTCCGACGACGACGGCGGCCGCAGTTGTCGTCATGAGGCCACCTTCTCACCATCAGCTATACGCCCTCGCCACAGGGCGAGGAAAGAGAAAGCTCCGTCCAGAATCACCGCTGCTTTGTTCGCCCACCAAGATATCCAAGCCCCATTCGGTTGCCAAGGCAGGACAATCGCACATCGCACAAAGCTCAATCCACTTCCCGCATCGGAAGAGACGACAGTGCCGCTTGTGACGAGTGTGGGAGCGAGAAAACAATCGAATAGGTTCTTTGCCACTGTCCGCGCTACAACGCACACAGGCGGTCACTCGCGATCGCGTTGGCCCGTCTCGATGGGCGGCCGCTTTCGGAGCAGACAATCTTGGGGTGCGGGCCTGTACGGCCGGTCACGCCAGAAGTCGGTCAAGGCGTTTCTAAACTTTCGAAGTTCGAGCGGCTTATTAGGGAGACTTTAATACTCCCGGGCTCTGGCCAACTGTAAGGTTTCCCCACCTGTAAGCCAGGTGCCCGGCTCGAGCGGTTGGCGGATGGGTGAAAATGGGAGCCGCCGCCAAACTTGTTTGTCGAGTTTTGATCGAGGGAGAGAGGGGACGCGGAGCAACTGATGTCGCGCGAATAGTGTTTAGCTAAGAGCAGTGCAGGACGGGTCGCAGTAGGTGTTGTGACCCGGAAGCAAGCTGGCCTCTGCGTAACCGCTTCCTATTGAGTGCATCCGTCATGTCTGGCTGGTTGTAGATATTCCTGTAAATGCATTGTTAAACCAAGAAATTTCTCGTGGTCTTTGGCGGCGACGAATTTCCGCCAGCTGGAGTGAGCAGGTACGGACGGAAGGAGCCTGTGGATAGTTACTCCACTACCTCCTTTTCTTTTCTCTCGCGCATTTGCTTTCTTTATCCGCTGCTCTTTCACCCTGTCTTTAGCCCTTACCCTTTAGCCAGTGCTAGGCCAGCCTTTAGCCAGTGCTAGGTAGCAAACCATACACTCCTCTTCTAAATCCAACTGTATTTTCACTGACAACTCACTCACTCACTCACTCACTCACTCACTCACTCACTCACTCACTCACTCACTCACTCACTCACTCACTCACTCACTCACTCACTCACTCACTCACTCACTCACTCACTCACTCACTCACTCACTCACTCACTTACTCACTCACTCACTCACTCAAAATGAACGAATGAATGAATGAATGAATGAAAACCTGCTCGCCCCTTTTCTTTCTGGGGTGGTGAAGCTGGTGAAATCCCACCTGGCAGAGACTGGCTCGTGCGAGTCGCTGAGCAGCGACAACGGCTTCCTCAGCTACCCGCCGCAGCCCTTCAGCCAGCGCACGCAGCTGGCACGCTTCCGCATGAACCTGACCGAGCCGCACGTGCTGTTCGTGCGCAAGCCCGTGCACGCCGTGCAGGCGCTGCTGGGAAAACTGGCCAGCCGCGCTGTCTACGCGTCCGCCAGGGCTGAACGCCAGGACGACCAGGGCGAACCGGGGCCCCAGCTGGACGTCATCGCAACGGCGTCGGGGTGAGGTGGACACTCGGGAGCGAACTTTCGCCGTCAGGCTGCGTCGGCCGAATTCTTGTGAAAACGCGTGCGCGGCCGACACAGCTTCGCTGTTCATTGCTAGTAGGGAGCCTAGCAGCAAAGATTCCGAATATTGACGCTCGTAGTCAGCGATAAATTCAAGAAGCCCTGTGATTTAGTAAGTTGAAAAAAGAAGAAAAAATAACTAAAAAGAGGGGTGGGTGCAGTGACCATTGCCCACCATGTGTACCACGGGGGGCCTTAGTGCCGCAGTTCTGTGCTACACGCCAGAGATGCGTTTCGCTTGCGCTAGCAGGCTTACATAGTAAATAGATCAAAAACAAGCTTTCATGAATACCGCAGCAGTCGCACCTTCTCGACGAAATACCGAAAAGATAATCACGCGTTGAGGAATTTGTAAAATCATTCCAGTAAGACGAAGTAACAGCGGACTATGGTGGATTACCCGCTATCGGGTTTGAATCCTCGCCGTCCGAAGTTCAGTCAATTGGTGATACCGCTGGCTTCCCAAGGATGGCGCCACTGTGGTAACGCGCAAAAGTATTTCTCCGGCCGGCTGTGCTGCGTACCGCGCCTCTGTTCGCAAGACGCCTGCGTCCAGAGACTGTATACGAGAGCTGCATGTATAATTTGTAGCCATCTGTCGTGCTATTATTATTATTATTATTATTATTATTATTATTATTATTATTATTATTATTATTATTATCGTTTCAAAAAACGAGGCGTGCGTCAGCTCTAAGTGCTATGACAAAGCGCAGAAGTTGCGCACGGTTAAACTTGAGCTGAAATACCATGGTTCGATAACTTGAGGTTTCTATGCAGTTTTGTGTCTTTCATTTCACTCCGATGGATTCTTACGGAGCGGGGGTATTACGACACAGAGAGTACCACTTGTACTTACTAATTGAAATAAAGAAAGTATACATTAATGGGAATTGAAAGTGGATGACTAAACAACTTGCCGTACACACACACACACACACACACACACACACACACACACACACACACACACATACATACATATATATATATATATATTGCGGTTTTGTAAACCGCATATGTGAAAGAAACAAAAGTGGACAAGATTTATAGGTGAGTTTACAGCTTACGGGGAATTTTTACACTGTTTCCGAGGGTGTAGCAAAAGTCCACAAATTAACGGCATGTTACAGAGCGGCGTGTAATACGTACGCTACCTTTGTATATTATAGATCTATTATTAAGTGCAGTTTACAGAATTCTGATATCGTTTTCTTATTGCCGAGTTAGAGTGCTGTAAACTGGGTACTTAATTTTCTTGTAATTTTGCACTTTTAGGGTATCTTGATAAGAAAGATTGGCGGCATAAATCAATTGGAAATTCACTCCCTATTTATGGACTTTTAACGTTTTCCTGCAAAGGCAACGAACCTTATCGACATCGTGGGTTGACGAAAAATGCAATTTCTTCGTTCCCATACATATAAATAGGAGCTCCGGAGCTAAATTTTCCATTTAAGGTGGGGATGGTCCATGTAATGCAGCAGCATTCAATCGACGGTACGGCTCACCCCTTTCGCAACGGTACCGATCGGCCTTACTGTCGAGGTGCGTGCTTCTCGGGAAGCCCATCCGTTCATCACAACTTCGTATTAAAATGACGAAGCAGTTTTTACAGCCCCAGTTGGAGTGGCTAGCTTATACTCTTGGGAGTAGAGCCGAGCTTGTGCTGCCTTAAAGAGGAAAATCAAAGTACATTGTGCGGTGCGATGCTTCGAACCACCTTCTTTAAGTGCAATCAAAACTCTCCCCTCTGTCAATCCACGAAAACACCTGTGCGTAAAGAAGACACCACAAGCCTCCTATGAACGTGCTTGATTTTGAACAGCTCAGTGAATTGCTATAATTTCAGTGCGTCCCGCAGAAGTATAGGCTTCAATTTCTTGTTGCGCGGTGGCGCGATGTTTAGCCTAAAAGTTTGGGTTTGGGTTTGGGTTTGGGCAATGTCAGATTTGCAAAAGGAACCTGTCGTAACCGTTTCTGAATAATAAAAAATCTGTATATCACTGAGCAGAGTTGAACGTGAGGCATTAAAATGGATTACGTTCTGGACACTGCCTTTCCGTATACTGACAGCAGCTGACAGTCTCAACTCGTTTCGCTTACTTACTGCTTCTAAGAGCCGGCGTCAAACAACTTACTTTTGGTATGCAGTTCGCAGCGCAAATAACACCGGTCTAACCTCGATATCAGTGGTATAGTTCAGTCCTCATCCTACTGCCGGACGTTTCCATGGATGTACATTTTTCGTGACGAAGCAAGTTAAAATGGGTTAAAATCAAAGTAAATGTCGTAGAATTTATATGTAGGAAGCATTTCTTAAGTGGTTCTTGCACCGCAGCAAATATTGTTCTGGTTTCTTAGTCAGATATTCCACCCTATTCACGTTTATGCTTTGGCTGTCCACCTGAACTGTGACTTCAGGTTTTAAAAGCGTGCATGAAAAGTTGCAACCCGCTAGACGAGCTCCGTCAGTCGGCAATCTAAACGCTGCCTTAAAGTAATAGATTGTTTAGCCGCTTTTTATAAATTTCATGTACGGAAACAAGCAAAAAACTTATTTGAAAGTATCGTCAGAAGTGTACTAGCATACAAAACTCGAGCGAAGAAACTGAAACACTATGAGACGCACGCGTACGCCGCCCGGTCTTTAGCAGACGACAAATGCATGAGTTCCATGGCCCTGACGTCACATGTTTTCGTTACATGCGGTTTTAGCGAGCGATCACCTCACCGGTTTTGAAGACGTCTCACTTAAAAAAAGAAGAAAAAGACAAATAATAGCACAGTCCTTGAACAGAATAAGAGGTTGCTAGCCTCCATTCCACAAGTTCAATGCACGGCGCTTGGTTTAGGTGGTCCTTCCGTCACCAAGTCAAGCTTAAATATTCATTCGTTGCTATCTCTGCGCATGCTGAACAGCTCCTGCGGCGACTGCCTTGCCGCCTCTCAGCGTGGAGTGCCTCTTAAGCTTTATTTTTGCTTCTTTGGTTTTTGCCTAATGCTATTCACTCGGTGGATTAGAAAACATAGAAGGAAGGAAAACTTTCAGCCTGGGTCAGTATCCGACGAGCAGGGTAAACATCGGGAATGTTTACAGTATTCACGGCGGCTTTCCTGGCCTGCTGTCCTGGATCGTCTGGGTCGTAGATGAAGTTCATCATAAATCTCCCAACGGAAGCTGCGTGGGCCAGCATGGCAGCGTCCCCAGTGACATTAGAGAGCTTTAGGATAGGGGCCCCAAACGTTTTGAGGCCCCAAAGAAATAGCGTCGAAGCCACTGCGCATGCGCGAGACGCAAACTGTGTTTGGGTTTTGCGTTGGGAACGCTATTTCACCGATTTAGCGGGAGCCCAAATAGCGGCCACAAAAGCTTTGCGTCAGCAAATATGGCGGCACCCATCGAAGCGACGGCTCTAACCTAGCACCAAACTGCGTTCGATTCGTGGTAACGCGTGAAGTTCGCAAGCTAGGAGAAGTGACTGCGGTTATCGCTTTATCTCAACTAGCGTGTGTTATGAAGATTGATTTATTATACGCCGCTGCTTCCGAATTAGATTGTGGATTTTATGACTCGTAGGCTTAACACGGCTAAGCTTGGCTGGTGAAGGTACGTAAAGTTGGTTTGCTCAAAACTAAGCGCAACTAATTGTTTGCTGCTTACAGAATAACCTCTAAGTTGTAATTAAACGCGAATGCACGCAAGTCAAAATTACTATTCCTATCATAAAATGGTATATTTTATTTAACTATTCCTAATAGCTTTTCTTTGACGCCGTAGTGGCGCTGTCAGCGCAAGACGCTATCCGCAAACTAAAGCTCTTCCCTCCTGCGTGCCCCAACGCTAACACCCGCAAAGCTCTTTGAGGCCCCAAACTATTGGGGCCCCTATTCTAAAACTCTCTGTTTACCTGTATCGACATTCCACTAATCATAACGACTGCTTGCGTATCAAGATAATAGATATCAGGATACGGTCGGATGAAAGGAGGGAAGACTGCTGTCGGCATCCTAACTGTTTAGACCAAGGGGCTTGAGCATTGGTCGGAAGTAGTCGGAGGAGAGAGAAAGGCCGGTGCGCTGCTATTTGAGCCTTCAGAAGTTGCCGCTCAATTTGTGAAACACCTCGAATAACGATGCACCCACTTGCATATGTAGGCGCCAATATTCTATTAAAAAAGCAAAATTTAAGATTACAACGACGATCGTGATGTCAGTTTCCGCTCTGTGCCCTTTCAAATGCGGCGCTAAGTTGTCATTTCACTCTGTCCGTCTCGCTAGCGTACTGGTGGTTTGCACAAGGGACCGCGCGCGCCACCGGCAATTCGGGTATGAAATGACGCTTGTTTTCGTGTTACAGTGGCTTTGCACGACTCGCCGCGGCAGCACCGTGGCTATGTCGTTGCGCTGCTGATCATGATGTCGCGGGTTCGATCGAGGTCGCGGCGGCCGCGTCCCGATGTGGCCGGAGTGCAAAAAAAGAAAAAAAAAGAAAAAAACCGCTCTTGAGCCGTGCATTGGGCGCACGTTTAAGAACCCCCAGTATACCCCGTGCAAATCGTGGTTTTGGCACGGAAAACCCTAGAATTTATCTTTTTTTTTTAAATTGCTTTGCACACTGCGTTCACTGAGCACGGTTTCTAGTGCCATGCGCGGTCCTTGTCAAAAGTTGCGAAGCCACCCCACGAGATGCGTTCTCGCACGCTTCCAGCACGAATCCTGTAGCACGCCGGGCGTTTGCGAAGCTCGGGAGAACGAGGGGCATAGTCACCCCTAACCTCTCGGGCTTTGGAGAAACGAAACATTTAAATGTGCCCCAATACACTGCCGGACCAATGCCCCGCCCTTCTCTTTCCGAATCGCGTGCGCAGTGGCTCCGGAGCATTTAACAAATACAGCACGATTGAATGTCACTTGATCCTAAAAATTCGGCGATGTGAACAAAAGCAAAGTAAAAAAAAATTAATGTTTACTTCCCCTTCTAGAAACGCAAATTGCGCTAACGAGTTACATGAATGATTTGACTAATGTGCGGGAACCGTACAGTGGTCATATATGATTTTACGGAGGTCGGAACACTCGGAAGCGGACATCTTATGCTGCGCATTCAAACCCTCGCCGGGCGTCAGAGCTAAATGCCTTTGGCGTCGGTGTGCATGGCTGACAGCATTGAAATCCCAAGTAAGGAACGAACCTGCACTCAAGTCGCGCGATTACTTATTTCCCGTGAATGAAATGACTCACAGCATGCAAATTTCCGCAGATGTTATGTTTGGATCTATTTTTGTTTTCCGTGGTATTGCATGGTCCATTACTGGCCCGAGAAGCTGTTTTTTTCTCCTCTTCTTATGATTCTTTTGTTCTGGTGAAGGATAACAAACCGGAGACGGAACTACCTAAACGTTCTCTCCTCCCGGGATACCGCCGGTGCGTGCGAAGCGTGTAATTGATGGCGAATTCATTTGGTGGTAGACAGGTCTGCTCTTAGCAGCTCCCTTTTATTCTCGTCAGTCGACAAGCGCTTTGCCCACGCTTTTTACTCAGTGTTTACCTGACTTGCTTTTTCTTTCTTACTTGTTATTTTTTTTTCCTTCTTGTGTTTACGAGAAGAGGCAGATTGGTTAGAGGAGCGAAGGGGATGTGAAGCGGTGAGGGGGAGCGATAGATGAACGCCGGCCGCGGGCCGGGACGGTAGTGATCCACAAGCGGTGCCGATTTCCGCGGGGTCAACCCCCCGTTCTCGTCAATTATTTTCTTCATATTTCACAGAGAAGTGGAGGTGGAGGGGGGGGGGCACCGACTCGCTTGCGGATGTTTATATTCTGGTACGCTTAAATTTGGTATGCATGCCCGCTTCCCGACTCCCCGCGCACTCCCAACCGAGGAGAAAGAGGCGGGCAACCCGTGGTCCTTTACCTCACCAGACCCCCGTGCTCTCACGCATCCAGGCAGCGCTTCTCCCTAGGCGCCCTTTCTTCCCCACGCGAACGGGTGCCAAGGCTCCCGCCTTTTTTTTTAGGGAGAAAGGGTCTCGCGCAACGCGCGGTGCGGCCATGCAGCAACGAGCGTTGCCCGCGGAAGCCCGTGCAGGCGCGGATCGATCACGCGGCAAAGCGGGGGGCGCCAAAGGAGTCGCGTGTCTCCGGCAGGCGACGGTGCTTGCACGCGTCGCCAGCAGAAGCGTGACGGCCGCTCAAGGCGCAGCACGCTCGCGCTTCTAGCACCGCTACCGCTGCACCGCCAAGGCGCGCGCCTTGCTGTTTCGGCGGTGTACGGTTGCCGTACGGCGTCGCGCTACACCGCGCCAGCGCCGACTTGCACATCT
Source organism: Dermacentor variabilis (assembly GCF_050947875.1). Lineage (NCBI taxonomy): Eukaryota > Metazoa > Arthropoda > Arachnida > Ixodida > Ixodidae > Dermacentor > Dermacentor variabilis. The sequence goes on along the minus strand of NW_027460280.1, from coordinate 56,384,506 downwards.
GTGCCGCCGAAGCAGCTCGCCAGCAAAAACGCAGGACCCCCAATTTATGGTAACCGCGGAACGGCGCGTACACGCAAGTAGTTAAAATCAAATGTTAACTCCTTTCCCCCGTGCCGCCTTGGGACGTTAGATCCCGTCATTAATTTCATTACCGACATTATGGCTTACTTGTCAGGCGGAAGCTTTAGAGCACCATTGGAAACCTAAGATCCAATTGTCTGTCGCACGCTGTATTTTTGTATAATGCTTTTCGGCCCGCTTGCTGAGGCGCGTCGCTACGAGGTCATTTCTTGTTTATTGCTTGTTCCGTCGGCTCTTTTCAAAGCGCGGGAAACAGGAACGACGCAGAAGGTAGCGTGTTGCAAACAACTCGATCTTCTCATTTACAATGATGCTCCGAAGGTTTTGTATCCGCAAACGAGTAGCGCAATTACAACTAAAATAAGCTACTAATGATTACAAGCCATCCAATTAGGCCATACAAAATAAAATGCTATCGACATTTCCGAATGAATGCTAACAACACACAGTTACCTTCATTCCTATATATGAGTCATCGCTTTGAAAAAAAAGACAAAAGCTGGTGCGCATTAGTTAGGGTTACGCAGTATATTTTGAGCACTCTTTGATTTCGTTTTTTTTTAAAAGTATGTCTGTGTAGGAGAGTGCGGCATTATGTGTTATGATGGTTACACCATCTTGCTTGATCGGACGGTATATATCAAACCGAAACTGGCTCAAACAAACAAACGAACAAACAACCAAACAAACAAACAAACAAACAAACAAACAAAAATTATAAGAGAAAATGTATATAAAAGTCGGATCGCGTTGTCACACTATTCAGAGAAAGTTCAAGGTGGCGCATTGTACGCCATTGTATGTCGGAACAAACACACAGCATAGCAAGTAATCCCAACAAGTTTAAGTAAGCGCACTGTGCGTCTCACCAAACACACATATGCACGTCATGTAATGACAGTTTTGAAGAGCAGAAGTGAAATAAAAGGAAAGTTTATGGGACCTCAAGAGAGATAGAGAGAAATAGAAAGTTAGTGTTATTTTACTTTGCTTCGATAATTTTCCCCCACACAATAAACTGGGTATTGCAATCCGCACACACACACACACACACACACACACACACACACACACACACACACACACACACACACACACACACACACACACACACACACACACACACACACACACACACACACACACACACACACACACACACACACACACACACACACACACACACACACACACACACACACACACACACACAATATATATATATATATATATATATATATATATATATATATATATATATATATATATATATATATATTTATATACATTCGGCGTTAGAGGTTGCGGGACACAGCACTTGCGAAAAAAACTGAAGTCCCCGAAAACCGAGGGACATAGCATCGAATTAAATGTTGAAGTATTCAACAGCTTGTGTGATGCACATCATGTTTGATTCAATTGGAACCGGCATGCTCATAACATTTATGGAACCCCTGCACGGCAAACTTTTGAAGTAGAATAGCAGCTTGGGCTTGTTGGTTTTCCATCCTGCTCGTAACAGCGCAAAATGTAGACAAGAGACGAGACAAGAAGACTTGTCTCGTCTCTTGTCTACATTTTGCGCTGTTACTAGCAGGAAACTTTTGAGGCCAGTTGGAGCTGGTATTGGTCAACGCACTTCATCGGGGATCGGTGACGAGGACCGTAAAATCAGTGACGGTAGTTGAGTGGGTATCCTAAGCCGCCTCTTAAACATAAATGCGGTATCTTGATGAACGCAGCTCTAGGAAACAGTCTCGATTCAGTTCCACAATGGCAACGTGCTTTATCAAGAATAATTAAGCTTAGGGAATGCAGGTCAATTAAAGAGAACCAAGTGAGTGTCGCGCAATCTTTATGGTCATCGGCGAGAATGAATTCGCGTGAAAGAAATTTGCGGTTTCGTTCGATAGCTAAGCCGCGACAACGATAGCATCCGAAACTCCTGAGCGCCGCCATTGCTAATTTTCCCTTTAAATTGGTTTCATTTTGCGCCTGAAAAATATTCAGAATACCACGCTGGTGAATGCGTAACGCACAACCCGTAAACACAATAGAGACTCTTAGGTTAGGGGACGCAAGCGGCTTGCGTACGCAAGAACCAGGGGCCACGGTACTGCGCATGCGCAGACTTCTACGTCAGGGTCTGCGCATGCGCAGTACCGTCGCCCCTAGTTCTTGCGTGCGCAAGCCGCTTGCGTCCCCTAAACTAAAGCTCTCTAATATCTAGTGACTACGCGCTTCGTATACCCAGCGTGGTGGCTTAGTGGCTATGACACTCTGCTGCTAAGCACGAGGTCGCCGGTACGACCCCCGGCCACGGCGGTGGTATTGCGATGAGGGCAGAATGCTGCTGTTTGTTAAAGGACCGCACTTGCTCGATATCAATCCGGAGAACGAAGACGAGTTTCCTCCTCCCCCCCCCATTCTCCAGCAGCTGTATAGTATAACTGTCTTCCCTACCATATACGCTGTGCTTAAGGAATAATTAAAGCATTCGCTCAAAAACACCCAGTACTGGTTACCAACCCAGTCCCACTGTAGCGATTCCCGCCTAATGCGACCCCTGCGACTCGTGCAGGTCTTACTCGCTGTCAGCGCTGCTGTACTACAGCAACGAGTCCACGTGGGAGCCAGGTGTCGAAGCCAAGGTGTCTGTGCGCGCAGAGCTGGACTGGAGCACCGGTGAGTGTTGGGGCAGCGTTGGCATTTATCTGCGATCCCTCCATCCCGCCGCCGCTGGTGTTCCAGATGCCAGCTATAGTAATATGACCCACTTCGCGTCGTCACCATATAGTATGTTGTTCAGTTTACAGTTTTGTGGTGCGGTTCCTGTAGCGGTCCTGGCAATGCAGACATCTGGGCGGCAAGTACGAGAACCCTTTTCATTACCGAGGGCGTTGGAACTAATGGCATATATATATATATATATATATATATATATATATATAGTTATATCATAAGAAGCCAACAAACACTGACACCAAGGACAACATAGGGGAAATTGTGCTTAATAAGTGAAACAAAGAAACGATAAATTAATGGAAATTAAAGTGGATAAAAAAACAACTAGCCGCAGGTGGGAACCGAACCCACAACCTTCGCAGTTGTTTTTTCCAGGAGTGGGCCGTCCAGCGGGCCAGGGCCGTTGTCGAGGATCTCGAAAGATTTTCCTCGGGCGATGGACCCCTGGCAGCCTAGACCCGGGCACCATCAATAACCGTTGGACAAATAAAGTTTATTCCTATCCTATCCTAGTTTTGACCCGTACGTTAAATGCTATCACGTAGACACGTGCTCCTAAGAGCCGCTAGAAGTTCGTTTTTATTGCGACAGCAGTTAAATGCTTGGAATTGGTTTTGCCGTGTCCATCTTTTCCTTTACTTCGACGGCGTACGTTATCAAGTTGTTGTCAGGCCACTTCCTCACCTTAGCTTAACCACCTTCACAGGGCTAATAGTTCATATTCACATATTCCTAAATCCGGCATCAGATCTTCATTGCAGAAAATTGGAGTTTTCTGACTAATTTTGCCGAGAACTACTGATGATCATCGACGGGATCGTAAAGCCTGCAATAGACACTACGAAGTTTGCGTAATATACCCTGAGCAGCTGTCGCCAACAAAAAGCTGCAGATATCCCTGTGACGTCAGTCTCAGTACAACATTAAGTGAAATTAGCATTTAAAAATTATGGCGACATTTTATTGATTGTGCTTTTGACGTCTGCTACGACACAATTGAGACTGCTTTGCAATGTACGTGAGCGTACCTTACACACTTTCGATTGCAATACCCGAGTTTTCCTTATGACGTTTTCCTTTTCATTATTTATTGTGTCATTTCCTGCAAAACAATGCAAAAAAGCTCAATGAGCTACATTAGCACATCCGAAGAAGATTACCCCAGTCTTGTTCAGACGTTTTCAGATACTTCACAAAATTGTCTCTGCCATTAAAGATCGCTTCGTTTCATTTTTGCTTCGGCGATGAAGGTCGTTCGCGTAATTAGGAACGCCTTTTAGATACTTTGCCATTACGGTGGTTCTCTGTTGCAGCCGTGGACGCTCTTCACCCGCGTTTTCTAACTATACAAATATTCTTCCAGTGCGTCGCTTTCTTCCAAACATTTATAGATTTAAATTGATATAGAGATATTGCCATATAGATAGTGCGCATTGCGGACGGACAGCAGTGATCCTGTCCACGATAAGATAATGTGTAGTGCTTACTGCTACTTACGCCTACTATTAAAAAATAAAAATAAAAAGAAAACGTCTCGGACGCCTTCACGTCGAATTCAATTTCTTTTATTGTGCCTGATAGGACATAGGAAGATTATGTGAAAGATGCTATGTGGCAATTGTACACTAATAATTACAATGGTTCGTGTGGAATAATGCTTTTAAAGAGACAAAGTCGTTACGATGAACCAGACTGCTCGCACACTTCACACCGCCATGAAGGCATGTGCAAAGTCCGAGGCGCACATTGCGTTGACTCATCCAACCACAGTAGTCGAGATCACTCCACGAGCCTCCGCAGCAGGAACCCACGTCACGCACAAGAATGCAATAGATGTACGTTCCACTCCAAGCCTGCCGTCTTGAGAAGCAGAATCCACGCCTCCATCTGCTGGGTGCCGCTAATGGCAGTAGCCTCGACGACCACCGCGGAAAGGGTTTCCATGACTATTTGCGCTGCGTCAGCACATGGTATATAACAGCGTGTTAGCTGGTCGGTTCCTGTAGGGTTCCGACCTCTTTCCGACACTTCTGAAGATGAGCGAGCGAATAGCCCCTCCAGGTGTCACACAGTCTTCGTAGACATTCACACCTGTCATACCGAGACCTGATGGCGAGTGCCAGGCGATGGCCGTGATCGTGTCGCCATCATCGTCTACAGGATCGCTCACTGAAACAAAGCCAGGGGAAGGCGGCGGAGTCTCCTCGGTTGTAGTTTTTGGCGATAGCGGCGGTGTCTCCTCGTCGATCTTGCCCTCTTCCGCCATAGAACCCTTCTCTGTCCACTGTACTTCAGCAAGTGTCGCGCTTTCGAGGGTGGAGAATCGTGCATCTTGGTCGGCGTGCACAACTCCTCGCTGTACCCGTCACAGGCATCGTTGTTGAAACACGGCTGGAACGCTTTACACAGGACGAAGCTGAGCTCTGACGGACCCGACGTGAGGTGCCGGTGTCTTTCCTCTGGTTGCGTGGGAGCGCACACTAAGTCTTCCACCACGTCGTCTTCGTCAGCTTCGTCCTTGAATGACTGTGTGACGCCGTTCAGTCTGTCGTGCTCATCCTGGTTGACCTCTGCTGCATACGGCTGTGTTACTGCATTCAACCTCTCATTGTATTCTCGCTCCGTGTATTCTACCATTTTACCAAGGAAAAGCTCGAGGCTCTGCCTAATGAGCGGCGGCGAAATCTCCATTGCGGCTACGACGTTCTTGCAGAGGCATCTGTGGCTGGCTTCGTGGAGGCGGGGGATGCAGAGATAGTTCCGTTGAAACCGATGGTGGGAACGGTCAAGACCCAGTGACAGCATCAGATGTTCGCTCAGCTCACCTGTCTCGAGCGCCAGAAGTGCAAACGCTGCGAGGGCCGGAGCAGTGTCGCCATTCTGCATTTTCGCAGCCTCTACGACGTCATCCTGGAGGCGAGCAACTGCTGCGGCATGTACTTGCGCGACACCCACGCAGCAACAGTTCTCAAGAAGGCGAGAGGCGTCGGTGGCAGCAGCAGGAAAGGCAAAATGTTGAGGCGCGCCGCAGGATAGATTTCGGTCTGGCGGCTTGCCGTGGAATGAGCTTACAGGTGGTCTTGACGTAGGCGGAGGTGAGCTATAAAGCAGTTCTGTGAATGCTGGAGTATTTGTGCTCAACGAGAGGCGAACGTGCGTCGGGGGTGGCCAAGGGCAACCAGTCACGTCATTTTGGCATCTGGGAGCCGAGAAGCTCACAACAAGCTGCGGGTGGATGTAACTAGCTGCGGCCCACGCCGTGTACACGGCCCGTTGTATGGGCCGCAGCAGCGCTTGGTCCCATGGCTTGGTGCGTTCCGATAGCGTCGGAGTGTCAAGCATGCTTGTATGTGTGGTAGTACGTTGGTGATGCGCAGACGCAGATCGTTGTTGCTGCCGAGGAAGGCGAAGCTCATGCGTCGTGAGAAGCAGAATCCACAGCTGCTCGCGGTGGTTGCCGTCGCTAGAGGCGGCCTCGGAGAACGAAGCGAACAGGATTCCTGTAGCTAGATGAGCTGCGTCAGAGCGTTGGTGATGCGCTGATGGACGTTGCTTTTGTTGCCGAGGAAAGTGTAACTCAGACGCCTTCGGCAGCAGCATCGGCGGATGCAGCTGCTCGTCGCCGTCAATGGCAATGACTTCGGCGAACGTCGCAAACAGGACTCCCATTGGAAGTTGCGCTGCGCAAGCACGATGACAATGCGCTGACGGAGATCGTTTTCGCTGCCGAGAACGCCAAAGTAGTGCTCAGTGGCTCGAGGAGAGTAGATGCCTAGTAGGACCAAGCGGCAAAGCTTCGGCGTCTCGCGGCTTGCCACGAAGAGGCGTCGAACGTTGTCGTTTCTCCTGTATTGAGCAGCGGCTCCGGCAACGCAGACACGTCCTGACATTCGGCGATGTTCAGGCGTTGTGGATCCTCTGGCCGTGGCGATGCTGCCTTTTGTCGCTATTGATCGCGCGCGACCTCAGTGAATCAGGATGACCTTCTTGTTGGACAAGAGCTTAAGCTACTGCTTGAAAACGGCGATTCGATGAACGAGCGTCAACTGCACGAGGACGCGCGGGTTCACTTCTTTCTCATCGTTCCACGTCTCCTGCTCGGCTGTGAAGAAGTAAACAAAAATTCACGCAAAAATTTCTGTGTTAGACCCGTCGCAGTTGGTTAGTGGCTATGATGTTGTGCTGCTAAGCACGAGGTCGCGGGATGGAATCCAGGCCACGGCGGCCGCATTTCGAGGGGGCTAAATACGAAAACACCAGTGTACTTAGATTTAGGTGCACGTTAAAGAACCCCAGGTGGTCCAAATATCCGTAGTGCCCCACTACCACGTGCCTCATAATCAGATCGTGGTTTTGGCACGTGACACTAAAATTTAGTCATAATTTAAATTTTCTTTTGTTGTCTAAGTATACGTAAGCGTTGTGCGATTTGTGCATTTCCACAGAGCCCGGTGCATTACCCTTGTTATGGAACTTGATCCGATCAGTATAACCCCTTATCAACCCTCATCGATCGTTCGCATACCATTTTTCATAGCGAACATGATAAGGTAGGTTTAAGATAGAGTTACATGCCGCAATCCAAGCCTGTACCTTTGGTGGGAGTCGAAGCCATGACCTTTGTTGTTAATTAAGGTGAACTAAGGTTAATTTATCGAAGCTATTGCAAAACCACCAGTACATTTTCTGAGGGAGGTATGTAATGATTTATTGATGGTTCGGATGCTTGTTTTGAGCTCGTTCTTTGTTGAAACGAACGGTGTTCTGTGTGTTTTATGCGCGATTTCAATTAATGTATGCACTGTTCGTTTCACTTTGCTAAGCACTTGTAGCCTCTGCCTTAAGGGGGTATGAGCCATTTCATTTTTTGCTTGCTTACGGGGGTATCAGCCATTCATTGTCTTACGTGACGGACCAATTTCTCGTTGGGTAGGTACAGAAATGCTTACTCATTTAAAAGGCTACGGCTCTCACGACTACGGTTTCCCTTGTAACTCATTGTGGAGTTTTGGGACATTAGACCCCGTAGCTGCTGTAGGAAACCATTCATACGCCAAGCGTCTCAACGCTCTGCATAGCTCGAAGGAAGCGGGAAAAAGTGCTGTTAGGCAATTACAGGCAAGAGTTCGATGCCAATCGGGCTGCAGCGCGGGGGGAACTGGTTCCAAACGAGCAGCTCCTACTCGGGAAAGCAGACGACGTCCACACGCCTAAACTCGAGGAGGTAGAAAAATAAAGCGTCGATTTAAAATCATTATTCTCATGACGAGGAATATTTGATGGACTATGGATATTTATCTCTCTCCGTAATTTCGCAGAGAACAAAGTCGGTCACCCGCACAATTGTAGTGCTTGTAGGATCAGTGAAAATGGCTCTATAACTTGATTCTTCTGCTTCGCGGCCATTCTGTTGTCCACACGGTGAATGAGAACATCAGCAGAAAATACCTCAGCTTCGTTGGGACGCTTTAGGATACTTACCGTATGGTTTGTAATTAGAAAAAAATAAAAACAGTTCAGTGCCCTTCTGCTCTGTGAAGGTCGATGACCAGCGAAGCTGTGTATGTGAACTGTCCACTGCCGGGCTTCAAACACGGTACGCACGCAAATGGAAGGCGAGGTGCGACTAGTCGCTCCTCCACGATGTTGAGCCTCGGAAGACGATCAGGCACCTGGGGTATACATACCCATGTATTCTTGCAAAACGCGGCACGACGTCTTTCCCTAACGAATCCCGGCACCTAGGACACACACGCACCTCACCGCTGTCCGAGGGCACAGACTTCTCATCCGTAGCCAAGGCGATCATGCGTTGGTCGACGTCCCGCAGTGCAGTAGTGGTTGTGAGGTCACTCGAAAACCAACGTAGACATGGCCGACGGGCGTCAAAGTGCAGTGTCTGTTCCTATCAGCTTAATATCTGATACAGGTTGTATTGGGACCTAAGATATTGTACTTATGTTTGCAAGTTGGCGGAGTGCTTAACGCCTCCTTCACCTACGCCGCGGGTCGGCCCGGTATTTCACGATCTTCGCGATCGGTCGACGTATGGGGGGAAATTCTCGATCTGCACGGCTCGATAGACGAACTCCGTTTTTCCAGAAGCTAGCCATGTAGAGCTTCGCTGTGTTAATTGCCGTATTTCTGTTTTGTTTCGCCGCCCGCCGCTTTAGTTTAATGGTGTTGCACCGGTAAGCTCTAGGTCGGGGGTTCGTTCCCGGCCGCGGCGGCCGTATTTCGAAATGGGGGAAGCGCAAAAAGAAAAAAAAAAGAAGAAAGAAGATGCTCGTGTACTTAAATTCAGGAATTAATCCGGAACCTCCAACTATGGGGCGTCTTATAAGCAGACCTTAACGGATATGGGGTGTCTTATAAACAGCGCGTGAGACCACAGAAGTTAACTGAAAATTTTGTCCTCGTCACTCAATCAGACGACTCTTCTGGATACTTTGCCACTACGGCGATTTTCTACTGCTACCATAGGCGCTCCTCCAATGTTTTCTTACCATACACCTATTCCACGTGCGTCACTTTCTTTTATTGAGATTTTGTTAAGCCTTATACATTATGGTACGCAAGTGATCGGATGGTGGTGGCTATCATAGCTGACAACAACGATGACGTCTGCGATAAGTTGATATCATCGTGGTTTCTGAGAGTTACGCGGAAAGCCTGAAAAAGTATCTTCGAGACTCGTGCGTCCAATCAGTTTCTTTTATTGTCTCAGATAAGCGCTATGAATGACTATTGTGAAGATACTATGCGACGACTACACTTACGTATGAATGGAAGGTGCTAGCACTGCTGAGGTGCTGCAGGGCTAAGATGCAAAGAACACCGCAAAGAATACCGAGAAATTGGACCGTCGCATACTTAGCATATAATGCTATCACTGGTTAATTCTAATGACAGGAAGCACTGATAAACAGATAAACAGTTGGTGTGCTAAAAGAGGTATTATAAGCATACAGAATGAACTGTTCTTACACTGCACTTATTTCTTTAGCTTAGAAGACGTCCTGATGGCCCAGACCGGTACACAGCAAGTGAGAGTAACATAAGGAATTGTAATTAAGTAATTTCACCTGCCCCGAGAGACGGTATTTGATGCGACAAACTATTCCTGTTTTGCGGACAATGTTTTGGATCAGATTTATATGACTATCATAGTACATATTTGCAGAAAAGGTCGCTCGTAGGTGCTTAAAATGATAAACAAGTTAAATGCTACGACCGTTTAAAACAATATCTACATGTGAAAGGATTTCTTTATTAATTGGTCACAAAATAATTGCCTTTATTTTAGTGTAATTAATTTTTATGCCTTTCGGTAACGACCATACTGCTAATTTTTGTGCTTTACAATTGAGATTATAAATGTATTAAAAATCATGTAGGTTATTACCTGAAAAGAAAATGCTGCTTTTATCGGCATTTATAATAAGTTTTGCACTGCAATTATTACGTATACCACATCATCAATATATAAAGTAAACAATACATGAACTAATATACTCCTGTGCGGCACTTCGCAAACTGCCTTCATATCTCGTCAAGTTGGTTTATTGACTTCGACGATTTGTTGCCGATGACATAGGCAAGATTTTGCTAGTTCCTGTGTGCGACCACGTTTCCCATAATAATTAGGCTTTATTATTCGAAATTTGTGGTTAACTAAATCACATACATTTGTATTATCAACAAACGTTCGAACTGTTATAGATTTCTTTTTAAACTGTGTTATAATGCATTCTTTTGCTGAAGTAATGCTGTTTCTGTAGACTTATTGTTGCGAAATCAACAACAACAACAAGCAGCTTTTCCAAGAGCCATGTGTACTTTTTTGTAATTCCTATTTTTCGCCTTAAACTGTTCCTTGCCATGTATCAGCTAACACGACAACAGATATTACTAGGCTTTGTAGCAATGTAGCTACACACGCCTGCGTTAGGCAATTTCAGCGTATCTATCTGGCTACCTAGCCTTTTATGCCGACCCCATGACCCAGGTTGTCTGCTATCTTGGACAACTTGGTATTGCCTCGTGGTCGTGATGCCACCGTAATCGTTGCATGGCCGTCATTGTATATGCATTGTATTGCATGGCCGTGTGATCGTGCCGTAGTCCTCACGCCGTCAACGTCACACTGTCCTCATGCATTCATTGTCATACCCTCGTCTGCGTGCCGAAGCAGTCGTTTCACATCGTCCTCTATCAGCTGATATCGCCAGGTGATTAAGTTCATATGGTCATCATTACAGCTTCGTCATTCGGTTATCTTCATAGCATCGTCGGTACGCCATCGCCGTCACTGCTTCGTCGTCATACAGTCATCGTGATGGCATCGTGCTCATGACCGACTTTGAGAAGCGACTGTCATAGCAAAATGGCCGATACTGGCGATAGTGTATGTCGCATATAGCCGAAGCAATGGAAGTCTCAGAATGACCAACCAGTACAGATTCTGAATAAAGGTGTCTTTAGCATTACGGTGAATAGCTACATTGCCTGAATGTTATAAAAGAAAAAACGTCGACAGCCAACGTGAAATGGTGAAATCTTGCTAGAATCTGAAGTGGTTGGTCATAGTCTCATTTCCATTCTTTCCGCTGTATGGGACATACACTGTGTCAGCTGTCGGCCCACTTTGCAATAACACTCGCTGAAAGTTCGCCATGCCAAAGGGTCGGCCATGACCACGACGGCATTACGACGACTCTATGATGACGGCCCCATGACGATGATGGAATGAACTCGATGGAATTACGAAGGCAGTATGACGACAGCGGTACGAAGACAATGGGATGACGATTTTGAAATGATGACTACGGTCTAATGACGACAGCGGGGCGAGCATGGCATGGGGACAATTGCATGTCGACGACTGTATGACGACTGCATGACGACGATGGCGTGACGACGATGATATGCAGAAAATTGGATGGCTAAGCTCTAAATACTACGGTATGACGGCGACAGTATGACAACGAATGCGTGATGACGACTGTAGATGACGATGAAATGACGACGATGACATGACAAAGGCGCATAATCACGTTTGAATAGCGAGAATATGATGAAGACGTAGTGACGAAGTAGGGAAAACGTCGAAGGAACGATGAAGGCGGTGTCTTGACCATGGCTCCACGAAAATGAGATGACGTTTCTGAACTGATGACGATGTTACGAGGACAGCGTGAAGACGACGGCATGACGACAATTGTATGTGGTCCACACAAATAGTCAACTTGGGTCACTCGGCGGGCAAAGGTTAGATACAGGCACGGACATAGATAGATAGATAGATAGATAGATAGATAGATAGATAGATAGATAGATAGATAGATAGATAGATAGATAGATAGATAGATAGATAGATAGATAGATAGATAGATAGATAGAATTGAATAAGGTATTCTAAGGCACGACAATCATAGCACGGACGGCAGCTTTATGGATTCCGGGTCACCGACCGAGATCCTATCCACGCTGGGGACATGTATAGAGTTTTCTGGCTACTTCTTACTTTTTTTTTTTACAAAAGATCGTGATGTTTGTGGACAAGATGATGACGCTAGCAACAGACGACGCAAAGGTTGCAAGAAGTGTTCTTAGCAGATACCGCATGGAGCTGCCGCTGCAGGTATTCTTGTGACGCATACACTTATACAATTAGACGTGAAATAGACACTTATAACTTTGACGCCCATGATATAATGATGTTGCTTCGTACTGTGAAAACCTCCGGACGTCTCGTTTACGTAACTGTAGTATGTACTTAGTCTCCAATATGTATCTCTTTTACTCGGTTTCCGTCACAACAGAGGATTTATTTACGGCTTTACTCACAGGTGTGCGACTTAATGTCTCATCTGAAAAAAATAGTGCGCTAGAAAAGCTGAACTAGGTACATCAGCCTATCCAGAGAAGGTCACAACAAATTTGTTCAGGCTTATACGGATACTTCATAAAAAATCGCTGTGTCTCTAGAAAAAAGAAAATCGACAGCACACTTGCCCTTGTAGAAGCATAGACCAACTACCAGCGAAGCTGTTTCTTTCGAGCGTTTACATTACGAACGCTATCGGCATGTAATTAAACAACACATTTTGAAACGTTACTCACATCTGGTTCACCCGAATGAAACGTTTCGCGCTAACAACACATTCTAGCACTGAAATAACAAATGATGATCAACGGCCCTACATCCCCAACACACCTTAAATATCGCAAAAAAGTGGGCCGCACTGTCCCCCCCCCCCCACCCCCGCCTCCACCCTTTTACATCAAACCTTATCTCCGTTTGGTGTAAATATACGACATTCTTTAAACACCCTTGCAACGCCCAGGAACGCTGTATATGAAATTTACCGAAAACGCCATAATTATCAACCCACCCACCATGAACAGTGTTTACTCATCAACCATTAAACCTGCTCCCTATTGCCATGAAATTTAAACAAGGTGACGCGTCCGACAAGCGGAAATCTGCTGCGAACCTCTTATGATGCGTTAAAATAGGGAAATGAAATTGTTCAGTTATTACTTGCAAAATTCAGAATTAAACGAGAAACGTTTCGCCCAGCATTAAAGTTAACATGAAACTCAAATTCACCAAATGTAAATTTAATGTGACTTAGTGTTCTTTAGGGATGCTGTGAGGCACAACGGAAAAGGGCGGTGTAACGCTTTCAGACAGTTCGCGAAGGAATATTGTGGACAAAGTCTGTGTTTTGTGCAGAGATAACTAAAAGCACATGGAATTTAGCTATCGCGTTCTCCCCATTTTTGCTTTTCTTTAATTTCCTGTTGGCGGCTGCTATATGCAATTCTTCTAGGAAAGTAGGGGAAATCCTGTGCTATTGATAACACACTGATAAAGCTCCGGAGCGCTTGATTACATAAGTTTAATGCAAAGACCACATTTATGCAACAGATTTGATCTTCGCTAACACATCATCAAAAGCCGGCCTCTTATCTCCAGAAAACATGTATAACGTGTCTTTTTAGTTCACTGAAGGACAGCGCGGAAACCTGCTCCGCATGAAACGCATGAAAGTTAGCAGAAAACGGGTATTATGTAAATATTTACAACAATTTTGTCATGCCAAAAACCTCCAGCTTGATCCACACATGAGCACCAGGATCGCCCCTGTGTGTGGTGTGTGGGCTAATGTGTGGTGACTAAAAAATATTGTGGCTAATGGTCGAGAAACACTTTCGGAAACTTTATTTACTTTTTGCAAAACCCGTCTTTGACTCATTTTTCTTGCAATTATGCTCACGCATCCCCTTCATAAGAATTCCTCCTTACTTTAAAATGTAAACTTTAAGGCGTGTTGAGTTCTTTCAGGAGATTAGGGAAACCTAGGAGGAATTTCTTAAAATAAGCTTGTGGAACTTTGCAAAGCTCGAGCAAGTATTTTGCCACAAAGGCTGTTGATGAACTCTGCAGTTCAAATTTTCCGTACACATCAACCATAACATGGCGCCGATCTTCTCCAAATATAAGACAGCTTCCGCTCTTGGTTCTGTCAGGTGAGTGGAAAATTGGCAAGCATTTCATATAACGCCTCTCAACATGGGGAGAACGAGCGTTAAGCCATTTTCACTTCGCCCTTAACTAACCAACACATTTCAATATGTGACTGCAATGCACGCCTAATATGTCCCGTTTCTCTAAGATATAAGCTGCACTGTAAAATAATTTAGACCATTAAAAGTGAAAAAAAGGTGTTAAAATTAAATTATGGGGTTTTCCGTGCCAAAACCACTTTTTGATTACGAGGCACGCCGTAGTGGAGGACTCCGGAAATTTTGACCCCCTGGGGTTCTTTAACGTGCACCTAAATCTAAGTACACGGGTGTTTTCGCATTTCGCCCCCATCGTAATGCGGCCGCCGTGGCCAGGATTCGATCCCAGGACCTCGTGCTCAGCCGCCTAACACCATAGCCATTGAGCAACCACGGCGGGGGAGAAAATGGTGTAAATTGTATATAACTCACACCCTTCGGGTGTGATTTATATAGGCGACACCCTAAGCGTGTGAGTTATAGACACGTTTACACCATTTTTCACTTTTAAGGATGCAAATTAGTTTACAGTATGGCTGAATGATCTTGATTTTTTCATGACAACGTGAGAACACGCATATAACGTATTCGAGCGATTCTGGTCACAATACGAGCTTTCAGAGAAACTGGCGCGTTTCTTCGGAGTGTCACCACTAATCATGGATTGCATAATTATATAAGCAGGTAACTATTTAAGATATATTGTTATCACGGCGATTTTCTATCGGTAGCGTAGACAATCTTCAGGCGTGTTCGTTAAGCACACACCTATTCATTCCGTTGATGATGATGGTGATTATATTATGATAAGGATAATCCTTCGAAATATGGCACGTACCCACTATGAGAGACGTGCAAGAAACCCGGTGAATGTACTTGCAGATAATTGCAGGAAATAATGAAGACGTGGCAAAGCTAAAATTCGGAACAATCGAGGTAATATTTGTTCGGCTATATTACACAACCGGTTGAATATGTGCTCTTCAGTACGCGTAAGTGATCGAGCGGCGGTGGTGCTCATGGCTGACAACGACGATGGTCTCATCCATAAGTTAGGGTGTCCTGGTTACGGCGAGCTGCCCTTTAAGCAGCGAACGACATTCCCGAGACCGGCGCGTCAATTTTTATTTCTTTTATTCCGTCGAATAGGTCCAGTAAAGTACGATATGGAAGAATATACGCTGTCAGTACACTGATACACAAATGACCTTAGTGGGCTCCTGCTAACAAACAGTCGAAATGCTTACTACGAAGAATACCTCACACGTTTCGACGTCATCAATTTAAGCGTAATCTCCAGGTCCTTTAAAGTCGCCCCGTCCATAGAGATGCTGTGGCCGCCACTACACCAGCCTGCAGAGAAGGAAACCCAACCGTCGTAGTGCCCACAAAACGAAAGATGGCACCACGGGGTCCTGAGGTCCGGCAGATTGAGTGGCGGGGAACTATACGTCGGATCGGGCACGGGACGCCGGTGTCTTTGCTCTGGCTGTATGGGAGGGCACTCGGAGTGTTCCGCCGTGTTATCTTGCTCAGCTTAGCCATTGAATTACGGCGTGACTACATTCAGGCTGTCCTATTTGTCCTGGTTGAGGTCTACGGCGTACGGCTGCGTTACTGTATTCAGCCTTTTACCTTCATTCTGCTCCCTGTGTTGTGAGATCCTGTAAAGGAAAAGCTCGAGGCTGTGTCTAATGAGCGGCGGCGCAAGTTCGTGTGCGGCCAGGACGCTCTTGCAGAGGGCTCTATGGCTAGTTTGTTTTCACGAGGCGGTAGCTGCAAAGATAGTCCAGCCGAAGGCAATGCTCGAGCAAATCCAGACCCAGGGCCAGCAGCAGATGTTCAGCACGCTCGCCGATCTCCTGGGCCACAAGTGCAACCACTGGGAAAGCCCCAACAGCGTCGCCATTCCTCGCCTGCGCAGCCTCTACGTCATCCTGGAGGCTCGCAACTGCTGCAGAACGGACCAGCACGCCGCCCACGCAGATGTTGTCGCAGTGGACAGGGGACCTGGTGTCAGCAGCAGGGAAGGCAGGAGGTGCAGGCGTGCGGCAGGAAAGCATTCGCGCTGGTGGCTTGGTGGGCATTGACCTCCCAGGCGGTCTTGGCTTAAACGGAGGTGAGCAGCTCAGCATCGCCACGAATCCATGTGCGTTCGGGCTGCATGAAAAGCGACCGTGCCTCGGGGACAGCGAATGGCAACTAGTGACGTCATTTCGGCATCCGGGAGTGGAGAAGCTTACAACAAGCTGCCGATCGATGCAAGTCGCTTCGAACCAAGCCGAGCACACAGCCTGTTGCAAGGGCGGCGGTAATTCGCCGGATGGCTCGGCACGTTCCCAAAGCTGCAGCGTGTCCAGGATGGTGTTCGGTGCTTCAGTGCTTTGGTGATGCGGTGAGCGTTCTGGCTGCCGAGGAAGCCGCCGCTCCTTCGGCTTGAGAAGCGGGGTTCGCAGCTGCAGTACCCGGTCACCCTCATGTGCAGCGGCCTCGATGAAGGCAGTGAACTGGATTCCGGTAGCTAATTGCCGGGCGTCAGCGCGATGTTGATGCGCTAACGCGGACGTTATTCCTAGCTGTGAACGCCGAGGTAGCCTTTGGTGTTTCTGCACAGGTAGTTGCGGGATAGGACCCAGCGTAGAAGCTCCGTGTTGTCCCAGCTTGAAACGAAGGTGCGTCGTGCATCCTCGTTCCTGGTACGTCTGTGCAGAGGCTCCACCAACTTCGGCGCGTCTTGCCATTCGGCGATGCTCAGGCGTTGGGAATCCTCTGGCGACGGCAATCTTGGCTTCAGTCAGTAGTGGTGGCGTGCGACACCAGACAAACAGGGAGAACTTCTTGTCCGTCTCGAACGATTGATGCCGCTGGAAAATGGCGATTCGATGAACGAGCATCGGCTTCACGAGGACACGCGAGAGCGCTTCTTTCTCAGCGTGCAGCGCCTCGTGTCCGGTTCTGAAGAAGGAAAGAAGAAGAAGAGACGTCGTACACTGCCTACTGTGTATTTTGCATGGTTTCCTGGTAAAATTTATTAAGTGTGTACTTGTTTATTGAACAGTAAAATAAGATTTGTATCACCACGTGATAAAAAAGAAGAAAACAAACGCGCATACAAACTAACGAACAAGAAAGAGCCTCTGCAATCTCTGACGTGACCCTATGCGTCCGTACAACGTCAACATCGACGGTGCTGGTGAGATCGACGTAAGCCATAAGCCAAGACGGACACCAGAAACAGAAAAAAAGACACCCACACACTAAATATTGGCTTCTTTTATTAGATTGGCGCGTCTCTTGGAATGCCTTTAGCAACTCATAGTGTGCGACCAATTTGGGGGCAATAGAGCGCGTAGTAATGAGGTAGCTGTTGCTGTCACTCCGGCGCTCTTCGCAGGAATCTAAGGTCTTTTATGGTCGCGTCAGCAGTGTGGTGGGAATCTATGGCACATGTGCAGCGTAGATTTAATGTTTATTTTGTTATTCTCTCTTCACTTGTCATTGACCTGCTCACTGAGATTCAGATGAATAAACGATAGTTTGAAGTAGACAATTTTGGACAATTTTATAGCGCTTTCGTACCTCTTCCGCTTTAGCGTTTTTCTCTGAAGGAGCAAATCTTATATGGTGCCCTGATATGGTAGGGGAAGTGAAGCTAATGCTGTATTTGAAAATTTCTTCCTCCTCTTCTTCTTCCTCTTCTTCTTCTTCTTCTTCTTCTTCTTCTGCTTCTTCTTCTTCTTCTTCTTCTTATTATTATTATTATTCCTCGATTTGCCCCTTGTTCGTGTTAAGCTTCCTAGCTGTTAGTCCTCCTGCATTATCTTGTTATATGTCGTTGCTAAGGTGAATACTGAATGCTGAATCGGTGATTTTTCCGGGCCAAGTCCCTCAAGCGACTGGTGGCTTTGACAGGCCCGTTTATTGTACTTCGTGTTCCTTTGTGCAATAATAATAATAATAATAATAATAATAATAATAATAATAATAATAATAATAATAATAATAATAATAATAATAATAATAATAATAATAATAATAATAGACTGACCTATCATGGAATATTCAAATGGCTCGAATTTGTGCGCGATTATGTAATGTTGCATGTGTCCTTTACCGTATAAGGAGTTATGCACCTACCAAGATTAAAAAGGTGATAGTGCATGCTTTAGGCTACTCACATATGAGGTACGGCATTCCCTGTTTTTTTTAATTACAGCGGATTTTGGAAACATAAAATTGATAACCCATTAAAAAGCATACTAAAAAGTGTTGCGTACAACCAAACCACAGATAACTTATTTCGAGATTTAGAAATGCGCGATTTCGAGTCTCTGTTTCGTTCAACAATTGTGATGCGTTATTTCTGGAGCAATGCTTTCCGAGAACCTGTCCATAAAAGTGTTGCTTTGCGTAGTCATGCCAGATATGTAGTTCCTCTGACATGAACTCGTTATGGAAAAGGACAAAGAAGGTACTACATCCCCCACCTGTTTAATAACCTTCCCAGTGCTGTACTGGATCAGACAACTTTGTCGGGATTAAAAAAGGCCCTCAAGGCAATGATAGAATAGTTTTCACATGTATAAGGTCTCTTTTGTTGTAGTGTGATCTTTACCAAAATGAATGTCAGACTGTTTCCGCTGTTTTCACGATTTTTTTTTCTTTCTTCGTTCTCGATAGGTTGTAACTTTGTTTACATATTGTGCCTTGTTTACTCAATTTTAATGGTTATTGAGCGCTACGTGTTTTCATTTGAACATTAAGTGTTGTTTACTGGGCATGTTTACCTGAAAAACCTGTGATACGTTCTTTCTTATGTTTTTTAGCTTGACATTTAGTTTGTCTGTAATAAGGTACATAGTGCATTTCCCTGATTGCCAGGTTTCTGCCATACAAGCCCACAGAAGGCTTCGGCAGACCGAGCAAAATTATATGTACAATTTGATTATTTGTAATAAAGATTATTATTATTATTATTATTATTATTATTATTATTATTATTATTATTATTATTATTATTATTATTATTATTATTATTAGAAGCTGCTATTGTAGCTCTAGTGCGCAGCTGTGCGTGATTGTCAATGAACTATCTGCCTTTGTCTATAGAGTATCCGCTGGTGTGCCCCAAGGTTCCGCGTTAAGTCCACTTCGCTAGCTTTTTTTCATCAATGGCGTTTCCTCAGCAATCCAGTAGCCTTTATTTCTTCTTTACGCTCACGACATCACACTTTTTAAGGAGATTCACACTACTGAGGGCTGCCGTTCTCTGCAGTCCGACCTATTTTTCTCTGAAAGGTGCCAGTTAAACGGACTGACTTTAAATTCATCTGAAACGAGAATTTTGTCGTATTCGATCGCGTGAAACCTGTAAAACAGTCTACTTTTATTCTGTTGACCGGGCGGTGTTTTAACCAGTCAATCAAAGAACGTCTATTACTTACAAAGGTAGTACATATTGGGCGGAATATGCGAAAGGAGGTCCGATAGCTCAAGCCTGCAAGGGAACCTCCTGTTTTGAGATGCATGAAGAGAAGTGAGTAACCAACAGTGATTATACTTTATAACAACTATTAAACATAATTCAAAGAAACAGAAAACGGTAGTGTAAGGACCATCTATTAGAAACGGGGTTAGCTTTCTTTTTTTATTGCATCAAAGGATGCACGTTATTTTATATCGTTTAGCCCGTTATTCAATAATGCTACTGTTGCAACTTGGGCTTTGTGTCATTCATAGTTATACTGTATACTTTTGGTAGCATACTGTTGTTATTCAAAGCAAACCTGGTGTTATTGGAATTGTAAAGGGATACGTTGTCCGTTACATTTATTTGTCATATACATTAATACAACTCAATAGTGTGGAATCGCACAAGGAATTCGAATAGCATTTTTATTCAGCGTGTTCGGAAAAAGGTAATGAGTCTATGTTTAAACATCGTTTCCCGACCTCATGCACCAACAACTTCTCAAGTCTCAGTAATCATCGTATATATATATACACTTCCGCCACTTAGCTGTAGACGTAGTGGACCGACGTCCTCTTCTTATGCAAAATAATTTCCAGAATTATTACGTGTTCCGTTCTACAATAGCTTCTCTTTCACTGAGGGTTCTGCGGATGAGTATACTTGGGACTACCTTCCGCGTTCCTGCAAATTTCGGCACACTCACCTCTCAGAGGAATGCGCTGTCACTTTCTCCATATTGATATCTTTCAAAACGTGTTGTCTTCCTTTATTTCCGAGCTTCCTACTTTTTCTTCAGTCATCTTTCTTGCTGCACTCCTCTCCTGTCTTCTCATAGTTTCTGCCTTCGTCCGTAGATGCGCTGTTTCTCTCAGTAATGTGGTATTAGAGGATTGTTACTAAATATGATGCCATTTATCCCGCTATTTCTGTTTTTTTTTTCATTTTTCTTTTTATCTTAACACTTTGTGATTTTAGTTGTGCTGGGGTGCGCTATGAACAGAACAACACAATATGGCACAGTGATAAAGATGCGGGAGCGCTCTAGAAACTGACGTTTACGGCAACTCCCCGTGTTCATATATACACATCACTGCACAGCCACTTGACGCGTCCTATCTATATTACTTTCGATTCAAGAAGCAAACAATACTGATAGCCATCTGCGTAGTTGTACTAGTACTAAAAATGATTATTTAATTGGGCCAATTTAAAGAAAAGCACAAGGAACATCGCACTATAATTTATGGAAGATCGATCTGTAAATACAGAAGTGCAGCGTTTCTGTGAGTTGTTCAGGTGCTCAAAATAACTCCACGAAGCCTGATAGACGCGGAGCAGCGCAATACGAGAATACGACCAAGAATAAGAAAGACCCACACACAGCGCTAACTTGTATCTCGGTGTATGCGTGCGCGCTGTGTGCGTGTCTTATTCATGGTCCCTGTCGCATTGCGCTGTTCCGCGTCTGTCCTGAATCTAAATCAACTAGCCAGGCAAGGTGCCCCACAAAGCAACGTGCTCATAGCATCCGCCCCTTCTGCTAATAGACTCGAACAAGCCCAGTTGCTCTACACGCTACCCGCGATTTCCAAAACGTTTGTTCGAACTAAAGAAAAAAAAATACACATGGCATTTCCGCGTTTCATATTGGTGGTACGGCCATTTCCGCTGGCAGAGAGATAAACCTGAGAGCTCAATTTTTCTCTGCGGTGGCACTTAGTTCAAAGGGTCATGTAAGACACTGTATTTCGAATCATGTGCATGCAATTTATAATTTTGATCACAGTTGGTGGCATGTTACATGCGATAAATCAGCGCGACTGTTGATGCGTCGCTTATGACAGTGATTCACTTGGAATGGGCGCCGTGTGCCACGATACAGCTGCGCGCGCAACACTTTTTTACATCATCGTCTCTGGTATACCATGCCCTGTTCAGATGGCCACAATGTGTAACTTCTTTCTCAGTTAGATGCAGACTGCTGAAGACGATGGGTGGTTTCATAGATGCTGCGCGAAGCCAGTATGATACAGCCTGTGGGAAGGATAACATGAAACCTACAGACAACAACGGAGCAATAACTTACACTAGCACATCCAAAGATTACCCCAGTCTCGTTAAGAGCTTTCCGCATACTTCACAAAATATGTCTCTGCCATTAAAGATCGGTGCGTGTCCTTTTTGCTGCGGCTATAAAGTTTGTTAGCGTAATTAGGAACGCCTTTCAGATACTTTGCCATTACGACGCTTCTCCGTTGCAGCCGTGGACACTGCTCACGCGTTTCCTAACTGTACAACTATTGTTCCTGTGCGTCACTTTCTTCTGAACATTCATTGATTTAAATTGATATAGAGATATTGCTAAATGGCTCGAAAATATGCTCTTTAGTGCACACAAGTGAAGTGATGGACCTGCGACGGTGCGCATGACGGATAGCAGTGATCCTATCTACGAAACGCTAGTATGTAGTGTTTACTGCGACTTACGGCTACAGCTAAAGAACATGTCTCGGAAGGCATCACGTCGAATTCAATTTCCTTTATTGTGCCTGATAGGACATATGAAGATCATATAAAAGATGCTACGTGACAGTTGTACACTAATAGTTACAATGGTTCGTGTGCAATAATGCTTTTAAAGAGACAAAATTGTTATGATCAACCAGACTGCTCGCACACTTCACACCGCCATGAAGGCATGTGCAAAGTCCGAGGCGCGCATTGCGTCGGCTCATCCAACCACAGTAGTCGAGATCGCTCCACGAGCCTTCGCTGCAGGAACCCACGTCACGCACCAGAATGCAATAGATGTACGTTCCACTCCAAGCCTGCCGTCTTGAGAAGCAGAATCCACGCCTCCATCTGCTGGTTGCCGCTAATGGCAGTAGCCTCGACGACGACCGCGAAAAGGGTTTCCATAACTAGTTGCGCTGCGTCAGCACATGAATAAAGCAGTGTGTTAGCTCTTCTGTTCCTGTTGGGTTCCGACCTCTTTCTTACACTTCCGATGATGAGAGAGCGAATAGCACACCGGGACCTGATCGCGAATGCCGCGCGATGGCCGTGATCGTGTCGCCATCATCGTCTTCAGGATCGCTCACTGAAACAAAGCCAGGGGAAGGTGGCGGAGTCTCCTCGGTTGTAGTTTTTGGCGACAGTGGCGGTGTCTCTTCGTCGATGTTGCCCTCTTCCGCCATAGAACCCTTCTCTGTCTACTGTACTTCAGCAAGTGTCGCGCGTTCGAGGGTGGAGAATCGTCCATCTGGGTCGGCGTGCACAACTCCTCGCTGTACCCGTCGCCGGCATCGTGGTCGTAACACGGCTGGAAGCCTTTATAGAGGAGGAAGTTGAGCTCTGACGGACCCGACGCGAGGTGCCGGTGTCTTTCGTCTGGCTTCGTGGGAGCGCACACTGAGTCTTCCACCACGTTGTCTTCGCCAGCTTTGTCATCGAATGACTGTGTGACGCCCTTCAGCCTGTCGTGCTCATCCTGGTCGACGTCTGCTGCATACGGCTGTGTTACTGCATTCAACCTCTGATCGCATTCTTGCTGCGTGTATTCTGCCATTTTGCGAAGGAAAAGCTCGAGGATCCGCCTAATGAGCGGCGAAAGCTCCATTGCGGCCACGACATTCTTGCAGAGGCATTTGTGGCTGGCTTCGTGGAGGCGGGGGATGCAGAGATAGTTCCGTTGAAGCCGATGGTGGGACAGGTAGAGACCCAGTGACTGCAGCAGATGTTCGCTCAGCTCGCCTGTCACGAGCGCCAGAAGTGCAACCGCTGCGAGGGCCTGAGCAGTGTCGCCATTCTGCATTTTCGTAGTCTCTACGACGTCATCCTGGAGACGCGCAAGTGCAGCGGCGTGGACTTGCGCGACATCCACGCAACTGTTGTTAAAAAGGCGAGAGGCGTCGGTGGCAGCAGCAGGAAAGGCAAAATGTTTAGGCGCGCCGCAGCATAGATTCCGGTCCGGCGGCTTGCTGTGGAATGAGCTTACAGGTGGTCTTGACGTAGGCGGAGGTGAGCTATCAAGCAGTTCTGTGAACACTGGCGTATTCGTGCTCAACGAGAGGCGAACGTTCGTTGGGGGTGGCCAACGGCAACGAGTCACGTCATTTTGGCATCTGGGAGCCGAGAAGCTCACAACAAGCTGCGGGTGGATGTAACTAGCTGCGGCCCACGCCGTGTACACGGCCCGTTGTATGGGTCGCAGCAGCGCTTGGCCCCATGGCTTGGTGCGTTCCGATAGCTTCATAGTGTCCAGCATGCTTGTCCGTATGGCAGAACGTTGGTGATGCTCAGACGCAGATCGTTGTTGCTGCCGAGGAAGCCGAAGCTCATGCGTCGTGAGAAGCAGAATCCACAGCTGCTGGCGGTGGTTGCCGTCGCTAGAGGCGGCCTCGGAGAACGAAGCGATCAGGATTCCTGTAGCTAGATGGCCTACATCAGAGCATTGGTAATGCGTTGACGGATGTTGCTTTTGTTGCCGAGGAACGTGCAACTCAGACGTCTTCGGGAGCAGAATCGACGGATGCAGCTGCTCATCGCCGTCAATGGCAATGACTTCGACGAACGTCGCAAACAGGATTCCCATTGGAAGTGGCGCTGAGCAAGCACGATTCGTTTTCGGTGCCGAGAACGCCAAAGTAGTGCTCAGTGGCTCGGAATGGGTAGATGCCTAGTAGGACCAAGCGGCAAAGCTCCGGCGTCTCCCGGCTGGCCACGAAGAGGCGTCGAACGTTGTCGTTTCTCCTGTATTGAGCAGCGGCTCCGGCAACGCAGACACGTCCTGACATTCGGTGACGTTCAGGCGTTGTGGATCCTCTGGCCGTGGCGATGCTGCCTTCTGTCGCTATTGATCGCGCGCGACCCCAGTGAATCAGGATGACCTTCTGGTTGGACTCGAGCTTAAGCTACTGCTTGAAAACGGCGATTCGATGAACGAGCGTCAACTGCACGAGGACGCGCGGGTCCACTTCTTTCTCATCGTTCCACGTCTCGTGCTCGGCTGTGAATAAGTAAACAAACATTCACGCAGAAATTTCTGTGTTAGACCTGTCGTGGTTGGTTATTGGCTATGATGTTGTGCTGCTAAGCACGAGGTCGCGAGATGGAATCCAGGCCACGGCGGCTGCATTTCGAGGGGGCTAAATACGAAAACACCAGTGTACTTAGATTTAGGTGCACGTTAAAGAACCGCAGGTGGTCCAAATTTCCGTAGTGTCCCACTACGACGTGCCTCATAATCAATCAGATCGTGGTTTTGGCACGTGAAACTAAAATTTAGTCATTATTTAAATTTTCTTTTGTTGCCTAAGTATACGTAAGCGTTGTGCGATTTGTGCATTTCCACAGAGCCCGGTGCATTAGCCATGTTATGAAACTTGATCCGATCAGTATAACCCCTTATCAACCCTCATCGATCGTTCGCATAGCATTTTTCATAGCGAACATGATAAGGGAGGATTAAGATAGATCTCCATGCCGCAATCCAAGCCTGTACCTTTGGTGGGAGTCGAAGCCATGACCTTTGTTGTTAATTAAGGTGAACTAAGGTTAATTTATCGAAGCTATTGCGAAACCACCGGTGCATTTTCTGAGGGAGGTATGTAATGATTTATTGATGGTTCGGATGCTTGTTTTGAGCTCGTTCTTTGTTGAAACGTACGGTGTTCTGTGTGTTTTATGCGCGACTGCACTGAATGTCTGCACTGTTCGTTTCACTTTGCTAAGCACTTGTAGCCTCTGCCTTAAGGGGGTATGAGCCATTTCATTTTTTGCTTGCTTCCGGGGGTATGATCCATTCATTGCTTTACGTGACGGACCAATTTCTCGTTAGGTAGGTATAGAAATACTTACTCATTTAAAAGGCTACGGCTCTCACGACTACGGTTTCCCTCGTAACTCATTGTGGAGTTTTGTGATGTTAGACCCAGTTGCTGCTGTAGGAAAATATTCACGCGCCAAGCGTCTCGAAGCTCTTCATTGCTCGAGGGAAGCGGGAAAAAGTGCTCTTAGGCAATTACAGCCAAGCGTTCGATGTCAATCGGGCTGCAGCGCGGGTGAACTGGTTGCAAACGGGCAGCTCCTTCTCGGGAAAGCAGACGACGTCGACACGCCTAAACTCGAGGAGGTAGAAAAATAAAGCGCCGATTTCAAATCATTATTCTCACGACGAGGAATATTTGATGAAATATGGATATTTCTCTCTCTGCGTAATTTCGCAGAGAACAAAGCCGGTCACCCGCACAATTGTAGTGCTTGTAGGATCAGTGAAAATGGCTCTACCTTGATTCTTCCGCTTCGCGGAAAAAAAAAAAAACAGTTCAGTGCCCTTCTGCTCTGTGAAGGTCGATGACCAGCGAAGCTGTGTATGTGGGCTCTTTAATGGCGAACTGTCCACTGCCGGGCTTCAAACGCGGTATGCACACAAATGGAAGGCGAGGTGCGACTAGTCGCTCCTCTACGATGTTGAGCCTCGGAAGACGATGAGGCATCGGGGGGTATACACACCCATGTATTCTTGGAAAACGCGGCACGACGCCTTTCGCTAACGAATCCCGGCACCTAGGACAGACGCGCAC
This sequence comes from Dermacentor variabilis, assembly GCF_050947875.1. NCBI lineage: Eukaryota > Metazoa > Arthropoda > Arachnida > Ixodida > Ixodidae > Dermacentor > Dermacentor variabilis. The sequence goes on along the minus strand of NW_027460280.1, from coordinate 56,358,049 downwards.
CTCACCGCTCTCCGAGGGCACAGACTTCTCATCCGTAGCCAAGGCGATCATGCGTTGGTCGACGTCCCGCAGTGCAGTAGTGGTTGTGAGCTCACTCGAAAAGCAACGTAGACATGGCCGACGCGCGTCAAAGTGTAGTATCTGTTCCTATCAGCTTAATATCTGATACAGGTTGTATTGGGACCTAAGATAGTATACTTATGTTTGAAAGTTGGCAGAGTGCTTAACGCCTCCTTCACCTCCGCCGCGGGTCGGCCCGGTATTAGCCCCGAGTACGAACTACAGGGGCGCTGCGAACGCCGCTCGTGTGACGTCAGGGCAAGTACTCGCGCTTGACGTCTGCTGCAGTTCGGGGGTTGTCCGGGCGCCTTCTGCAGTATTTTCGTTTGTTCGCTCTCGTTGCCTCTGCTTGTATACTTATGGCGGTCGTCTCAAATATATCTTTACGACGTCTTCGTTCGGGAAAATTGATTCAAGAGCTTATTTCTTAGACGACAATTGAGTTCTCAAAGGCAACGCTACAGTGCCAGCCGAAGGAGCGCGGACCAGCCCAGTGCGGCTTTTTCAGGCGCAGATTGAGAACCGCAAAAACATAGCATATAAGAATCCAGTTATGATACCATACCAGCAGCGGTGCAACAAATATATCACAAACGCTGGCTATATTTGACTTCTAGAACGTTTACCTTGATTTTAACCTGCTACAACAGGTTTGCTCAAGACGAGTAGTTCATGGTATAATATCGAATTTTTGCATTTCTTCACAGAAACGCTCGGCAGTAACACTGGGACTTAACTAACACTGCAGTTTACATTATACCAGCCCCACTTGCCTTGTGCAACTACTTCTCAAAATTAGGCAGTTCTTCATGTGTTTAATGGCAGTAATTTGAAGTAAAGCTAGTTGAGGCTTACAGTTGTTTGCAGAATACGAAAAGGAATGTACCAATTTATACTCCTTTTACTGTGCTACACGTTCAACTTATTTGAGCAATTTACTGGTGTTTGTTGCTTGAGGAATATACATGATGAATCGGCTTGGCGATCTCACACAGGCCACTCGGCCCACATTTTTTAGTGAGATATGAATTTTGGACTGCATGGCTGCAGCCAAAAAGAAGCCGAACCGCCATTTATTATTAGTATGGGACACATTGGGGGAAGATATAATTGCCCGGTGAAGGGTCAAAAATAAAGTGCAATACGTAAGGCTTGTTGTGCCTTCCTTACGAAGGTTTGCGAGGTTCTCTTTTATGTACTGACGAAGCGAATAGTGTTCCGGTTGTAGAGTTAAACAACACTGGATCGAGACATGGTGAAGCAGAAGGTGCTTGAATTTTCCTTTTCTAGGCAGCCTCAGCTGTGCGGCAGTACTAGACTATAGTTTAGGCATTGCAACTGGCGCTGTAAAAAACTGCTTTATGTTTTCAATTCGAGCTTGTACGGCACTGATGGGTTTCGCGAACAATGCGTGCCTTGCCATAAGTACAGTCGGTTGCTAACGTTGTTCGAAGTCTGCGCCATATTGTCGATAAAGGCTACTGAGGGCCACCAGGAAACATTTCATCGCTTGCTATTTTTTGGCTCTCGACCTTCACCACGAAACTTGTCTTTCAGGTGATTGCTACTATGGTATTTTTGAATTAACTATGTAAATAATCTACATAACACGCCGTCGGGTTAGCAGCCATGAGCAATTCGTTTCATGGGGGCTTGTTTCAGGGAGCGCTGAAAGTAGTAGCAAACTTTTTCATACGAAATGCGCGCCTAACTCTTTCTTTTGCGCATTAATAAAGTGCCCGTATTTGACTAGAACAACTCACCAGAGTAATAAGAATGATGATGAGAGCTTCGCAGGGCAGTGTCTAACACGCACAACACGTTGACACCAAATAGCAAGATTTTTCTTCCACGTAGAACGTCTCTCATAGCTAAGTACTCAGGGAATGTTACGTATTCAGGACAGACACGGCGCATATATGCATTGCAAAACTAGTAGAGCCATTCGACGCTACATGGCTTGCGATATCCAAGCCGCACACTTTCTCGACTCACGCGCTTTTGAAGAAGGAACAGTGGTTCAGGCATGGCAGCAGAAAGAAGCCCACACACCCTTCAATAACTATGGCTCGAGCCACCCATACCCCAAGCATACAGGGAGGCAACGACCGCGCGCGGCGCCGGTCCGGTCGTTTGTGTTCTTCTTCCTGAGTGCTGGTCTTCTGCGCCTTGCCTTTACCACTTCAAGCATGAGCCAACTATCCCAAGCAAAAGTTTTACTTGAGCCGGAGCGAGCGGTGTCCTGGCGGTGACGTCACTCGCGAGAGGGCGCCACTCCAAATTCTCGCCGCTAATTGCACTATCTTCGTGATCGGTCAACGCGTGGGGGGAAATTCTCAAGCTGTACGGCTCGATAGACGAACTCAATTTTTTCCAGAACCTAGCCATGTAGACCTTCGCTGTAATAATTGCCGTATTTCTGTTTTGTTTCGCCGCCAGCCGCGTTAGTTTATTGATGTTACGCCGGTAAGCTCTAGGTCGTGGGTTCGTTACCGGCCGCGGCGGCCGTAGGTAGAAAAGGGCGAAGCGCGAAAAACAAAACAAAAAGAAGACGCTCGTATACTTAGATTAAAGCGGGCTGTGAATTAGGAAGCCCAGCTGGCCAAATTAATCCTGAACCTCCAACTATGGGGTGTCTCATAAACAGATCTTAGTTTTGGCGCGTAAGACCACAGACGTTAACTGAAAATTTTGTTCTCGTCACTCAATCAGACGACTTTTCTAGATACTTTGCCACTACGGCGATTTTCTATTGCTACTATAGGCGCTCTTCGCATGTTTTCTAATCGTACACGTGCTGCCTGTGTGTCACTTTGTTTTGAGATTTTGTTATTATTTATACATTACGGCACGCAAGGGATCAAGTGGCGGTGGCTATCATAGCTGACAACAGTGATGACGTCAGAGATAAGTTCATGTCATCGCGGTTACCGAGACTTACGCAGAAAGCCTAAGAAAGGTATCTCCGAGATTCGCGCGTCCAATCCCGTTACTTTTATTGTCTCAAATAAGCGCAATGAATGACTATTGTGAAGAAACTATGCGACGACTGCGCTTACGTATGAATAGAAGGTGTGGGCCAGTTCTATTAAACAGACAAAAACTTTACGATCAACATGACTCCTTGCGCATAAGACGGCGCGATGAAGGAATGCGCAACGTGTGAGGCCACCACTGGCGTCGACTGGTCTAACCGCCGGCTGTCTCGGACGCTGCACGAGTCTTCGCAGCAGAACATCACGCGACAGACAAAAAAATACCGTGACTACGCCTTTCAATCCGACCCCGCTGTCTTGAGGAGCAGAATCCACACTTCCTAGCTGCTGGTCGCTGTTGGATGTAGAGTATTCAGCTCCCGGTCTGGCACCTTGTGCAGAGATGGTCACACCCAACAACGACGGTAGGAGGGAGCACTACGTCGAAGCAGCACAGAAGAGATACAGAGGGCGTGCACATACCATCAACCGTCGAGACCGCCGTCCGCTCCAACCTGGTCAAGAACAACTCAAGGGAGCAGGTTGTCAACACTGCTGAGGTGCTGCAGGGCTAAGATGCGAAGAACACCGCAAAGAATACCGAGAAATTGGACCGTCGCATACTTAGCATCTAATGCTATCACTGGTGAATTCTAATGACAGGAAGCACTGATAAATGGATCAGCAGTTGGTGTGCTAATTAAAAGAGGTATTATAAGCGTATACAGAATGAACTGTTCTGACACTGCACTTATTTTTTGTAGCTTAGAAAACGTCCTGATGCCCCAGGCCAGTACACAGCAAGTGAGAGTAACATAAGGAATTGTAATTAAGTAATTTCACCTGCCCCGAGAGAAGGAATTTGATGCGCCAACTATTCCTGTTTTGCGAACAATGTTTTGGATCACATTTATATGACTATCATAGTACATATGTGCAGAAAAGGCCGCTCGTAGGTGCTTAAAATGATAAACAAGTTAAATGCTACGACCATTTAAAACAATATCTACATGTGAAAGAATTTCTTTGTTAATTGGTCACAAAATAATTGTCTTTATTTTAGTGTAATTAGTTTTTATGCCATTCGGTAACGACCATACTGCTAATTTTTGTGCTTTACAATTGCCATTGTAAATGTATTAAAAATCATGTAGGTTATTACCTGAAAAGAAAATGCTGCTCTTATCGGCGTGTATAATAAATTTTGCACTGCAATTATTACGTATACCACATCATCAACATATAAAGTAAACAATACATGAACTAATATACTCCTGTGCGGCACTTCGCAAACTGCCTTCATATCTTGTCACGTTGGCTTATTTACTTCGACGATTTGTTGCCGATGACATAGGCAAGATTTTGTTAGTTCCTGTGTGCGACCACGTTTCCCATAATAATTAGGCTTTATTATTCGAAATTTGGTGGTTAACTCAATCCCATACATTTGTATTATCAACAACCGTTCAAACTGTTATAGATTTCTTTTTAAACTGTGTTATAATGTATGCTTTTGTTGAAGTAATGCTGTTTCTGTAGACTTATTGTTGAAAAATCAACAACAACAACAAGCAGCTTTTCCAAGAGCCAAGTCGAGTCCCAAACTGTGCCTATAGTATTATGTCTGGAGCACATTGTTTACTTGTGGGTTATTCGGCGTCATATCATCAGGTTCTCGCTGTCATATTTAATGGTGACAGCATTGTCCGATGCAATGTCCTGAAGTCGTTGAGAATTGCATCAGGATGCTAGTCAGTGGATTGGTGACATAGCATTGACCAGCATTGACTTGATCCCATCGAAATGGCTACACAGCAGCACACAAAAGAGGCCCCAAAGGCAAGGAAACAAACCAGAAAAAGAAAGAAAAAGTGTTTATCGCGACGAGTATCCGGCTGATGATTACTGAATGAGTCCATAAATTCATATTTCATCCATTTTAGTTGTGTAATAGACGTCTTTTTCACTTTAAAAACAATTGTCTCGGAACTTTAATTTTTTCAACATTTGTCTCGTCATCTAAGGAAGCGCAAATGCTAAGAATATTTTTTCAGTATTTAGTGCGCAAACTAGGAAATCTACTGCAGTACAATTATTGTGGTTGATTGAAGTATTATTCTTCCACAAAACATTTACTATCTAACAATGCCTAAAACTGAGCAAAGAAACAGTAAAAATAAAAGAAAGCGAGCATTATGATATTGGGCGAGCAGTATACTTCAACAAAAAGAAGAAGAAATGCTAAAAACAACGATCGAATATATTTTTTCTAATACCTAGATATGCTGAGCGACCTCTCTGCCTTTCTGTAATTAAATTCCTTTCTCATTTTTCTGTCTACATCTACACACGAAAAGGCTCTGCAATGTGACATAAAGTACATGGTACGTATAGGGCCTTACCTCTTCTCTAAAGTAATATTATATAGCATTCAGCTAACCGCTGTAAGAACAATTCGCCTCGCTAAAATTTCAACTTATCCGTGGGAATACGTATTTCGATTGGGACGAAATGCAAGAACACCCGTGTACTTAGATTTAGGCGGACATTAAGGATTGCCAGGAGGGCAAAATTAATCCGGAGTTCCCCGCTACGGCGTGCCTCATAATGAGATCGCGGTTTTGAAAAGTAAAACCCCACGATATATTTTTTAAAAATCGGTCTGCACTGCACAATAGTTTGGTAGTAGTTGGCATGAAGATGTTCTTAGACGGGATGAAAACATGTTCCTCAGTGCGCGGAAGTGATTGAGTGCCAGTGGATCCAATGGCGGACGATGATGATATCAACGACAGGTAACCGTGTCATGCTTTCTGCGATTTACGCAGGCAGCGTAAAAAGATATCCCCCAGACCTGCCCGTCAATTCAAAGCCGGCCTCTTATCTCCAGAAAACATGATTAACGTGTCTTGTTAGTTCACTGAAGGACAGCGCGGAAACCTGCTGCGCAAGAAACGCATGAAAGTTGGCAGAAAACGGGTATTATGTAAATATTTCCAGCAATTTTGACAAAACATCGAACTTTATCCACACATCAGTACCAGCATCACCCCTATTTCCAACAAACATGAACACACTGTCACGTACAGTTTTCCTAGGACTAAAAATATTGAGGCTAATGGTCGTAAAACACATTGAGAAACTTTATTTAAGATCTTTGTGCAAAACCCATCTTTGACTCATTTTTTTTGCAATTCCGCCCATGCATCCTTCATAAGAATTCCTCCTTGCTTTAACATGTCAACTTTAAGGTATGATAAGTTCTTTCAGGAGATTAGGGAAACCTAGAAGGAATTTCGTAAAATAAGCTTGTTAAACTTTGCAAAGCTCGAGCAAGTAATTTACCGCAAAGGCTGTTTATAAACTACGCAGTTAAAATTTTTCGTACACATCACCCATAACATGGCGTCGATGTTCTCCAAATATAACACAGCTTCCGCTCTTGGTTATGTCAGGTGAGTGGAAAATTTGCAAGCATTTCATATAACGCCTCACAACATGGGGAAAACGAGCGTTAAGTAATTTTCACTTAGCCCCCAACTCACCAACAGGTTTCGATATGTGACTGCAATGCACGCCAAATATGTCCCCGTTTCCCTAAGATATATACTGGCTGAACGATCTAGATTTCTTCATGACAACGTGAGAGCACGCAGATAACGTATTCGAGCGCTCCTGGTCCCAATACCAGCTTTCAGAGAAACTGGCGCGTTTCTTCGTAGAGTCACCACTAAGTAAGGATTGCATAATTATATAAGCAGACAACTATTTTAGAGATATTGTTATCACGACGATTTTCTATCGGTAGCGTAGACAATCTTCAGGCGTGTTCGTTAAGCACACACCTATTCATTCCGTTGACGATGATGGTGATTATATTATGATAAGGATGATCCTTAGAAATATGGCATGCACCCACTATAAGAGACGTGCAAGAAACCCGGTGAATGTTCTTACAGATAATTGCAGGAAATAATGAAGACGTGGTAAAGCTAAAATTTCGAACAATCGAAGTGTTATTTGTTCGGCGATATTACACAACCGGTTCAATATGTGCTCTTGAGTACGCGAAAGTCATCGAGCGGCGGTGGCGCTCATGGCTGACGACGACGTTGGTCTCATCCAGAAGTTAGGGAGTCCTGGTTACGCCGAGCTGCCCTTTAGGCAGAAAATGACATCCCCGAAACCGGCGCGTCAAGTTTTATTATTTTTTTATTCCGTCGAATAGGTCCAGTAAAGTACGATATGAAGATATACGCGGTCATATACACTGATACACAAATGATCTTAGTGGGCTCCTGCTAACAAACAGTCGAAATGTTAACTGTGAAGACTACTTCACACTTTCCGACGTCGTCAATTTAAGCGTAATGTCCAGGTCCTTTAATGTCGCCCCGTCCATAAATATTGTGTGGCCGCCACTGCACCAGCCTGCAGAGAAGGAAACCCAACCGTCGTATTGCCCGCAAAACGAAAAATGGCACCACGGAGTGTTGAGGTCCGGCAGATTGAGTGGCGGGGAACTATACGTCGGATCGGGCACGGGACGCCGGTGTCTTTGCTCTGGTTGTAGGTGAGGGCACTCGGAGTGTTCCGCCGCGTCATCTTCGTCAACTTTGCCGTTGAATGACGGCGTGACTACATTCAGGCTGTCCTATTTATCACGGTTGAGGTCTGCGGCGTACGGCTGTGTTACTGCATTCAGCATTTTACCTTCTTCCTGCTCCCTGTATATTGTGCGATCCCGAAATGCAAAAGCTCGAGGCTGTGCATAATGAGCGGTGGCGCAAGTTCGTGTGTGGCCAGGACGCTCTTGTGGAGGCCTATACGACTAGTTGGTTGCGCCGAGGAGGTAGCTGCAAGGATAGTCCTGTCGAAGGCAATGGTCGCGCAAATCCAGACCCAGGGCCAGCAGCAGATGTTTGCCAGGCTCGCCGATATCCTGGGCCAGAATTGCAACCACTGGGTAAGCCTCAAGAGCGTCGCCAATCCTCGCCTGGGCAGCCTCTACGTCATGCTGGAGGCGCGCAACTGCTGCAGGACGGACCAGCGCGACGCCCATGCAGATGTTGTCGCAGTGGACAGAGGACCTGGTGTTAGCAGCACGAAAGGCAGGAGGTGGAGGTGTGCGGCAGGAAAGCAGTCGCGCTGGCGGTTTGGTGGGCATTGACCTCCCCGGCGGTCTTGGCTTAAACGGAGATGAGCAGCTCAGCAGTGCCACGAACCCATGTGCGTTCACGCTGCTTGAAATGCGACCGTGCCTCGGGGACAGCGAATGGCAACTAGTCACGTCATTTCGGCATCCGGGAGTGGAGAAGCTTACAACAAGCTGCCGATCGATGCAAGTCGCTTCGAACCAAGCCGAGCACACAGCCTGTTGCAAGGGCGGCTGTAATTCGCTGGATGGCTCGGCACGTTCCCAAAGCTGCAGCGTGTCCAGGATGATGTTCGGTGCTTCAGTGCTTTGGTGATGCGGCGAGCGTTCTGGCCGTCGAGGAAGCCGCCGCTCCTTCAGCTTGAGAAGCGGGATCCACAGCTGCAGTAGCTGTTCGCCGTCATATGCAGCGGCTTCGATGAAGGCGGTGAACTGGATTCCCGTAGCTAATTGCGCTGCGTCAGCGCGATAATGATGCGCTAACGGGGACGTTTTTCGTTGACGTGAACGACGAGGAGGCCTTCGGTGGCTCTGCACAGCTAAATACGGGATAGGACCAATCGTGGAAGCTCCAGGTTCTCCCACCTTCACATGAAGGCGCGTCTGGCGTTCTCGTTCCTGGTGCATCTGTGCAGAGGCTCCGTCAACGTGGGCGCGTCTTGCCAGTCGGCGATGCTCAGGCGTTGCGAATCCTCTGGCGATGGCAATCTTGGTTTCAGTCAGTAGTGTTGGCGTGCGACACCAGACAAACAGGGAGAACTTCTTTTCCGTCTCGAACGATTGCTGCCGCTGGAAAATGGGGATTCGATGAACGAGCATCGGCTTCATGAGGCGCGAGAGCGCTTCTTTCTCAGCGTGGTACGCCTCGTGTCCGGTTCTGAGGAAGGAAAGAAGAAGAAGAGACGTCGTACACTGCCTACTGTGTATTTTGCATGGTTTCCTGGTAAAATTTGTTAAGTGTGTACTTGTTTATTGAAGAGTAAAATAAGATTTGTATTACCACGTGATAAAAAAGAAGAAAGCAAACGCGCATACAAACTAACGAGCAAAAAAGAGCCTATGCAATCTCTTACGTTACCCTATGTGTCCGTGCTGCGTCAACATCGACGGTGCTGGTGAGACGCCGTGTGGTCAGACCTTTGCGTGAGACAGATGTTAGCCATAAGCCAAGACAGACACCAGAAACAGAAAAAAAGACACAGACACAAAATATTGGCTTCTTTTATTAGATTGGCGCGTCACTTGGAATGCCTTTAGCAACTCATAGTGTGCAACCAATTTGGGGGCAATAAAGCGCGTAGTAATGAGACAGCTGACGTTGTTACTGCTGCGCTCTTCGCAGGAATCCAAGTTTTTTTATGGTCGCGTCAGCAGTTTAGTGTGGTAGGAATCTATGGTACATGCGCAGCGTAGATTTAATGTATATTTTGTTATTCTCTCTTCACTTGTCACTGACTTGCTCACTGAGATTCAGATGAATAAACGATGGTTTGAAGTAGACAATTTTGGACAATTTTATAGTGGTTTCGTACCTCTTCCGATTTAGCGTTTTTCTTTGAAGGAGCAAATCTTGTATGGTGCGCTGACATGGCACAAGAAGTGAAGCTAGTGCTGTTCTTGAATTATTATTATTATTATTATTATTATTATTATTATTATTATTATTATTATTATTATTATTATTATTATTATTATTATTATTATTATTATTATTAGCTGCTATTGTAGCTCCAGTGCGCAGCTGTGCGTGATTGTCAATGAACTATCTGCCTTTGTCTATAGAGTATCCACTGGTGTGCCCCAAGGTTCCGCGTGAAGTCCACTTCGCTAGTGATTTTTCATCAATGACGTTTCCTCAGCAATCCAGTAGCTTTATTTCTTCTTTACGCTCACGACATCACACTTTTAAAGGAGATTCACACTACTGAGGGCTGCCCCGCGCTGTAGTCCGACCTATTTTTCTCTGAAAGGTGCCAGTTAAACGGACTAAACTTAAATTCATCTGAAACGAGAATTTCGTCGTATTCGATCGCGTGAAACCTGTCAAACAGTCTACTTTTATTCTGTTGACCGGGCGGTGTTTTAATCAGTCAGTCAAAGAAAGTCTATTGCTTACAAAGGTAGTACATATTGGGCAGAATATGCAAAAGGAGGTCCGATAGCTCAAGCCTGCAAGGGAACCTCCTGTTTTGAGATGCATGAAGAGAAGTGAGTTACCAACAATGATTATACCTTATCAACGACTAATAAGCACAACTATTAAACATAATTCAAAGAAACAGAAAACGGTAGTGTAAGGACCATCTATTAGAAACGGGGTTAGTTTTCTTTTTTTATTGTATCAAAGTATGCACGTTATTTTATATCGTTTAGCCCGTTATTCAATAATGCTACTGTTGCAACTTGGGCTTTGTGTTATTCATAGTTACTGTATACTTTTGGTAGCATACTGTTGTTATTCAAAGCAAACCTGGTGTCATTGGAATTGTAAAGGGATACGTTGTCCGTTACATTTATTTGTCATATACATTAATACAACTCAATAGTGTGGAATGGCACAACGAATTCGAATAGCATTTTTATTCAGCGTGTTCAGAAAAAGGTAATGAGTCCATGTTTAAACATCGTTTCCTGACCTCATGTACCAACTTTTCAAGTCTGAGTAATCATCGTATACACTTCCGCCACTTAGCTGCAGACGTAGTGGACCGACGCCCTCTTGTTATGCAAAATAATTTCTAGAATTATTACGTGTTCCGTTTTACTATAGCTCCTCTTTCACTGAGGGTTCTGCGGATGAGTATACTTGGGACTACCTTCCGCATTCCTGCAAATTTCGGCACACTCACCTCTCAGAGGAATGCACTGTCACTTTCTCCATATTGATATCTTTCAAAACGTGTTGTCTTCCTTTATTTCCGAGCTTCCTACTTTTTCTTCAGTCATCTTTCTAGCTGCACTCCTCTCCTGTCTTCTCATACTTTCTGCCTTCGTCCGTAGATGCGCTGCCTCTCTCAGTAATGTGGTATTACAGGATTGTAACTAAATATGATGCCATTTATCCGGCTATTCCTGGTTTTTCATTTTCCTTTTTATCTTATAACTTTATGATATTAGTTGTTCTGGAGTGCGCTATGAACAAAAGAACACAGTATGGCACAGAGATAAAAATGTGGGAGCGCTCTAGCAACTGACGTTTACGGGAACTCCCCGTATTCATATATACACATCACTGCACAGCCACTTGACGCGTCCTATCTATATTACTTTCGAGTCAAGAAGCAAGCAATACTGATAGCCATCTGCGTAATTGTACTAGTACTAAAAATGTTTATTTAATTGCGCCAGTTTAAAGAAAAGCACATAGAACATCGCACGATAATTTATGGAAGATCGATCTGTAAATACAAAAGTGCAGCGTTCTCTGAGTTTTTCAGCTGCTCAAAATAACTCCACGAAGCCTGATAGACGCGGAGCAGCGCAATACGACAATACGACCAAGAATAAGAGACCGACACACAGCGCTAACTTGTATCTCGGTATATGCGTACGCGCTGTGTTCGTGTCTTATTCATGGTCCCTGTCGCATTGCGCTGCTCCGCGTCTATCGTGAATCTAAATCAACTAGCCAGGCAACGTGCCCCACAAAGCAACGTGCTCATAGCATCCGCCCCTTCTGCTAATAGACTTGAACAAGCCCAGTTGCTCTACACGCTACCCGCGATTTCCAAAACATCTGTTCGAACTAAAAAAAAAATACACACGGCATATCCGCGTTTTACACAGGACACACACACAGGTTTTACACAGGTATGTCGTCTATCGCTGTCCTTGTCCTTCGCGCTGTACGTTATTCTTGCCTTTCAGATACTTTGCCATTACGGCGCTTCTCCGTTGCAGCCGTGGACACTGCTCACGCGTTTCCTAACTGTACAACTATTGTTCCTGTGCGTCACTTTCTTCTGAACATTCATTGATTCAAATTGATATAGAGATATTGCTAAATGGCTCGAAAATATGCTCTTTAGTGCACACAAGGGAAGTGATGGACCTGCGACGGTGCGCATGACGGATAGCAGTGATCCTATCTACGATAAGCTAATGATAAGTGCTTACTGCGACTTACGGCTACAGCTAAAAAACATGTCTCGGAAGGCTTCACGTCGAATTCAATTTCCTTTATTGTGCCTGATAGAACATATGAATATCATATAAAAGATGCTACGTGACAGTTGTACAATAATAATTACAATGGTTCGTGTGCAATAATGCTTTTAAAGAGACAAAATCGTTCTGATCAACCAGACTGCTCGCACACTTCACATCGCCATGAAGGCATGCGCAAAGTGCGAGGCGCGCATTGCGTCGACTCATCCAACCACAGTAGACGAGATCGCTCCACGAGCCTCCGCAGCAGGAACCCACGTCGCACACAAGAATCCAATAGGTGCTCGTCCCACTCCAAGCCTGCCGTCTTGAGAAGCAGAATCCACGCCTCCATCTGCTGGTTGCCGCTAATGGCAGTAGCCTCGACGACGACCGCGAAAAGGGTTTCCATAACTAGTTGCGCTGCGTCAGCACATGCATAAAGCAGTGTGTTAGCTCATCTGTTCCTGTTGGGTTCCGACCTCTTTCCGACACTTCCGATGATGAGCGAGCGAATAGCACACCGGGACCTGATCGCGAATGCCGCGCGATGGCCGTGATCGTGTCGCCATCATCGTCTTCAGGATCGCTCACTGAAACAAAGCCAGGGGAAGGTGGCGGAGTCTCCTCGGTTGTAGGTTTTGGCGATAGTGGCGGTGTCTCCTCGTCGATCTTGCCCTCTTCCGCCATAGAACCCCTCTCTGTCTATTGTACTTCAGCAAGTGTCGCGCTTTCGAGGGTGGAGAATCGTCCATCTGGGTCGGCGTGCTCAACTCCTCGCTGTACCCGTCGCCGGCATCGTGGTCGTAACACGGCTGGAACCCTTTACACAGGTGGAAGTTGAGCTCTGATGGACCCGACGCGAGGTGCCGGTGTCTTACGTCTGGCTTCGTGGGAGCGCACGCTATGTCTTCCACCACGTTGTCTTCGCCAGCTTCGTCATCGAATGACTGTGTGACGCCCTTCAGCCTGTCGTGCTCATCCTGGTCGACGTCTGCTGCATACGGCTGTGTTACTGCATTCAACCTCTGATCGCATTCTTGCTCCGTGTATTCTGCCATTTTGCGAAGGAAAAGCTCGAGGATCCGCCTAATGAGCGGCGGCGAAAGCTCCATTGCGGCCACGGCATTCTTGCAGAGGCATTTCTGGCTGGCTTCGTGTAGGCGGGGGATGCAGAGATAGTTCCGTTGAAACCGATGGTGGGACAGGTCGAGACCCAGTGACAGCAGCAGATGTTCGCTCAGCTCGCCTGTCTCGAGCGCCAGAAGTGCAACCGCTGCGAGGGCCGGAGCAGTGTCGCCATTCTGCATTTTCGCAGACTCTACGACGTCATCCTGGAGGCGAGCAACTGCTGCGGCATGTACTTGCGCGACACCCACGCAGCAACAGTTCTCAAGAAGGCGAGAGGCGTCGGTGGCAGCAGCAGGAAAGGCAAAATGTTGAGGCGCGCCGCAGGATAGTTTCCTGTCCGGCGGCTTGCTGTGGAATGAGCTTACAGGTGGTCTTGACGTAGGCGGAGGTGAGCTATAAAGCAGTTCTGTGAATGCTGGAGTATTCGTGCTCAACGAGAGGCGAACGTGCGTCGGGGGCGGCCAACGGCAACCAGTCACGTCATTTTGGCATCTGGGCGCCGAGAAGCTCACAACAAGCTGCGGGTGGATGTAACTAGCTGCGGCCCACGCCGTGTACACGGCCCGTTGTATGGGCCGCAGCAGCGCTTGGTCCCATGGCTTGGTGCGTTCCGATAGCGTCGGAGTGTCAAGCATGCTTGTATGTGTGGTAGTACGTTGGTGATGCGCAGACGCAGATCGTTGTTGCTGCCGAGGAAGCCGAAGCTCATGCGTCGTGAGAAGCAGATTCCACAGCTGCTGGCGGTGGTTGCCGTCGCTAGAGGCGGCCTCGGAGAACGAAGCGAACAGGATTCCTGTAGCTAGATGGCCTACATCAGAGCATTGGTATTGCGTTGACGGATGTTGCTTTTGTTGCCGAGGAACGTGCAACTCAGACGTCTTCGGGAGCAGAATCGACGGATGCAGCTGCTCATCGCCGTCAATGGCAATGACTTCGACGAACGTCGCAAACAGGATTCCCATTGGAAGTGGCGCTGAGCAAGCACGATTCGTTTTCGCTGCCGAGAACGCCAAAGTAGTGCTCAGTGGCTCGGAATGGGTAGATGCCTAGTAGGACCAAGCGGCAAAGCTCTGGCGTCTCCCGGCTGGCCACGAAGAGGCGTCAAACGTTGTCGTTTCTCCTGTATTGAGCAGCGGCTCCGGCAACGCAGACACGTCCTGACATTGGGTGACGTTCAGGCGTTGTGGATCCTCTGGCCGTGGCGATGCTGGCTTATGTCGCTATTGATCGCGCGCGACCCCAGTGAATCAGGATGACCTTCTGGTTGGACTCGAGCTTAAGCTACTGCTTGAAAACGGCGATTCGATGAACGAGCGTCAACTGCACGAGGACGCGCGGGTCCACTTCTTTCTCATCGTTCCACGTCTCTTGCTCGGCTGTGAATAAGTAAACAAACATTCACGCAGAAATTTCTGTGTTAGACCTGTCGTGGTTGGTTAGTGGCTATGATGTTGTGCTGCTAAGCACGAGGTCGCGAGATGGAATCCAGGCCACGGCGGCTGCATATCGAGGGGGTTAAATACGAAAACACCCGTGTACTTAGATTTAGGTGCACGTTAAAGAACCCCAGATGGTCCAAATAGCCGTAGTGCCCCACTACGACGTGCCTCATAATCAGATGCTGGTTTTGGCACGTGAGACTAAAATTTAGTCATAATTTAAATTTTGTTTTGTTGTGTAATTATACATATGCGTTGTGCCACTTGTGCATTTCCACAGAGCGCGGTGCACTAGCCATGTTATGAAACTTGATCCGATCAGTATAACCCCTTATCAACCGTCATCGATCGTTCGCATACCATTTTCCATAGCGAACATGATAAGGCAGGATTAAGATAGAGTTCCATGCCGCAATCCAAGCCTGTACCTTTGGTGGGAGTCGAAGCCATGACCTTTGTTGTTAATTAAGGTGAACTAACGTTAATTTATCGAAGCTATTGCGAAACCACCAGTACATTTTCTGAGGGAGGTATGTAATGATTTATTGATGGTTCAGATGCTTGCTTTGAGCTCGTTCTTTGTTGAAACGTACGGTATTCTGTGTGTTTTATGCGCGACTGCACTGAATGTATGCACTGTTCGTTTCACTTTGCTAAGCACTTGTAGCCTCTGCCTTAAGGTGGTATGAGCCATTTCATTTTTTGCTTGCTTCCGGGGGTATGATCCATTCATTGTCTTATGTGACGGACCAATTTCTCGTTGGGTAGGTATAGAAATACTTACTCATTTATAAGGCTACGGCTCTCACGACTACCGTTTCCCTCGCAACTCATTGTGGAGTTTTGTGACGTTAGACCCAGTTGCTGCTGTAGGAAAATATTCATGCGCCAAGCATCTCGAAGCTCTTCATTGCTCAAGGGAAGCGGGAAAAAGTGCTCTTAGGCAATTACAGCCAAGTGTTCGATGCCAATCGGGCTGCAGTGCGGGGGGAACTGGTTGCAAACGGGCAGCCCCTACTCGGTAAAGCAGACGACGTCGACACGCCTAAACTCGAGGAGGTAGAAAAATAAAGCGTCGATTTCAAATCATTACTCTCATGACGAGGAATATTTGATGGACTATGGATATTTATCTCTCTGCGTAATTTCGCAGAGAACAAAGCCGGTCACCCGCACAATTGTAGTGCTTGTAGGATCAGCGAAAATGGCTCTACCTTGATTCTTCCGCTTCGCGGCTATTCTGTTGTCCACACGGTGCATGAGAACATCAGCAGAAAATACCTCAGCCTCGTTGGGACGCTTTAGAATACTTACTGTATGGCTTGTAATTAGAAAAAAATAAAAACAGTTCAGTGCCCTTCTGCTGTGTGAAGGTCGATGACCAGCGAAGCTGTGTATGTGGGCTCTTTAATGGCGAACTCTCCACTGCCGGGCTTCAAACGCGGTATGCACACAAATGGAAGGCGAGGTGCGACTAGTAGCTCCTCCACGATGTTGAGCCTCTGAAGACGATGAGGCACCGGGGGGTAAACACACCCATGTATTCTTGCAAAACGCGGCACGACGTCTTTCGCTAACGAATCCCGGCACCTAGGACAGACGCGCACCTCACCGCTCTCCGAGGGCACAGACTTCTCATCCGTTGTCCAGGCGATCATGCGTTGGTCGACGTCCCGCAGTGCAGTAGTGGATGTGAGCTCACTCGAAAAGCAACGTAGACATGGCCGACGCGCGTCAAAGTGTAGTGTCTGTTCCTATCAGCTTAATATCTGATACAGGTTGTATTGGGACCTAAGATAGTATACTTATGTTTGAAAGTTGGCGGAGTGCTTAACGCCTCCTTCACCTACGCCGCGGGTCGGCCCGGTATTAGCCCCGAGTACGAACTACAGGGTCGCTGCGAGCGCCGCTCGTGTGACGTCAGGGCAAGTACTCACGCTTGTCGTCTGCTGCAGTTCGGGTATTGTCCGGGCGCCTTCTGCAGTATTTTCGTTTGTTCGCTCTCGTTGCCTCTGCTTGTATACTAATGGCGGTCGTCTCAAATATATCTTTACGACGTCTTCGTACGGGAAAATTTATTCAAGAGCTTATTTCTTAGACGACAATTGAGTTCTCAAAGGCAACGCTACAGTGCCAGCCGAAGGAGCGCGGACCAGCCCAGTGCGGCTTTTTCAGGCGCAGATTGACAACCGCAAAAACATAGCATATAAGAATGCATTTATGATACCATACCAGCAGCGGTGCAACAAATATATCACAAACGCTGGCTATATTTGACTTCTAGAACGTTTACCTTGATTTTAACCTGCTACAACAGGTTTGCTCAAGACGAGTAGTTCATGGTATAATATCGAATATTTGCATTTCTTCACAGAAACGCTCGGCAGTAACACTGGGACTTAACTAACACTGCAGTTTACATTATACCAGACCCACTTGCCTTGTGCAACTATTTCTCAAAATTAGGCAGTTCTTCATGTGTCTAATGGCGGTAATTTGAAGTAAAGCTAGTTGAGGCTTACAGTTGTTTGCAGAATACGAAAAGGAATGTACCAATATATACTCCTTTTACTGTGCTACACGTTCAACTTATTTGAGCAATTTACTGGTGTTTGTTGCTTGAGGAATATACATGATGAATCTGCTCGGCGATCTCACACAGGCCACTCGGCCCACATTTTTTAGTGAGATATTAATTTTGGACTGCATGGCTGTAGCCAAAAAGAAGCCGAACCGCCATTTATTATTAGTATGGGACACATCGGGGAGGGGGGAAGATATAATTCCCCGGTGGAGGGTCAAAAATAATGTGAAATACGTAAGGCTTGTTGTGCCTTCCTTACGAAGGTTTGCGAGGTTCTCTTTTATGTACTGACGAAGCGAATAGTGTTCCGGTTGTAGAGTTAAACAACGCTGGATCGAGACATGGTGAAGCAGAAGGTGCTTGAATTTTCCTTTTCTAGGCAGCCTCAGCTGTGCGGCAGTACTAGACTATAGTTTAGGCATTGCAACTGGCGCTGTAAAAAACTGCTTTATGTTTTCAATTCGAGCTTGTACGGCACTGATGGGTTTCGCGAACAATGCGTGCCTTGCCATAAGTACAGTCGGTTGCTAACGTTGTTCGAAGTCTGCGCCATATTGTCGATAAAGGCTACTGAGGGCCACCATGAAACATTTCATCGCTTGCTATTTTTTGGCTCTCGACCTTCACCACGAAACTTGTCTTTCAGGTGATTGCTACTATGGTATTTTTGAATTAACTATTTAAATAATCTACATAACACGCCGTCGGGTTAGCAGCCATGAGCAATTCGTTTCATGGGGGCTTGTTTCAGGGAGCGCTGAAAGTAGTAGCATACTTTTTCATACGAAATGCGCGCCTAACTCTTTCTTTTGCGCATTAATAAAGTGCCCGTATTTGAGTAGAACAACTCACCAGAGTAATAAGAATCACGATGAGAGCTTCGCAGGGCAGTGTCTAACACGCACAACACGTTGACACCAAATACCAAGATTTTTCTTCCATGTAGAATGTCTCTCATAGCTAAGTACTAAGGGAATGTTACGTATTTAGGACAGACACGGCGCATATGTGCATTGCAAAACTAGTAGAGCCATTCGACGCTACATAGCTTGCGATATCCAAGCCGCAAACTTTCTCGACTCACACGCTTTTGAAGAAGGAACAGTCGTTCAGGCATGGCAGCAGAGGGAAGCCCACACACCCTTCAATAACTATGGCTCGAGCCACCCACACCCCAAGCATACAGGAAGGCAACGAGTGCGCGCGGCGCCGGTCCTGTCGTTTGTGTTCTTCTTCCTGAGTGCTGGTCTTCTGCGCCTTGCCTTTACCACTTCAAGCATGAGCCAACTAGCCCAAGCAAAAGGTTTACTGGAGCCGGAGCGAGCGGCGTCCTGGCCGTGACGTCACTCGCGAGAGGGCGCCACTCCAAATTCTCGCCGCTAATTGCACTATCTTCGCGATCGGTCAACGCGTGGGGAGAAATTCTCAAGCTGTACGGCTCGATAGACGAACTCAATTTTTTCCAGAACCTAGCCATGTAGACCTTCGCTGTAATAATTGCCGTATTTCTGTTTTGTTTCGCCGCCAGCCGCGCTAGTTTAATGGTGTTGCGCCGGTAAGCTCTAGGTCGTGGGTTCGTTACCGGCCGCGGCGGCCGTAGTTAGAAAAGGGCGAAGCGCGAAAAACAAAACAAAAAGAAGACGCTCGTATACTTAGATTAAAGTGGGCTGTGAATTAGGAAGCCCAGCTGGCCAAATTAATCCTGAACCTCCAACTATGGGGTGTCTCATAAACAGATCTTAGTTTTGGCGCGTAAGACCACAGACGTTAACTGAAAATTTTGTTCTCGTCACTCAATCAGACGACTTTTCTAGATACTTTGCCACTACGGCGATTTTCTATTGCTACTATAGGCGCTCCTCGCATGTTTTCTAATCGTACACGTGCTCCCTGTGTGTCACTTTGTTTTGAGATTTTTTTATTATTTATACATTACGGCACGCAAGGGATCAAGTGGCGGTGGCTATCATGGCTGACAACAGTGATGACGTCAGAGATAAGTTCATGTCATCGCGGTTACCGAGACTTACGCAGAAAGCCTAAGAAAGGTATCTCCGAGATTCGCGCGTCCAATCCCGTTACTTTTATTGTCTCAAATAAGCGCAATGAATGACTATTCTGAAGTAACTATGCGACGACTGCGCTTGCGTATGAATAGAAGGTGTGGGCCAGTTCTATTAAACAGACAAAAACTTTACGATCAACATCACTCCTTGCGCATAAGACGGCGCGATGAAGGAATGCGCAACGTGTGAGGCCACCACTGGCGTCGACTGGTCTAACCGCCGGCTGTCTCGGACGCTGCACGAGTCCTCGCAGCAGAACATCACGCGACAGACAAAAAAATACCGTGACTACGCCTTGCAATCCGACCCCGCTGTCTTGAGAATCAGGATACACACTTCCTAGCTGCTGGCCGCTGTTGGCTGCAGAGTACTCAGCTCCCGGTCTGGCGCCTTGTGCAGAGGTGGTCACACCCAACGACGACGGTTTGTGGGACCACTACGTCCGAAGCAGCACAGAAGAGATACAGAGTTTGCAACCAAATACAACCAAATACAACCAGATTTGTGACGGAGAGACCGTCGTCCGCTCCAACCTGGTCAAGAACAACTCAAGGGAGCAGGTTGTCAACACTGCTGAGGTGCTGCAGGGCTAAGATGCGAAGAAGACCGCAAAGAATACCGAGAAATTGGGCCGTCGCATACTTAGCATATAATGCTATCACTGGTGAATTCTAATGACAGGAAGCACTGATAAATAGATCAGCAGTTGGTGTGCTAATTAAAAGAGGTATTATAAGCGTATACAGAATGAACTGTTCTTACACTGCACTTATTTTTTGTAGCTTAGAAAACGTCCTGATGCCCCAGGCTAGTACACAGCAAGTGAGAGTAACATAAGGAATTGTAATTAAGTAATTTCACCTGCCCCGAGAGAAGGTATTTGATGCGCCAACTATTCCTGTTTTGCGAACAATGTTTTGGATCACATTTATATGACTATCATAGTACATATGTGCAGAAAAGGCCGCTCGTAGGTGCTTAAAATGATAAACAAGTTAAATGCTACGACCATTTAAAACAATATCTACATGTGAAAGAATTTCTTTGATAATTGGTCACAAAATTATTGTCTTTATTTTAGTGTAATTAGTTTTTATGCCATTCGGTAACGACCATACTGCTAATTTTTGTGCTTTACAATTGCCATTATAAATGTATTAAAAATCATGTAGGTTATTACCTGAAAGAAAATGCTGCTGTTATCGGCGTGTATAATAAATTTTGCACTGCAATTATTACGTATACCACATCATCAACATATAAAGTAAACAATACATGAACTAATATACTCGTGTGCGGCACTTCGCAAACTGCCTTCATATCTTGTCACGTTGGTTTATTTACTTCGACGATTTGTTGCCGATGACATAGGCAAGATTTTGTTAGTTCCTGTGTGCGACCACGTTTCCCATAATAATTAGCCTTAATATTCGAAATTTGGTGGTTAACTAAATCCCATACATTTGTATTATCAACAACCGTTCGAACTTTTATAGATTTCTTTTTAAACTGTGTTATAATGTATGCTTTTGCTGAAGTAATGCCGTTTCTGTTGACTTATTGTTGCAAAATCAACAACAACAACAAGCAGCTTTTCCAAGAGCCAAGTCGAGTCCCAAACTGTGCCTATAGTATTATGTCTGGAGCACATTGTTTACTTGTGGGTTATTCGGCGTCATATCATCAGGTTCTCGCTGTCACATTTAATGGTGACAGCATTGTCCGATGCAATGTCCTGAAGTCGTTGAGAATTGCATCAGGACGCTAGTCAGTGGATTGGTGACATAGCATTGACCAGCATTGACTTTATCCCATCGAAAGGGCTACACAGCAGTACACAAAAGAGGCCCCAAAGGCATTGAAACAAACCAGAAAAAGAAAGAAAAAGTGTTTATCGCGACGAGTATCCGGCTGATGAATACTGAATGAGTCCATAAATTCATATTTCATCCATTTTAGTTGTGTAATAGACGTCTTTTTCACTTTAAAAACAATTGTCTCGGAACTTCAATTTTTTCAACATTTTTCTCGCCATCTAAGCAAGCGCAAATGCTAAGAATTCTTTTTCAGTATTTAGTGCGCAAACTAGGAAATCTACTGCAGTACAATTATTGTGGTTGATTGAAGTATTATTCTTCCACAAAACATTTACTATCTAACAATGCCTAAAACTGAGCAAAGAAACAGTAAAAATAAAAAAAAGCGAGCATTATGATATTGGGCGAGCAGTATACTTCAACAAAAAGAAGAAGAAATGCTAAAAACAACGATGGAATATATTTTTTCTAATACCTAGATATGCTGAGCGACCTCTCTGCCTTTCTGTAATTAAATTCCTTTCTCATTTTTCTGTCTACATCTACAGACGAAAAGGCTCTGCAATGTGACATAAAGTACATGGTACGTATAGGCCCTTACCTCTTCTCTAAAGTAATATTATATAGCATTCAGCTAACCGCTGTAAGAACAATTCGCCTCGCTAAAATTTCAACTTATCCGTCGGAATACGTATTTCGATTGGGACGAAATGCAAAAACACCCGTGTACTTAGATTTAGGCGGACATTAAGGATTGCCAGCAGGGCAAAATTAATCCGGAGTTCCCCGCTTCGGCGTGCCTCATAATGAGATCGCGGTTTTGAAAAGTAAAACCCCACGATATATTTTTTAACAATCGGTCTGCACTGCACAATAGTTTGGTAGTAGTTGGCATGAAGATGTTCTTAGACGGGATGAAAACATGTTCCTCAGTGCGCGGAAGTGATTGAGTGCCAGTGGATCCAATGGCGGACGATGATGATATCAACGACAGGTAACCGTGTCATGCTTTCTGCGATTTACGCAGGCAGCGTAAGAAGATATCCCCCAGACCTGCCCGTCAATTCAAAGCCGGCCTCTTATCTCCAGAAAACATGATTAACGTGTCTTGTTAGTTCACTGAAGGACAGCGCGGAAACCTGCTGCGCAAGAAACGCAGGAAAGTTGGCAGAAAACGGGTATTATGTAAATATTTCCAGCAATTTTGACAAAACATCGAACTTTATCCACACATCAGTACCAGCATCACCCCTATTTCCAACAAACATGAACACACTGTCACGTACAGTTCTCCTAGGACTAAAAATATTGAGGCTAATGGTCGTAAAACACATTGAGAAACTTTATTTAAGAACTTTGTGCAAAACCCATCTTTGACTCATTTTTTTCGCAATTCCGCCCATGCATCCTTCATAAGAATTCCTCCTTACTTTAACATGTCAACTTTAAGGTATGATAAGTTCTTTCAGGAGATTAGGGAAACCTAGAAGGAATTTTGTAAAATAAACTTGTTAAACTTTGCAAAGCTCGAGCAAGTAATTTACCGCAAAGGCTGTTTATAAACTTCGCAGTTAAAATGTTTCGTACACATCACCCATAACATGGCGTCGATGTTCTCCAAATATAACACAGCTTCCGCTCTTGGTTATGTCAGGTGAGTGGAAAATTTGCAAAGATTTCATATAACGCCTCACAACATGGGGAAAACGAGCGTTAAGTAATTTTCACTTAGCCCCCAACTCACCAACACGTTTCGATATGTGACTGCAATGCACGCCTAATATGTCCCCGTTTCCCTAAGATATATGCTGGCTGAACGATCTAGATTTCTTCATGACAACGTGAGAGCACGCAGATAACGTATTCGAGCGCTCCTGGTCCCAATACCAGCTTTCAGGGAAACTGGCGCGTTTCTTCGTAGAGTCACCACTAAGTAAGGATTGCATAATTATATAAGCAGACAACTATTTTAGAGATATTGTTATCACGACGACTTTCTATCGGTAGCGTAGACAATCTTCAGGCGTGTTCGTTAAGCACACACCTATTCATTCCGTTGACGATGATGGTGATTATATTATGATAAGGATGATCCTTAGAAATATGGCATGCACCCACTATAAGAGACGTGCAAGAAACCCGGTGAATGTTCTTACAGATAATTGCAGGAAATAATGAAGACGTGGTAAAGCTAAAATTTCGAACAATCGAAGTGTTATTTTTTCGGCGATATTACACAACCGGTTCAATATGTGCTCTTGAGTACGCGAAAGTCATCGAGCGGCGGTGGCGCTCATGGCTGACGACGACGTTGGTCTCATCCAGAAGTTAGGGAGTCCTGGTTACGCCGAGCTGCCCTTTAGGCAG
The DNA here is from genome assembly GCF_050947875.1 of Dermacentor variabilis. Classification (NCBI taxonomy): domain Eukaryota; kingdom Metazoa; phylum Arthropoda; class Arachnida; order Ixodida; family Ixodidae; genus Dermacentor; species Dermacentor variabilis. The sequence continues at coordinate 56,334,309 of NW_027460280.1, read as the reverse complement.
AAAATGACATCCCCGAAACCGGCGCGTCAAGTTTTATTATTTTTTTATTCCGTCGAATAGGTCCAGTAAAGTACGATATGAAGATATACGCGGTCATATACACTGATACACAAATGATCTTAGTGGGCTCCTGCTAACAAACAGTCGAAATGTTAACTGTGAAGACTACTTCACACTTTCCGACGTCGTCAATTTAAGCGTAATCTTTGTGTCCTTTAAAAGTTGACTCGTGCACCCATATGGTGTGCCAGCCAATGCGCCAGCCTACACAGAAGGAAACGCAACCATCGTAGTGCGCACAAGAGGACAGATGGCAGCACAGAGTCCTGAGGTACTCCACATTGAGTGGCGGCGCAGCTACACTGTTAGCAAAAATGATCCGAGATGGGAGTAAATGGCTTGTCCTCTAGCGCATTCCCTGATGGGAGGTAAATATACTCCGGGTAGGCGGAGTAAAAGATTTACTCCGCTGCTGAACGGAGGTTGTGGAGGCACTTATGGGAGTATATGTTTACCTCCATCGCGGAGGTTGTGGAGGTACTTATGGGAGTATATGTTTACTTCCATCGCGGAGGTTGTGGAGGTACTTATGGGAGTATATGTTTACTTCCATCGCGGAGCTTCTGCGGGCAACTATGGGAGTATATGTTTACCTCCATCGCGGAGGTTGTGGAGGTACTTATGGGAGTATATGTTTACTTCCATCGCGGAGCTTCTGCGGGCAACTATGGGAGTATATGTTTACCTCCATCAAAGCGCTTTTGCAGGGAACTATGGGAGTATATGTTTACCTCCATCAAAGAGCTTTCGCAGGGAACTATGGGAGCACGTGTTTACCTCCATCGCGGAGCTTTTGTAGGGAACTATGGGAGTATATGTTTACCTCCATCAAGGAGCTTATGCAGGGAATTATGGGAGCATGTGTTTACATCCATCACGGAGCTTTTGCAGGAAGCTATGGGAATACTTTTTTACATTCGAGGGAGGCTTTTCAAAGTACCATAGTATTTCTTTACAATGATCATGGAGGTTTTACAGGAACATATGGGAGTATCTGTTCACATGACTCGGCTAGTATGCCAATTTAAGAATTTTCAATATTGATTTTCCACACTGAGAAATACACAATATATTGGTTTGCAAGCTAGAAGATGCAAACAAAAGTAAGCAAAGTAGTGCTTTGTAGAAAATAAATTTATTGCATAAGCAGAGGCAAGGAAGAAATGGACGACGCAAGCACAATCTCTCAACTGGTTTTTGATTCTTTCTTGCCCATGTGTTATCTGCCCAAACCAAACAGTAAGAATAGAAAGCAACTCATCCAGCTGCAGGTTTAAGCCAAGACCTTATGAAGTACATAAAAAATACATGGAAATCAGCCACAAGTGCCTAAACAAGGTGCAATACAGTTATTGTAGAAATAACATAGCTATAACAGTGCATTCTCTGACAAATCTAGACTGTGGTACTTGGTACTGTGGTAATATTGACATGTGCAAGAGTTAAAGCAGCAAAAAGTTGAGAAGACGCCAAAACACTTATTGCACTTCAAAATTAAATGATTAGGAAAATGAAAGTTCTGGTAGGCACTAACTGAGCCATTTTTACTGACAAGCTGGCCGTGTGGACTAAATAAAGCAGAGTTCAGCTTTGCTTTTTTCCCCCATATTACCGAAAGGCAAACATAGTGGCTAAGAGAGAGTCGTAAGGGATGGTAAAATGTTCATTGTATTGTACCCCGATTTTAAGAGCGGGTGAAAGTGCATGCCCTTAATAGCAGCACCGCCTCACAATTCCTTGCACAGACAGACTCTAGGAACTTTGAAGCCGGTGGATCATGCCCTTAGCTCCGAACATACGTCATGCTTAAATTTCTTAACACAATAACATTAAAAGAAAAAGCAGTCTCAAGAAAAGCAACAAAAGTGGCAGAATAATGACAAGTGGGCTTCTGATGGCCATCATCCAAACTTCCTTACTGATATTCCACCTGGACAATGCTGCTGGTGCAAGAAGGCTTACAGAGCGTTAGAACCACCGTGGGCTCACTTCTGACGATTAAAGGCAAAAAAACAGGCAGTGCTGAAGACCGCATCATAAAAGAACATGTGGCCTAGTTGAGATGACAACTTTTGGAAGCTTCATTCCGTAACATGTTGGGAAGGATAAAAAGTAAAAAAAAATCTTTCAGTGAAGTGTGCCAATCTGAACTTAACATTACAGCACAAACACCTAAGACGAACCACAAAAAGACACAACACACACTGGCGCTTTTTGTGGTTCGTCTCAGGTGTTTGCGCTGTAATGTTAAGTTCAGAATTATGTACCAACTAGGCCCAAATGAAGTTTTACTGTGCCAATCTGACAACACTGTTATAAGAGATTTCTCACACCCTTCAGAGGAATAAGAAATCTGATTGCTGGCTCACAGCCTTGCTTGCACACAGCAAGTGCTGCTGCGCTCGAGCATGGTCAAGGCTGGTTGTATTAGTGATAGCCTGCATGCAGGCTAGCAGCAGCTTGGCATCTGCTTTTACGGCAGCAGCCATACAAGGACCTTGCTGACTTTTAACACAAAGCCAGTATAATAAAATGCGAGAAACAAAAATTATGAATTACTTTTTCAGAAACCGTGCAAATAAGCTATGTATTCAAACAAGGTATATGCAGGTAACTTTTATTTCATAATTGTTGATAATTATGTCTCAAAACAAGTTCAAGGCTCCGAACCAGCATTGCATTTACATTTAATGTAGCTGCATCCACATTGTAACTTTTCTTAACAGCATCGCTTAAGATGTTGGAAGCCTCAATACACTGCATATATTGCACATAATTAAAAAAAGAATATAGACTGTAACCATTGTGAAACATCTCGTAACAGTGTCGCTGTAAGACAATGACACTGCAGATATTACACATAACTAATAAGTAAATAAAAGGTACATATAAGCAACGAAATAGAAAGTGCACTAGTAGCAGACAAGGGAGGCATGTTAAACATCACATTAAAATGGCATAAGGCATTTGAACATAATGCTGAGAACACTTGTGGTTTACGATAATCATCAAGTGAAGCATGCAGAAAAGTGTTAGCCATGTTAGCCAATTCCACGGCCTTCAAGACCTACAATGCCATAAACTAGTGTCTCAAGGTGTACACTCCTGGCCATTTGTGCAACTGAAGTCAACGAAGTATGCTTCCATTCAAGCCAGGGTACCATCTCTTTTCCGGTTTGCACTGCACTCTTTTCATATGTTGAATACAAACCTTGGCCACCTTGGCAAGGAACAGTACCAACAGATGAGATAAAACAAAAGACAAACACAGTGCTGACTGACAAGTGGATACGTTTGCTGCCATGCTTTCCCTTTTCACACTGTCACGAGTCACCGGCAAAGCATGTGCGATAATGTGGAGCAGACGACATTGGTCAGTGAAATGGAGAATGGATACATGAGGTGAGGAAGCATGTGAAGTGTCAGAGAAAAATTGAAGGAAAAGGGGAGGAAAAACAAGGAGCGCGCATTGCTGACATGGATGAGAAGCAAGGCAGTCACATCTCTAGCTGTGCTTTGGAGATGGGAACTAGTAGCTTGGGACCACGGACAGACGAGAGGACATCCAAGAGTTGGCCAACAACAGCTTCCAAGACCTGACTACATCGGCATGACTATGCTCTGCAACCCCAACCCAACGCCACACTGCCATAACCGGCCTTGTCCAGTGCCACAATCACCTGACCACGTCGGCCACACAATGCCCGACTAGTCCAGACTGCGTCCTGTGTAATGCAAGTCTCATAAGGGGGCTACAACCTCGTCACTCACAACGAAGGTCTATGTCTACGTCGTGTTGCAACTACGCAGGCTGACATCTTGCACCACACCTTGCCGACGTTCACTGCTACTCTGACAGTCAGAACATTCAATTCTTGGGGACTGTCACTTGGCCAGTCAGACTATAAACATTATACAGCTAATTTCTCATTTGTTTTGATTATGTATATACCTAGTTTTGTTAATCTCTTTTGTGTACAGGGTATATTTTGTGCGCACTTACTTTGCTGGTCATTTGTTTTGGGTTATATTGTGTCTTGAGAAAAATATTTAAGATATTTGCATTGCATCTGTCCATTCCTGGAGCGGTGAAATTCGTGACAGTTGGCAAGCCTGTCAGGATTTGTTCTTCCTGTTGTGCTCTGCCACATGAGCAAGGGTCTCGCTTATGCCACGGATGTAAGGTATTGAAGCCCATTTTTTGGGGGGTCCAGGGTGGGTGGGTACTGCGTGAGCCAGCTGGCACCCTACTGAGTGAATGAAGTACTCAGGGTATCCCCAAGCCATCAATTCCCACCGCACAAGTGAATTGTCTGCCATGTGGTCTTCTGCTGTTGTGCACACATTTTTCACCCAACGAAGGAGAGAGCAGACAACAGACCTCTTCTGCGAAGCAGGGTGCACCAATGTGTAGTTGAGGTAGCGCCCCGTGTGAGTTAGCTTCCTAAGCACCTCGAATAACAGGTTTAGCCCTTTGCGTTGGCACAAGGGTGTCCAAGAATGGCAGTTGACCTTCACATTCCACTTCTATGGTGAACCTAATTTTGCTTGCAATTGTTTAAGTGAGCCGTGAAGAGGTCGAGGTTTAAGTCAAGGTTAGCTCGTTTACATCGACACCTAAGGTCTTCTTCAGATATGTCGACTGTTTCAGAGTTTTGCAACAACAGAATATTCACCTCTTCACGGCTCACCTAAACAGTAATGCAAGCAGCAATTAAGTTCACCATAGAAGTGGAATCTGAAGGCCAACTGTCATTCTTGGACAGCCTCGTGCAACATAAAGGGCCAAACCTGTTATTCGAGGTGTTTAGGAAGCTAACTCACACGGGGCGCTACCTCAACTACACATTGGTGCACCCTGCTTCGCAAAAGAGGTCTGTTGTCTGCTCTCTCCTTCGTTGGGTGAAAAATGTGTGCACAACAGTAGAAGACCACATGGCAGACAATTCACTTGTGCAGTGGGAATTGATGGCTTGTGGATACCCTGAGTACTCCATTGACACAGTAGGGTGCCAGCTGGCTTGCGCAGTACCCACCCACCCTGGACCCCCCGAAAAATGGGCTTTAATACCATATGTCCCCTGCATAAGCGAGACCCTTGCATGCGTTGTGGTCATATGATGTGCAGGCTGTGCACGTTCCAAAACGTAAACACGAGCTCATGCATGTGAAAGACCGTTCGAAAAAGGGCAAGTTCCCAGGCGTAGTGTAGGTCCTTCGGTGTGCGAACTGTCGGTATGACTACATCGGAGAAACCGGCAACTCTAAAAAAAGACTTAAAACAGCACAGGAATGATGTCCAGAAACGATACTTTGCATCGAATGCCCTGGCCGAGCACTGCGCAACTACGTCACAATTAGCTAGGAAAAATATCGCTTGATTGTTAAGGAATGAAATCATTTTACGTGTCTTTATCTTGAATCTCTAATCATCCATGTCCATGTATGCCAAGTACCTTAATCATGTTTTGAGCTGCAGATAAGAACGCTACCTACTCTGCTGCTGGTTTCATTGTGAACAAGGCTCCCGTGGGAAGCCGAAACAAATATATTTTAAACCATTTTGGTTGCGTTTGCTTAGTCCTGACATTTCGCATGGCCCCCACGACTTCAAATTAATGAGGTTTACTGCATGTACACATGTTTGCAATTACACGCTTACTTAATTTCTCTCAGCATGTCTGCTAGGCTACGGTTCATTTTGAGCACCGCGATTTCTCCTCCTCAGGGGCACCACATCTCGAAAGATATGCATCAAGTGCCTCTGGAAAATTAATCATTTCACTGTAATACATGACTGTTACAAACATTACACAAACAAATTTGAAACAATGTCGATGATACTGTCCACAGCTTCCAATTTATGGAGGCTCAATGCCGGCTTCTCAATGAAATTGCGGTCGTTCAGGAAGCACCACCAAAGAGCCCCTGTGATGCTCCTATCCTGAGTGCCAGAACTCCCCACACCAGTTTCACCAGTTCTTTGCAGAACAGGGAGTCCTAGCCATGGCACTAGAGCAGGTGCCACTCCTCGTCAATGTATACATTTGCTAGGTGTACCTGCAATAAAAGGGCAGAGACACGTTAAGACTGCTAGGTGTGGGAACGTGAAAGCATCTTTAGTGAACCAGATGGCTGCAATGTGACGTGCACAATATGACACACACAATATGACACACACAGTAGGCACACCTTAAAGGGACTGACAACAGATTTTTAAGGACCTAGTTCTTGGCACAACACAAAGCTCACCCTCAGTAGCGTTTACATCTGCAACGGTTACTTCCAAAAGCACATGGATATTGTGGCATCACAGAAGTGTCCTTGTTTCACACCCCAGGTTCTATTCCCACCCAGTCTGCCAAACTTTCTCATTAAAGCAGCTAATTTGCTTTGTTTACAGGAACCTGAGAAATCTGACATCAAGCCTTTTTTATGCATCTTTATGGTTTGTGCAATCAGCCATTGGTTTTATGTCACTAACTGCTGGCAGCAAAAAGAAGTATGTCCAGTGGCATTAGTGTAGGGGCTCCACACAAAATTATATGGCTTACCTCTGTTTGAAAGTAATCTTTAAAGAGACTACACAAGCAATACACAACCACTTTCAGTGAGCCCAAGTTGACTTTCAGCTTTGTGAAGCGTAGAAAGTGGTACAGGTTGTACGGCATGGTGTAGCACGAAAAACTGGAAAAAGAAAGGTTCTAAAGGACAGAAAAAAGGGAAAGACGGCGCCACACTCAACTGTTTATTAGACACAAAACTTGCTACATATATACCGCGCACACTCTCGACATCAGGGGAAAAAAAGAGCAAGTGTCAGGTCATCTTGTTTGCGTCAAACCGAACAATTTCTTTTTGCATCATATAACAAAACAGATGTTTGACTAACACACGCTTGACCAGTTATACGAATGTGACATGCCTCTAGCAGTTCCTGCGCAGTTTTATCGCTACTCTTACCTAGGATTCTCACCACAGAAAAACTTGGCTTACAGTACAGCAGCACGGTATACAATACGCAGAAAAATGGGCATTCATATGCGCTTTTAAATTGTTTGCATGTTCCCTCATTCAGTCTTTCACACAACGGCCAGTCTGCCCGATGTAGGTTTTCCTGTAACTTAGCGGTACATGTATCTGGTAAACCACAGCAGTGGAACACTTTTCCACGTAGCACTTTGCATGTTTGACTTTGTACATTTGCACTGCACATTCTATGATTCGGGGACATAGGCAAGACAGCGTGTTCGAGGAAGAAAACAACAGGTACCTCATACCTGTTTGCCGCCTTGAGGCTGTGGCTCACCCTGTGGTAATAAGGTGCCACTTGAGCCTTTCTTTGGGAATCGTGCTTACTTCCCTCACTCCCCTTCGGATTATTTTACATTTGAGTTGCTGCAGCGAGGTTTCTGCCACTAGGTGATGACCGAATGAGGAAATCTGGCATTTAAAAGCTGCTGGACATGATGCTTGAAACTAGACAGAAAAGCTATGTGGAAAAGCGGTCCACGTGGTTTACCAGACACCGTTAAGTTATGGGAAAACCTATGTCGGGCAGATTGGCCATTGTGTGAATGACCGAATGAGGGAACAAAAAGAATTTAAAAAAGGATATGAACACCCATCTCTCTGCACATTGCAAATCGTGCTCCTGTAAGCCACGTTTTTCTGAGGTGAGAATCCCAGGTAAGAGTAGAGATAAAACCGCGCGGGAACTACTAGAGGCATATTACATTCAGATCAGTGGTCAAGCATGTGTTAGTCAAACATGTTTTTTATATGATGTGGAAATGAAATTGTTGGGTATCACACAAACAACATGACCTGTCACTTGCTCTTTTTGCTGCCCCTGATGTCAAGAGTGTGCGCAATATATATGTAGCAAGTTTTGTGCCTAATAAACAGTTGTGAGTGTAGTGCCATCTTTCTTTCCCTTCTTTCTGTCCATTTGTATCTTTCTTTTTGCAGTTTGTTGCACTACAACAGCACGGCATTTAGCAAAGACCAAATCGCTCAAGAGAAAGTTACTGTGTGGTACAGGTTGTACCAGCCAATCAGAAGAGCTCTCTTAGTATCCGCCTCTGATCACCCTCTGAGCAATTAGACGGCTTGTATCTCTACAACTTTTGGCTTGCGCTGTTAGGCTATCATTACATAAACTATAAATGCAGAAGTACATATTAGCATGCTTTATGAAAAGCCAGAGTAGTACTATACTGACTGGATGTGACATAAATGGTAAGAATGTTCTGGCTGGAAACATTGTGAGTTTATCAACACTGACTGACGAGTAACTGAGAAAGTTGGTGCATGTTCATGGTTAACTTTTGCGTACAACATAAGGGACAGAAGAGAGACCACAGCGCACAAAAGCTACCAATTCAATGTTTAAATGTTTATTTTATGGGAAGGAATACAGAAAATATTTACACTGCATGTGCACTTGTACTGCACAAACGTTCTTTTAGAATGAGGGCAAATGTTGCATAACAAATAGAATGAGAAAGCACAGAGTGATTGCTATTCTGTGTCATTTAGAGAGTGTTCCTCTTTTTCACACAATCATAATGAGAGCGGACTGACACGTCCCAGTATTTAATTGATATTCCTTACTATTATTGTTGGCCATTCAGTTACCAGAGGTGAAAAAAACAGATGAACAATCTAAATCTGATGCATAGCACCAGTCATGTCAATGCATTGTCATGTGGCACATATGGTGCTCTCCTGGGTGCATGTGAGGCACCAGCCAGTCTGCCCAATGTACATTTGACCAAATATACAGATGATCAAAGGAATAGACTACACTACTGCTAACGTACACAAGACAAATTTGGTGGTATCTTTAACTAAGCAAGCCTCCCTAGCCTGGGTGCCTTTCTCAATTCGCTTGTAGACTGCTTGCTAGGGATACACATTTGTACACACATACATATGTATACACATGCACAACAGTCACGAAGTGAATTGAGAAAGGCGAGCAGGCAAACAAGGTTTGCTTGGTTAAAGCAAGTTTGTCTAGTGTGTGTGAGAGGCAGTGTACTGTATTCCTTTCACATGTGGTCAAATGTACACAGGGCAGACTGGCCATAGCTAAATGCGCCAAATGTGTGCCAAAGAAATCACTAGTATGCTCGTCCAACTTGACCGTGCATTGCTGCGATAGGGCCTCAGGCTAAATTAAGATCGTTCATCTGTTCTCACCCACGGTGAAGAATTGACGAGAGAAATCAGTGAGGCGTACCACATAAATGAGACGTGTTAGCCAGCCCTCATTGTCTATGCAAGAAAAGCGTCCTTTCGAGATGACAAGGGATAGAAATTATTCTGCACATATTTACTTTTCTTTTTATGCAAATACTGTTTATCGTGGTTTAATGCCTTTATATCACAACTTACATCTTCCCTCTGAAAGAACTTGTGCACAATATAAGCAAATATCCAGTGACATTGTTATTTTTAATCCTTCCATGAAACAGAGAGACAGTTGTTAGCAGCAGTCATGTTGTATGGTCTCCCTTCCCTCCCTGTGCAAATTCTGTCCTGAAAAGTTACATGAACTGAATGGCAAACTCATAAGGACACTACAAATTTCACCTAGTGAACACAGCTGGTTCTCGGAAAATGCACGAATATGGTGATAGGTATGTGTCGGCATAGTGTAGCACGCTAACTTCGACACTACTGCAATACTTCAGCTGTCACACGACTACAGTGCTTAAGAGACCACAGAAGTGTAAGTGCACAACAAAAAAAGCAGGTGCATCAACCATAAATTTGACTTCAGCAAACACAGGCTGTTTCGTGTGGCTAAAACACTAGCTAATATGTAGAAAGTATATGCACAGGTATACTTAGCTATAGATACTCGCCCATCCAACTTAAAAACTTATTATGAGTTGCTGTGCATATGATGCTTGCTCTAGACACTGGTGGTTACAACAAAGATACTTTTAGAATGAGATAAAATGCTTTCATCTGCCCAGTAATCGAAGTTTTATTGATAGCATTATAATTTAGACTTGCTGGTTGAAGATATTCTGACCTTAACAGCACCAAGCAGATTGAATATAAGAATGCCCACTGCGCTGACCAAATACATAGTGTGAAACAGAACAACACGAAAAGGGACCCAAAGTATTAGAAATTATTCATGACAGCTGTTGAATTAGGGCTTGTTGGTTGATTATCACTATTAAAATTACAGAAGTTCCAATCGGAATGTTCTATGTGGTGCAGTTGAAATTAAATTCATTTGATGAGCAACAACGAGCAAATGCTACAGCAAAAGCAACCAGACAATTTAGCACTATGTATGAAATAGTGTTCTTTAATGATTGAGCATCAATACACGGATCTATCAGCTAACTATGTGATCTATACTGTGTTTACTTAAAGTGAAAAATAATGTAACTGGACATAGACTCTTAGCTGCTACAATGCCTATTTGCATGAATGGGCATAGCTTGCCAAAATTTTTTTTTATGGGAGAGAAAAAAATCAAGCTTACTAGAAAACACCTCAGTACAGCAGTAACGTCATCGATACTTCCTTTTGGGAGAGTTGGTTCATCTCGAAACATATGGGTAACAGCACAAACAGACCACAAGAAGGCAGACGCGTACACACAGTGCTGACTAACAACTGATTTTATTGGCAAGGATAGCACACCTTGTAGGGTGTCTCACATAACTTGAGCCAAGAATTTTTTTAAAAAATGAAAGGCACGTTGGAAGCGAACTGAACTGAATGCATACTATTCGCAATAGCCTATAGTAACTCCTACAATCCTTTGTTTTCCCCATAACTCGCCAATTAATTAAATTTAATTACCCAACTCTAATTATCGGCTGAGGACCCCAAGTATGGCACACAGATTTGTAGAGCCCGTTCAGAAACCACCGATCGAGTTGTTTGCTTTACGATACGTCTCACATAGTCATTTCTTCTGAGTTGCAAAGAAAGTCCGCGAAATATGAAACAAGGCACGTGACAGAGTGCTTGCGCAGTGGTATTGTGCTCCTCTCAAGCGTGCCTTCGGTGAACAAGGTCTGCTCCCGTCGGATGATGGCGAAAATGCATGCTGCAGGCGGATGCGGTGCTAATGAGATAAAGAATGCCCTGCCACTTTCTCGTCACCAGTCACGATGCAGCCAACCTTGTTCACCAAACGCACGCTTCAGAGCAGCACAATACCACTATGCTCCATCACGTGGCCTTCTTCATATTTCATGGGCTTTCTTTGCAACCAGGAAAAAAGGACTACATGAGACATTTAGTAAAGGAAAGAACTCGATCGGTGGTTTCTGAAGTTGCTCTACAAATCTGCGTATCACACTTGGGGTCCTCAGCCAATAACTAAAAGTTCTGTAATTAAACTTATTTAATTTGTAAGTTATGGGGAAAACAAAAAATTGTCTGAGTTACTATAGGCTATTGCGAATAGTATGGGTTTCGTTCAATTCCCTTCACATGTGCCTTTCATATTTAAATTCTTGGCTCACGTTATGTGGGACACCCTGTATATGCCAGAGTGAAGCAAGGGAAATGAAAGGGAAAATCATGTCAAGGGTGACAGCGTGCCAAGTTCACAAGCGCAATGAAGCCAACCAAACACAACAAAGCGCAAACAATTATTTTTCTTTTCCTTTGCAATCTGAAGCCCCGATAGCCGCACCCAGAAGATCAGATTCAGCATCAAAGAGAGCAAAGTGAGGGGTGCTAAAACAGTGGCTACCGAATTTTCTAATGTGGAAGGTTTTTAAACTGATGTGCGCAGTCTTGTCACTGCTCTTTCCTAGAATCGTCGTGACTTTCATCTGGGCCCCACGATCCGTATACTTGCTAACGTGCGCAACTAAATGTGCATATTTCTCATCTAGTGTTTTTTTTTTCAGTTTTTGAGGGTGTTCCCCTGAACGGTCATTGATACAGCGAGCAATTTCACGGACAGAAAACATCCCACATGACATGGGGATGCAATACACCACTCCAGTGGAACATTTTACTAACGGCGGTTGGTGCTTCTTCTGGCATCCACGTTTTCTGGCATTACATATACGTTGACACAACTTTCCCAGCTCCTTTCGGGCATAGAAACAAATTGGCACACCGTGCCTACTTGCCACCTTAAGATTGTGGGAAAGTTTGTGGATGTAAGGGACCACCTCTGTCTTAGGTGCCTTCAGTTGATCCTCAACCATTGCACTTCCACATCCACACTTGAACTTTTCAAGGAGGACTTCTGAAATGGCAGTCAAGACCGAGATGGGGAACCCTGCAGCTAAAAGACGGCTTACCTGATTAGGAAAACTGAGCTTAATCTGATGTGGGCACGATTTTTGGAGAGCCTATTCCACACGCAACACCTGTATACTTCTCTTAATTGTCTTGGAGTGTGCCGAGTGAAAGGGCAGCAATTCCTTAGCCCGTGGGTTGGAGGCCCAGCCAACATGTCCATCACTGAACGTAATCTTTACGTATAAAAACTAAAATTGAAAGGTTCGGAAGTTCAAGGGTGAAAGGCAACTCACGTCTATGTTTGCTAAATATAGATAAAACTTTGCCTACTGTAGAGGGTAGGTGAAGGTGGGCTGCTTTTTATAAAAGCACCAAATAAGTGTCAACATGCCCAAAAATTTTTAAAACTGGCCCCCCATTAAACACTTGTTCCAGTGTGTTGTCCACCTTTACCTGAAAAATGTCACAAAGATTAGGGGCTACGCAAGACCCTATGCAGATGCCATCGCACTGCAAAAACAGCTGCTTGTCAAATACAATAAAAGTCGAGTTCAAATAAAACTGCAATAAAGATAGAAAATTATGAACGGCCAAACCAACAGTGTTCTGGAAGGATACATCGCCGTTATCTTCTATGCACTCTTTGACACATGCTAGCAGTTGATTCTGTGGAACAGAATTAAACAACTCCTGCACGTCTTCCGAAAAACCGAAACCAACATGATCATTTCGCTCTAAAAGCTGTACTACTGCGACTGATTTCTTTAAAAGTAATGGGTCGTTTAAAGCTAGCGCCTTGAGCTTCTTTAGCAAAAACTGGCTAACACTTCTGCCACAATCCCTGTTCACTAACAATAGTGCTTAACGGAACTTTGGGCTTATGTGTCTTGGCTGTGAAAACCCCCCTCAAACTGTTCCCTCTGCTGTTAGATATGTCCCTGGCAAACTTTCCAAGGTATAATTGCTTACAAAACTCAACGAACTTAATTTTTCCTCGCACTTCACTTTTCTCTCCAGGGACACAGTTCTTATTAGCCGCTACCAAACATTTTTAATTGTAAATTCCCTTGGGTAACGTATGCGATTCCGTCTGGTCCTGGTGCCGATGTGACCCATCTTGGCATCGAATCATGACGTCTTCTTCTATCTTATTATAATATGACGTGGGAGACAGGAAATGTTCCAGATTCTTGGAAATGCAGTTGCGTTGTAGGCCTGCTTAAGCCGGGGAAATACCCTAACGAGCTCTCCTCCTGCAGACCGATCACCTTAGCCAGTTGCGTCGACAAAGTAATGGAAAGAATGGTCTTGTCAAGGCTGGAATGGTTTCTAGAGAAAAATAATTGCTTTCCTGATTTTATGCATGGATTTAGAAGAGGCCGTTCTTCCATTGACGGTGTTATTGACTTGGTATCCACTGTTGAACAAGAAAGAAGTCGCCATCGGTTAGTTGGAGCTGTTTTTCTGGATATTAAGGGTGCATACGACAATGTACACCATTATGCAATCCTTGATGCACTGGAAGATTTAGACGTCGGTGGCCGGCTATATGCATGGATTGTTAGCTACCTCAGTGGCCGCACGGTGTATATGTCGACAAGTGATGGCGACACCGGACAGTACCATATACATAGAGGTGTTCCACAAGGAGGAGTTCTCAGTCCAACTCTTTTCAATGTTGCATTGATTGGCCTTGCATCCGAACTTCCTAGCACGGTGAAGATTAGCGCATATGCGGACGACATATGCACATGGACATCTGGAGCCACCTGTCCCCAAATGCATGCTAGGCTTCAACGTGCAGTGACAATCACAGCTAAGTATCTGCGGCGTCAAGGCCTCCAACTTTCAACAGAAAAATGTTCCGTGATTACATTCACGCGAAAACAAATGAACAGGTATCCGATAATCATTAACGGAATAGCGATACCTACGTTTACACACCACAGATTCCTTGGTGTAGTCATAGACCGGGGATTATCTTGGTCAAGACACGTCGCCGCACTGAAGTCAAAGCTGAAGAGTTTTGTTCACGTCCTTCGCATCATTGCAGGAACAAGATGGGGCCCCTCGGAGTCGTCATTACTCCAATTGTACCAAGCACTATTCGTAGGGTATATACGGTACAGCATTCCGGCGCTCTCAGGCATGAGACTTAGCTGTGTGCATGCGCTGGAGAGCATTCAAGCTCAAGCATTGCACACATGTTTAGGCCTCCCACGATGCACGTCAACCAATGGAACAATGGTGGAAGCTCTTAGTTGTCATATTGGGGTATACTTGCTCTGCGAGCCTCTTCGAATGTACCTTCGCGTGTTGACCCGACACAGGCACCATCCTCTGTCATCGCTCCCAGCCACCCACCCAGGTTCCAGCTTTTCAAGGACTATATCGTGCCATCAACGAGTTTTGCAATCGAGATTTTCTCCCGCCTGTATTCCAAGAATACCCCCGTGGGTTCTGCCTAAACCTGTCGTTACAGTGCAGATACCGGGAATTACTAAAAAGTCATATCCGTTGCATCTATTGGCCTCAGGCAACTCACCCTGTGGCACATTTCTAGAAAGTACGGAGATACTGCACACGTGTATACCGATGACTCTGTCACACCATATGCCTCCACTGCAGCCTTCGTCATTCCACATATGATCATTGCTCGGCGGTTTAAACTAGGCCATAGCTCAACATCAACTGCCGCAGAACTTGTTTCTATCCGGGAGGCACTTAGATTTCTCTCTGAGGAGCCTCCTCACGCATGGACAATATTCTGCGATTGCAAGCCAGCTCTTCAAACGATTGACTGTGTCCTCAGACGGGGCCCGTATTATTCCATGGCTATAGAAATTACAGAACGGCTCGACCACGCAACTAGATATGGCCACAATGTCACCTTTCACTGGATACCCACACACTGTGGCCTGATCAGGAACGAACAGGCAGAAGCTGAAGCGAAAACTGCTTTAGATAATGCTTGTGAAGTACGCATTCCGTTCTCACGTACAGACACAAACGTCCTACTTCGTCGCGTAAACCGCAACTCTACGTTAGAACACTGGACCTAACCAGATCGGCGACACAAGCGGTTACACAAATGAGACCAAGAAATGAAATTTCGTATGCCTCACAAGCTCAAAAGAAGCCACACGAGCACGGTGCACCGGATTCGCCTTGGTGTCGCATTCACCAACCGTTATAGACATATGATAGGTGCCAGTGATACTAGCCCAAACTGTGAATGCTGTGAGGTGCCAGAAACGCTTGAACATATATTTTGTGTGTCCCACCTACGCGCAAGAACGACAGCAACTTGCCTCTTCCATTGCAAAGATCCATGAGAGACCGCTATCGGACGAGTTTCTTTTAGGTCCTTGGCCTAATGCAAACAGCGCAGCCCTGGTAACAAGAGCCGCTGTAGCTTTTCTCCAAGCCACTGGGCTGGACGCACGGCTTTAGAGAGGCCACAACTCTGAATTTGTATATACGCATCTCTTCCATATACCATCATCATTCATCGGCCCTTTCCCTCCCCGTCCCTCTTCCCCAGTGTAGAGTAGCAGGCCAGAGCAAGTTATAGCTCAGGCCGACCTCTCTGCCTTTCTGTAAATAAATTTCTCTCTCTAACTTGGGTAATACGACGAGCCCACTCTCTTTGTCAGCTTGCGTAAGCATCAGGTTGTTGCTCTTAAAAAAAGATATGTCATTCAACAATCTCCTATGGAGCGAGTCCGGGGTTTTTGGAGCAAGCTTTAGCAGGCAGTCAACACCTTTGAGAAGGCGGTGGTCCCGATTATCATCTTTTCCTGAGTGGCCACTTTCCAATTTAATGCAGTGAGATCATGTGCAGGAACATCAGCTTGGACCCCAAATTTGGATCCTTTGTGCAGATGATGCATAATCTTCCCTGGTATGTGGACGTCCCCCATGACGACATTGCTTCCATCTTGCGTCATTTTCCTCCTGAACACCGGAGCAACTCATTCAAGATGCAAGCATCTTAATCGCAAGCCAATCAGGATGGTCCTTAAAACACAGAAGATGGAACCAGTCCTGTAAAAGTTGGACTTGTTGTCACAGTTCTGAGTGACTTATTCTGCAAAATCTTTTCACATGCTCCCACACTGGTTTCACAAGGCTGAAGAGGGTACTTACTTCATTAGGGACTAGTCCTTTCCGGATGCAAAAGGTGAAGTGTCTTTCCTTCCTCTTGTAAGGTAGTAAGGCACCTTCCTTTTCCACCATCAACCTTCTACTCAGTCACATCGCCCATGCAACATGCTAGTCAAGACAGTTCACCTTTTCTATCCGGAAATGACTCGTCCATAACGAAGTAAGTGCCCTCTTCGGCCCTGTGAAACCAGCGTGGGGGCACGTGAAAAGACTTAGCAGAATAAGTCGCTCAGGACAGGTTGCACCTTCTGTGATTTAAGGACCATCCTGACCGGCTTGTGATTAAGAAGCTCGCATCTTTGAAGCGCCTAGTGGCACAGCTCATGGAGTGCAGGTGGAGGTGCATCTTGAATATGTTGCTCTGTTGTACAGGAGACAAGAAAATGATGCAAGATGGAAGCAATGTCAGCGTCATGGGGGACATCCATATACCAGAGAAGATTATGCAACATCTGCAGAAAGGATCCAAATTTGGGGTCCAAGCTGATGTTCCTGTGCATGATATCACTGCAATGAATTGAAAAGTGGCCACTCAGGAAAAGATGATAATCGGGACAGCTGCCTTCTTGAAGGTATTGACTGGCTGCGAAAGTTTGCTCCGAAAACCCCGGACTGGTACTGTACTAGATTGTTGAATGACATCTCTTTCTTTAAGAGTAACAACCTGATGCTTATGCAAGCTGACAAACAGGGTGGGTTCATTATTTTACCCAAGGGAACTTACAATGAAAAAGGTTTGGTAGCGGCTAATAAGAACTTTGACCCTGGAGAGAAAAGTGAAGTGCAAGTAAAAACCAAGTTCGTTGAGTTTTGCAAGCAATTAGACCTCGAAAAGTTTGCCAGGGACATATCTAACAGCAGAGGGAACAGTTTGAGGGGGTTTTTCACAGCCAAGACACATAAGCCCGAAGTTCCGTTTAGCACTATTGTTAGTGAAGAGGGATCGTGGCAGAAGTGTGTTAGCCAGTTTTTGCTAAGAAGCTGAAGACGCTAGCTTTGAACGACCCATTTCTTCTAAAGCAATCAGTCGCAGTAGTAGATTTTAGAGGGAAATGATCATGTTGGTTTCGGTTTTTCAGCAGATGTGCAGGACTTGTTTCATTCTGTTCCGCAGAATCAACTGCTAGCGTGTATCAAAGACTGCGTTGAAAATAATGGCGACGTATCCTTCCAGAACACTGTCGGTTTGTCCGTTCATAACTTTCTATCATTATTGCAGTTTCATTTGAACTCTACTTCTATTGTGGTAATAGTTCTGCGGAAACCCGCAAGGTGGAGATAAGTAATTAATTATGGGAAAATGAGACATCCACTCAATCGTAGCAATTAATTGCTACGATTGACATCTGCTACCCTACTACCTGCTAGCCACCGGGTTAGCTCAGCTGGTAGAGTGGCTGCCCTGGAAAGGCAGTGGTCCTGGGTTCTAGTCCCGGACTAGGACGAATTTTTCTTCAACTGCGAGGCTTTACTTTAAGGAACCCGCATGGATTTCCTTTGTAGCAATTGCTATGATTTGGTGGATACCTCATTTTCCCTAAATAAATTACATTTATTGTATTTGACGAGTAGTCATTTCTGTAGCGCGATGGCATCTGCATAGGCTCTTGCGTAGCCCCTATTCTTTCTGACATTTTTCTGGCCAAGGTGGAAAATGCACTGGAACAGATGTTTAATGGATCCCGGTTTTAAAATTTTTGAGGTATGTTGAGAATGTTTTAGTGCTTTTAAAAAAGCAGGCTACCTTCCCCTACCCCTCTACATTAGGCAAAATATTTTCCATTTTTAGCAAACATATACATGGGTTGCGTTTCACCCATGAACTCCCGGACCTTTCAAGTTTACAGTTTTTAGACCTAGAAATCATGTTCTGTGATGGACATGTTTGCTGGGGCTACTACCGACGAGCTAAGAAGTTGCTGCCCTTTGACTCGGCACACTCCAAGACAATTAAGAGAGGTATAGCGGTGTTGTGTATGGCATCAGCTCTCCAAAAATCGTGCCCACATCTAATTAAGCCCACGTTTAATAATCAGGCAAGCCGCCTTTGGCTGCAGGTTCCCCATCTTGCTCTTGACTGCCGTTTCTGAAATCCTACTTCCAAAATTCAAGTGAGGATCAGGAAGTACAATGGCTGAGGATCAATGGAAGGCACGTAAGACAGAGGTGGTCCCTTACATCCATAAATTTTCCCACAATCTTAAGAAGGTGGCAAGTAGGCACGGCGTGTCAATTTGTTGCTCTGCCCCAATTAAGCTGGGAAAGTTGTGTCCACATATCTTTAACGCCAGAAAACGTGGATGCCAGAAGGACCACCAACCGCTGTTAGTAAAATGTTCCACTGGAGTGGTGTATTGCATCCCCATGTCATGTGGGATGGTTTACGTCGGCGAAACTGGTCGCTGTGTCAATGACCGTTTAGGGGAACACGCTCAAAAAGTGAAAAAAAAAAAGAAACTAGATGAGAAATATGCACATTTAGTTGCGCACGTTAGCAAGTATACTGATTGGGTGGCCTGGTTGAAAGAGACGATTCTAGGGAAGGGCAGTGACACGACCGCACGCATCAGTTTAGAAGCCTACTACATTAGAAAATTTGGTAGCAGGTGCTTTAGCACCCCTTCCCTTGCTCTCTGTGATGCTGAATTTGATCTTCTGCATGTGGCTACCGGGGCTTCAGACGGCAAAGAAAAATAATTGTTTGCATATTGTTGCGCTTGGTTGGCTGTATTGTGCTTGCGTGGTTAGCACGCTATCACCCTTGACGTGTTTTCCCCTTCATTTCCTTTGCTTCACTGGCATATATAAGGTGTGCTATCCTTGTCAATAAAACCAGTTGTTAGCCAGCACTGTGTGTATGTGTCCCTCTTCTTCTGATCATGTTTGTGCTGTTACCCATATGTTACAGCAGTAACTGCAGCACAGTGAATAATGACCTTCATGTATCATTTCAGAAAGTTCAGGCTCATCAAATGTGTATTTGCCAGTGGCAGTTATTCTGGGAACAAGAGATAAATAATTGCAAATATGAATGTTAAACAATGGTAAGCACACCATGTGCTTAGACATGCAACACAGTTGTCCCACTACACTTTGAATTCTTATGTGCACGGAAACTGCACAAGCGTGTAGAATAAACAGAAAAGAAGATAGAAATAAAAGCTGCAGCATAGGAAACAGTTTCAAAACAATAAAGCCAAAATAAAAAAGTGAGAAATACACCGTGTACTAAGCAAAAATAATAACCTTTACGCTTTTAGCGCACAAAAAGGGACGAGAGACAGAGGTACGACACGGACACAGCGCTAACTTCCAGCAATTGTTTTATTCTACAAAGCGGTACACATATTTATGGGTAACAGACAACAGCATAAGCATGCACATATGCACTGGTTTCTAATCAAATGAGACAGCAACGAGACGTGTAATGGAAAGTTAAGATGATATCGAAGATGAAAAAGCGACCATGCATAGCCAAAAAATTTTTGTAATTGCAAGATTAAAATGCCATCTCCATCAAGCCACCCTCTGTGACACGTTCAAAAAATCAAATTATTTTTTTGAAAGATCGATTGAAGGTGCGCTAACACGAGCGTTCCCCAAACTAGCGATCTTCGCCGCTTCAATAATCTGTGTTAGCATGCCTTCAATCAATCTTTCAAAAAAAGAATTCGATTTTTTAAACTTCACAGAGGGTGGCTTGACGGAGATGGCATTTTAATCTTGTAATTACACAAAATTTTTTGGCTATGCATGGTCGCTTTTTCATCTTCGATATCTTAACTTTCCATTACACATGTCTCGTTGCTGTCTCATTTGATTAGAAACCAGTACATATGCGCATGCGTACGCTGTTGTCTGTTACCTATATATATGTGTACCGCTTCGTAGCATAAAACAATTGCTGGAAGTTAGCGCTGTGTCCGCATTGTACCTTTGTCTCTCACCCCTTTCTGTGCGCCAAAAACCTAAAAGTTATGGAATGCGAACATGCCCAAACCTACGCTCTTTCAAAAATAATAAAGGGAAAATCTTACAGAATTTGTCAGCTGTTGACAAATTTGACTTCACCCTACCATTTGCTAGCCGCCTGGTTAGCTCAGATGGTAGAGTGGCTGCCCTGGAAAGGCAGTGGTCCCGGGTTCGAGTCCCGGACCATGACGAATTTTTCTTGAACTTCGAGGCTTTTCTTGCGAGGAACCTGTACGGGTTTCTTTTGTAGCAATTGCAATGAATGGGTGGATGTCTGATTTTCCCTTTATTAATTACTTCTCTCCACCTTGCGGGTTTCCGCAAGAACTATTCTGTCAAACAAAAATGAAATTTAAATTGCAGCCAAGCAATTGATGCAAGAAAAAAGACTTAACATCAGGACATGTTAGATCTAGTTTTATATAGAAAACAATAACAGCTATGAACACAAATAAGCAGCAAGTTGCAAAAATACTTAGCCTACTTAGTAAGCTGTGTTGAGTAATATGTTAAAAAACTTATTCACGAATGATACTGAGGTCCTACTCTTTGGAACACGTACACATCATACATACCTGAACCAAGCAATCAGATTACACACTGCGCTATGGCAGTCATTCAAGGTTTCCCTGCATTTCTGCTGGCTCCTCCATTATGTGGACACTGGTGTGGGTTACGGCCTCGCCACTGCAAAATAAGTTCCGAAAGTTCGCAGTTAATTTATAGCAGTGGCACATTAACGGTGTCACAGTGTGAACACATGCAAGGAGCATTTAAAAATAGTCACGAAAATAATGTTTGCATTAATGAAGGGTGGCCACAGAGGGACCCCTTCATCACCGTAAAATTTTTAACACACACACAGCAGCAACACATTACAAAAAATATTTGTTTACATACCAATTCAATTTTTTCATGACTTAGTTTAAGCAACTGTCTCGTGTCATGTTTAGTTATGCATAAGTTATGTCAACACATCTTGTCTTAAAAATTTAGTAATCTGTACCTGTTGCAAGCTTTGACTGCTTACGTTTTTTTTTTCTAAAACTGCTCGTAAATTCAGAACCGCGTAAGCACAGATTATTTACAACGTAGAAGCATTTATACGCGAGGAAACGTCATTGCAGTAAGAATCTGTTAAAATGCAGATGAGCGTTGTTATGCAACTTAAGCAGAAAAGCGGGAGCTCACGCACAGGCGCACATGATGAACACGATTATTTCCGAACGTAATATTTCTCAACGGAAGAAAACGCTTATAATGATTTTCAATTTCGCATTAAGACAATAAACTTGCCTAGCTAAATTCTGACAACCAGCGCTCAGCAAGCATCAGCACAGGTTCCACTGTTGCCGTGGCAGTTCTACTGGTTCTATTCTACGCTCGTGCACTCTGTGCACACACGAGAAGCACGCACAATACACGTGTAGTTAGCAAGCACGATTACTTACCTTTTGAATGGTACGACGCGGTCGAAAAGCGCTCTCCAAGTTGCTGATGCTGCGTCGACTCCCAGCCTACACGCCGTTACGTAGTGGACGAGCTGAGGCACGCTAATAATACACATTATTTCTTTGCGACGTCCAGCGAACTTCCCACAACCAGACACAAAAGAGAACGCACTCCAGGGCATGAAAATCGTTGGTCCCCATTTGCCTGGCACGCCACGCATATAGTGAGTTTCAGAGAGACACAAGCTATCTTCTGGCACTTCTGTGTTCGCGAACTAAGTCACATTTCGTTACACCAAACACAAAACCACACGATTAGACAAACACGCCACAACAGCTCGCGCAACCGCCCGGCGACCGGCAGTTGCAAAATAGAGAGCAGACTAGACGAATGAATGCTATGAGCGTCTTCTTTGAAACAGGGTGGTGGGCTGCGCCACCAACCGATCGCATGGGGCGAGCGTCATCTGTAGACCTTTGCGGTTGTGTGGCCCCCGTGATGCCTTAATATTAACCAGTACCCACTCATTTTGTGCCGTATTGCGCCCAACTACGTATAGTTGCGAGACAAAAAAACGAACATTGAAGCGTCTATATTGCACGCTATACTTTACTGTAGAAAAAAATTTTAGGGCGTATTTTCGATTTTGAACAACATCTGCCGTATGCAGCCAGCAAAAGTATGGCCTCCGAGATCAGCACTTCAAGTCGGCTGTATTGAAGTTTTTTCATGACGTTATGAGCTCCTGCCCGTGCTACGTGCGTTGTCACTTCGTTTTAAATAACTTTCTGCTGTCGTCAACATCAACTGTAGCCTCAGGAATTGTTGACACGGTATCAGGTGTACGCTTGTGCAGCGTGCGATGTTTCCGTGCGTGTTGTAGCTGTTTCAGTCGGAAAGCATCAAATCTACCAGGGTTCATCACTCGTGTAGCGCAGGTTACACCGGTGTCGTCCGCATTTGCTTTCGTGCCGGTGTGTTCAATGTGCGCGGGTTGCGCGCTTGTCGCTCGTGCCTTCTGTGTTTATCCTGCGACTCACGAACATTCCTCAGAAAAAAACACATATCTCTGCAGCGTACATGTGTCCTACGTGGTGTGTACTAGAAATGTGCGGTGGTGTACGATGTTTTTGCAGCCAAGTGGCTGCAGTGCGTTCCAGCGAATAAACGCGATTACGTAGTGTTTCCTGGTTATCTTTGTGATTTACCTGCATCTGCGATAGAACCCACGAGGCGTTTGCATGACCTTGCATTGTGATTGTGGAATTTTGTGTTTTGTTTGCCTTCTTAAATGAGTGGCCTTTTATAGACGTTCTTGCTTGATAACAAAAAAAAATAAATATCTGTAATGGGGCTGAAATAACCCGGCTTTTTATTCCTTGAAAATTGGCGTGAGTGGTAATTTTACAAGATGATAGCAATCCAGCTCTGGACATCGAGCTGTAAAGCAAAATATCTAAACTTGTTACAGTATGTGAATCTTGCTATGATGTGTCAATATCTCTAGCATGTTCTCAGTGCTGAGGGCTGTGCACTATGTTAAAGGCAAATGTAATTGTCTACTCATCTGAATTAGTATATATGATTTCTTCATATCATTTGTTCCAACTACAAAAAATTCATAGGTGCATTGTTGACTTCTAGAGTTAAAAAGACACACGAGATATTACTCAACAGTATGCGTTACAATCTTTCGACATGAATTCAGGAGTATTATATGTTGTGCCGTGCATAGTTACTTTGTACGTACAAAGTATTTATATGAATACACAAAATCTGATTCCTCCATCGGCTGTTGTTTGTAAGTCATGAAGCAAATAAATAATTTCAGCCTGCACTGATTGCTTGCAATACACTTCACATTCAAATGTTTTCTAAAAATCTGCGACAAGAATGATCTACCTTAGTTTTGCTTCTACTGCTGACATTGATATAGCAATTTCTGTAGAAAGATGTGCACCATGAGCAAAATACGGATGCAAAATAAATAGCTGATTTTGAATCAGTTTTTCGAAAGCTGCAATACCGTTTATACTTTGCGCAATAAGTGCAATGTAAAGGCAATGAAGGTAACTGTAGACTTGTGTTTCGTCATTTGACGGGTAGAAACAATTTCTGGTACCCTATCTGAGCTGATGCAGCAACCTAACCCATACTTCACAGAAAAATGGAAAGTTTCTTCACAAGTGACTGATTCACACAGGCTTGGGAATAGCACTAGCATATTTAATGCAATCATTCTGAAACATAATTAATCAGCATTCTAAAGATGAATGGATAGTGGTAACATCGCCAGTGGCTCACAAGTGGTTGTGTTATACTCCTGTCACACTGGACATTTTAATGTCATTCGAATCGAATGGCATTAGCATTGAATGAAATTATTCGGTTGTTACGCAGCAATATTTAATGCCATTAGAATCGAATTACTTCTGCAATCAAATGAATCTGAAAAAAATCAGTCGGCTTTGCACTCGTGGCGAATGACTAAAATGACATTGAGCATTTATAATTTCAGAAGCAGTGATGTAAAGAGGTAATTAATTTTGTGTTATTTAAGGCATCTGCTATTTTGACTAGAGGAAAGCTGTACGGCAGGCTTTCACAAAATGTATTTTACTCTCCACCTCAGTGGCGTCTGGCGGCAGTCCTTTTACTGGTCAGTCATACTGCAAGCAGTTGAGCGCCTGTATGCATCTATTTGACAGTCTCGCCTCTTCCTCCGATTGCTTTGTTCACAATGCAAAGCACACAACAACTAACTGCTTCGGCTACTGCAACCGAGCGTCGTCCAGCACTGCCATGTCAGCCGTATTGTTTATCTTCAATTTATTGGCTATGGCTACTAAGCTGGTCAAGCCTTGTTTTTGCTTGTAGTGGCTAGAAATTCTGGAATTGGAAGTTTTATATGCGTGTTATTCTGGTGAAGTGACACGCCATATTTATGTTAAAATAAGTTGACTTTCTACATAGACATTCTACATATACCTTGCTCTTGTTCTCTCACCAATTTTTTTTGCAATGATTGCCATTGATATCATGACCGAATGACATCAATTTTTGTTGTGTACCACCACCACAGGTCGAATGGCATTTATTGCACTGAATGTAATTTGCATCTAATGACATTAAAATGTCCAGTGTGACAGGTATTAGATATGGTATAGCAGCTTACACTTTGAAGGAGTTTCGGTAGGTTAGCATGTTCCATAAGCTAGGGTGAATCAATACGTACTGGCCCACCTGTCACACGTGTAAAGCTGATGTTATTAAAGCTTAGCCTTAATTTTCTATGTTTAGTTAGATTGGGGCAGTTTGTCTTGGCATAAGCTTATAGAGATTTCATTCAGCATAGCACATATAACTTTGGTAACATGAGACACTAGGTTACACTATTCCTCATCTCTGGTTACAGTTACGTGATTATGCGTGTTCTGCTTAAATATGTTGGCAGTTTATTTATGTCATGGCCAGACAATGTCTGCTGACGGCAATTTTTCTTGGTTCTTTGGTTCGGCAACTGTGCTTGAAGACCACCTCGACCTATATAAGTAGCCAGCTCCAAAGGGCCTGGCGTTTTAAATGTGGCCCTCCCGTCCCTGAGGCACGACGTTAATTTAGTCACAACTCGAGATCCGCGATACAAGTTGACTCGTATATAGGCGGGCAGCACAGCGATCGTGAGTCGCGGTGGTTTGCGTGGCTTGCGCATGTGTTTGCTCATCGCTGCCAACCATGTCAGGACAGCCAGCGGCATTTTCATCAGACACGACAAAATTGTAGAGACGTTTATTGTCCTGACGAATATAGGTTCTAAGCCTAGTGGCTCCCAGCGATATCAGCGGCTGCAAGGGGAGCCTAAATAGACGGCACTCCGCTGCGGCGACACTCGCGTTGATAACATCGCGTCGACATAACATCGACACTCGCGTTTAGTAAGATCGTTTTGTGTAAAACGAAGGAGTGCTGAGCATAGACGTTTGTTTGCAGCTTCTTGGCTGCGAAGTATTCTGGTCGTGTTTGCAGGAGCTTGTTCGTATACCACACGAATCGCCGCGGAAACCACTCCGACGCGTTGCACGGTGGATCGCGCGCAAAGCAGGTGTTTCCCGAACGCGACGGAGAGCGCCGCCGCTCAAGTCTGTTGCTTCCAGTGCCTTCCAGTGTGAAACCAGCACGTTTTTTGACACTGGATCGCACATGGGAACGCTGGCGCTCGCTGGGACTGACTGGGACGCGTGAGAACGCTGGGTCCCACTGGACGAGACGCTGGTTTCACTGCCATGACTCTCGGGCGCACTGGTTTGTGCTGTACAGGCGCTGGTTCTCGCTGCAGTTCGCTGGTTCGCACTGGAAACTGCGCTGGGTGTGTTTGTGCCGCGCTGGTTCCAGTGCGCGAGGACGATTGCTGCTGAATATTAAATGCTTTATACAATTTCATCGCTTGATACTAGTCTCTTGTCCTAAATAACGTTATATCTTGGGGTCATAACACTCTATTTCGTGTCGCAGCTTGGTGCAAAGGTTCGTAAGTTGCCCTGTTTATACATGCACATTTGACACTGAAGATCACTCGTTTTTCTTGCATTTTCCCTTTTGACTGGGCGGATAGCTAAATTCTTGAACGAAATCACGCAGACGCAGAGGACGCCGCGTTTTTTAGTAGTTTGCGCGTAACATATGACTGGGATTTGTAGCAGTGTTGTGGAGTGGACATGAAATCCAGTTGTTCAGACGCACTCGAACGGACCCCGAGTTCGAAGCCTACCGCTGATTGATATTATCGCACCGACAACGAAGTTGAGGCGATTCGCGCGCTTCCACTTTCCCTATCGTACTAAAAGAAGGTTCTGGGGCTCAAATACACACATTTTAGCTTTCGCCAGCTACCCGCGCCGAGATTGCTCCCCACCACGGAGTGGTCCCCACGGAAGCTCAGGCGTATCCGCCGAGTCCGTCTGCACGCTATCGGCGCGTCTGGGCTCAGGAATCAACAAGTCTAAACAAAGATAAATCACTCCATATTTCAACTTTCGCATTGATGTTCTTAAATAAACTGTTTTTTTCTTCTTTCGTGTCTACGGTGCCAGTACAAGAAGCGATGCGCGCCGATGTGACGCGTCATAAACACAATTAAGTATACGTGCTGTCGCCGAAGGCTGCCAGCACTAGCCTGCGCTTCTCTGACGAAGATATATGACTAAACGGACGTGTCAATTGAATCGCATCACTGA
This sequence comes from Dermacentor variabilis, assembly GCF_050947875.1. Lineage (NCBI taxonomy): Eukaryota > Metazoa > Arthropoda > Arachnida > Ixodida > Ixodidae > Dermacentor > Dermacentor variabilis. The sequence continues at coordinate 56,307,181 of NW_027460280.1, read as the reverse complement.
ACTTAGAAAACGTTGCATATCCCATGCCTGAAGAACAAGAAACGGCTATCGAAATCAGTAGTAACAGCCCATACAGCTTCACGGGTCGGCGGTTAATTTAGGACTTTTTTCGTAGTTAAAGTACCTATCGCAAGTGCAAATCGATGTCGTGACACTTGCAAGCATACTACTCAATAAGAACAGCAACTTTAGTTCTCTGGTACAGGCGTGAGTTTTAGTTGCTGGGCAAAAACACATTTACTATCTGTACGAGACCTTTCTCTGCCAAATTAAAATATTGTAAATTATCCATCAAGTAACACCTGCTGTCATGGCTTAGTGGTAAAGCACCGCGCTTCAGATCTGAAGGTCGATCGATCGATTCCTAATCCGATCTCTTTTTTTTTTTTTTTCACTAGTGCGTTCTTTATTGCTTTCTATAATATAAAAATATATATACGTTTCCGGGCACCGCGTATTTAACGCGCTAGAGCTCTTTTTCGCACCAGCAGTACGCCGTGCCTGACTAGCGCCCCAGCATGCACCGCGCGACACGGGCCCATAATCCGGCGTTGTATTGGACACTGGGTACTGGGTTTTGCAATAGGATTGCCAGGGAAGCGGCAGCGACAGCTGCAGACGACGCAACGAGGAGGCAGCGTGATACATTTCGTCGTCTGTTTCGATTAGTAAACGTCGCTGTGACGAAGAAGTCGCACTTTCTGCTGCAATTTGCTCAAGTTTGTGAACTGCTACCGACAGTTGTATACCACGACTTGTTTTGCGTTCAATGTACAAACAGCGCGATCTCGTAGACTGAGCGGCTGTACACAGCCTAAACATGCCTTGCACAGGCGTACGACATCTTGTCGCATTGGCGTTTTCTCGGACACCGAAAATATTATCGCGGATTTTCAAGCGTACAACCCAGGGAAGACGACCAGCGCGTTTGAGCAGCGAGTGCAAATAACCTTGACACGTTCACACAAAACACTAAACGGTCGTTGCAGCTAGTCGGTGCACTGATGATACGTTCTCTCGGCAAATGATCACATGAAATAACCAACGAAGGCACTGGAGCTTCACAAGGTTCACACGGACGCGCGCTGACACACGCACGCACGTCGCTATTAACTCCGTGGGGAGTTTCCAACCACGTGACCTGAAACTCCGTGCGGAGTATAATCGTGTCATGTCGTTTTTATACTCCGTTCCTAACCTATCGGAGTATAATGAAGACATGTGCCATCTTCACTCCGCTATGACGGAGTAAATGCTTGGGGCATGGGAGGTATTGGGGCTGATAAGCCGATAAAACTCCCATCTCGGCTAATTTTTGCTTACAGTGTACTTCGGACCCGGCACGGGACGCCGGTGTCTTTCCTGCGGTTGCGAGGGAGGACACACGGAGGGGTCCGCCGCGTCATCTTCGTCAACTTTGCCGTTGAATGACGGCGTGACTACATTCAGGCTGTCCTATTTATCACGGTTGAGGTCTGCGGCGTACGGCTGTGTTACTGCATTCAGCATTTTACCTTCTTCCTGCTCCCTGTATATTGTGCGATCCCGTAAAACAAAAGCTCGAGGCTGTGCATAATGAGCGGTGGCGCAAGTTCGTGTGTGGCCAGGACGCTCTTGCGGAGGCCTATACGACTAGTTGGTTGCGCCGAGGAGGTAGCTGCAAGGATAGTCCTGTCGAAGGCAATGGTCGCAGAAACCCAGACCCAGGGCCAGCAGCAGATGTTTGCCAGGCTCGCCTATATCCTGGGCCAGAAGTGCAACCACTGGGGAAGCCTTAAGAGCGTCGCCAATCCTCGCCTGCGCAGCCTCTACGTCATCCTGGAGGCGCGCAGCTGCTGCAGCACGGACCAGCGCGACGCCCATGCAGATGTTGTCGGAATGGACAGAGGACCTGGTGTTAGCAGCACGAAAGGCAGGAGGTGGAGGTGTCCGGCAGGAAAGCAGCCGCGCTGGCGACTTCGTGGGCATTGACCTCCCAGGCGGTCTTGGCTTAAACGGAGATGAGCAGCTCAGCAGTGCCACGAACCCATGTGCATTCACGCTGCTTGAAATGCGACCGTGCATCGGGGACGGCGAACAGCAACTAGTCACGAGATTTCAGCGTCTGGGCGAAGGGAAGGTTACAACAAGCTGCCGATCGATGCAAGTCGCTTCGAACCAAGCCGAGCACACAGCCTGTTGGAAGGGCGGCGGAAATTCGCCGGATGGCTCGTCACGTTCCCAAAGCTGCAGCGTGTCCAAGATGGTGTTCGGTGCTTCAGTGCTTTGGTGATGCGGTGAGCGTTCTGGCCGTCGAGGAAGCCGCCGCTCCTTCAGCTTGAGAAGCGGGATCCGCAGCTGCAGTAGCTGTTCGCCCTCACGTGCAGCGGCCTCGATGAACGCGGTGAACTGGATTCCCGTAGCTAACTGCGCTGCGTCAGCGCGACGATGATGCGCTAACGAGGACGTTTTTCGTTGACGTGAACTGCGAGGTGGCGTTCGGTGGCTCTGCAAGGGTAAATGTGGGATAGGACCAATAGTAGAAGCTCCAGGTTCTCCCACCTTCATATGAAGTCGCGTCTGGCGTTCTCGTTCCTGGTGCATCTGTGCAGAGGCTCCGCCAACGTCGGCGAGTCTTGCCAGTCGGCGATGCTCAGGCGTTGGGAATCCTCTGGCGATGGCAATCTTGGTTTCCGTCGATGCGTTGGCGTGCGACCACAGAGAAACAGGGATAACTTCTTGTCCGTCTCGAACGATTGCTGCCGCTGGAAAATGGCGATTCGATGAACGAGCATCGGCTTCACGAGGAAACGCGAGAGCGCTTCTTTCTCAGCGTGGAACGCCTCGTGTCCGGTTCTGCAGAAGGAAAGAAAAAGAAGAGACGTCGTACACTGCCTACTGTGTATTTTGCATGGTTTCCTGGTAAAATTTGTTAAGTGTGTACTTGTTTATTGATGAGTAAAATAAGGTTTGTATTACCACGTGATAAAAAAGAAGAAAAGAAACGCGCATACAAACTAGCGAACAAAAAAGAGCCTATGTAATCTCTTACGTGACCCTGTGCGTCCGTGTAGCGTCAACATCGACGGTGCTGGTGAGACGCCGTGCGGTCAGACCTTTGATTAGACAGACGTTAGCCATAAGCCAAGACAGACACCAGAAACAGAAAAAAAAGACACATACACAAAATATCGGCTTCTTTTATTAGATTGGCGCGTCACTTGGAATTCCTTTAGCAACTCATAGTGTGCGAGCAATTTGGGGGCAATAAAGCGCATAGTAACGAAGTAGCTGCGTTGTTACTGCGGCGCTGTTCGCAGGAATTTGTATGCTCTGTTATTGTCGGGTGAGCAATTTAGTGTGGTAGGAATCTGTAGCACATGCGCAGCGTAGATTTAATGTTTATTTTGTTATTCTCTCTTCACTTGTCACTGACTTGCTCAATGAGATTCAGATGAATAAACGATGGTTTGAAGTCGACAATTACGGACAATTTTATAGTGGTTTCGTACCTCTTCCGCTTTAGCGTTTTTCTTTGAAGGAGCAAATCTTGTATGGTGCGCTGACATGGCATAAGAAGTGAAGCTGATGCTGTTCTCGAATTATTATTATTATTATTATTATTATTATTATTATTATTATTATTATTATTATTATTATTATTATTATTATTATTAGAACCTGCTATTGTAGCTCTACAACCCAGCTGTGCGTGATGATCAGTGAACTACCTGCCTTTCTCTACAGAGTATCCACTGGTGTGCCCCAAGGTTCCGCGTTAGATGCATTTCTCTTGTTATTTTTCATCAATGACGTTTCCTTAGCAACCCAGCAGCCTTTATTTCTTCTTTACGCTATCGACATCAAACTAATTCAGGATATTCACACTACTGAAGGCTGCCTCGCTCTGCAGTCCGACCTATTTTTCTCTGAAAGGTGCCAATTAAACGGATTGACTTTAAGTTCATCTGGAACGAGAATTTCTCACACGTATTTGATCACGTGAAACCTATAAAATCGTCTGCCTTTATTCTGTTCACCGGGTGGTGTTTCAATCAGTCAACCTAAGAACGTTTATTACTTACAAAGGTGGTACATATTGAGGAGAATGTACAGAAAGAGGTCCCATAGCTCAAGGCTGCAAGGGAACCTCTTGTTTTGAGGTGCATGAAGAGAAGTGAGTAACCAACAGGGATTATACATCATCAACGACTAATGAGCACAATTATTCAACATAATTAAAAAAAAAGAAAATGGTAGTGTAAGGACCATCTACTAAACCCTCCATTAGAAACGGGATTAGTATCTTTTTCTTTAATGTAACAAAGGATACACGTTTATTATTATCGTTAAGCAGGTTATTCCAAAATGCTACAGTTGCAAAGTGGGCGGTGTGTTCACAGTTACTGCATACTTTTGGAGCAAACAGTTGTTATTGAAGGCAAACCTGGTGTTATTGGAATTGTAAAGGGATACGTTGTGAGTTACATTTATTTGTCATATACATTAGTATGCCTCAATAGTGTGGAATGGCACAAGAAATTCGAATAGCATTTTTATTTAGCCTGTCCGGAAGTAGTTCTTGATTGTACATATAGACATCGCTTCCTGACCTCCTGCACCAACTTTTAAAGTCTGATTGATCATCGTATACACTTTCCCGACTTGGCTGCAGACGTAGTCGAACCGTTCGTCCGATTTCCATGGAGAATAATTCCTGGAATTATTATGTGCTCGGTTGTACTAGCTTATGCTCCACTCGAAGGAGCAGTGGTCGCACAGCCACCTTCGTAGTACCCACGCGCGCGTTGAATTTATCGCCTCATCGGAGCCGTAGACCGCGGTCAGTCGACAGTGCACAAATGGTACCCTCCATAGAGTTTCATATTATTGTAACTAGAGGAAACTCTGGCGCTGCGATCGTTCAACCATGCTGGGAATGATGGGGAGTACAGGTTGCGGATTGGTATTTTGTTGATTGGCGAACTAGTCTACAAGTATTTTCTTTCGCACTTTTGGTTCATCAAGTTCACCAAGGAAGAGTGGGACGCGCTGCGGCGAAGTCCCGTCTTTGAACACCAACGCGCCGGTGATAGGTCCGGCAGGCTAGACCTGGCAGCCCCATCGTGGGATTAGCCTGGTGCGCGTTTTATCGCGTTTCGCTGGACCGAATAAAAGTTTACTCACTCACTCACTCACTCACTCACTCACTCACTCACTCACTCACTCACTCACTCACTCACTCACTCACTCACTCACTCACTCACTCACTCACTCACTCACTCACTCACTCACTCACTCACTCACTCACTCACTCACTCACTCACTCACTCACTCACTCACTCACTCACTCACTCACTCACTCACTCACTCACTCACTTCTTCGAGAGACATTCGACACGTTGACTGGCGATCTGCTGATTTCTAAAGGGTATTCGGAGGTGGATGTAATGACAACGAAAGGGCTTCGCAAATTGGTTAGTTTGTTATTTGTGTGAAGTCCTGCATAACTATTGGAATTTGTTAATGTTGTACTAGTCTCTTGAAGACATATCATGTTTTTATGCGACGACGTGATTAGAAAAGAAACAAACGAGCAAATCAACGTGCAAACGAGCTTTCAAAGAAAAAGGCCACGTGCCATCCCTGACGTCACCCAATAGTGCCTATAGTGGAGCGTCAACTATGTGCTTGTCTGGCGCTGTGCCGATGCGAGGTACTTTGTAAACGGAAATCGTTGTGTCATTACCTCTAAAAGCCTTACGTGGTTCATACGCCCGATGGTGTTGAAAACGCGGCGTTTAGTACCGAAAGTCTTGTGAGCTCGCCTCGCGCAGACATGCGCTCATGCCACAGCTCGCGCGTTCGTCGTCGTCTTCTTCCACCGCTGGCTTCGATGCCGCCCATCATGCCAAAAAAAAAAGGCAATGTTAATTAATGTAGAGTTAATTCAGGCACTCGAACCCACGACCTTTGGTGAGAAGGCGAAGTTAATTAAGGCACAGTCAATTTATGCAGCGTCAATTGAGGCAATCGAGCGTACGTTCTTTGGTGGAAGAACGCAAGTAAAAGAAGTAAGAACCCATTCGAAACGGAATGTCAAGTAATTTAATGAACATCTCTTGAAAGCGCAAGTTTGACCTTCACCCTGCGTGGATTGAGCTAAAGTGACTGTCAACTTCTTGTGATATTGCTGTGTGCGTTATTTAGCGCCAGACAAACCTAAGCGAGCGCCTACTTATCAAGGTAATTGAAGCCGACGGTATAGAAACAGTATTGAAAAAAAAAAACAGGCAAATAGCAAAAGCCTCGTTTCCTTTTTCGGCCATAGTACAGCGTTACATCATATCTTCGGTTATGCTATAGAAAGACCTGCATAAAAGCTTCTCATTTGAGATATTAAATGGCCCCAATCATGGGAATTTTGGCATTCTGTTTAGTCGCATACTTACTCCCAACATGGTTTAATTAATATTTACAAAGTTTACAGCCAGGTTTGTCCAATGAGGAGGACGAACGTTCAAGGAGACGTCCGACTAGGTGGCATTTACCATCCTATCTAACGAGCAAACAGTTTTTTTTTTCGCGAGAAAGAAGGTATAAAAATGCCTACGCGATATAAAATCACTACGCGTTTGGGCACCATGATCGCAGCGCTCCCTATCTTGCCAAGCATGACGGAACAGCGCTTTCATCGGGCACACAAATGAACACCCCAAGCACGCACCCAATGCTCGCCCCGGGGGACCAGTGGAATTAGTGCCACCTCGTCCTGAGCGATATGTTTTTGTCTGGTGTGGTGTTTCTTCGCTAGAAGAACTTGACTTGTGCTGGTAGGTAAGTCATCAAAGTAAGTTCCTTCCAAGCGTAAAAACAACACATTCACTTGTACGCACGCACTATTTACTTTATCCTCTTCGTCCCTGTGACATCACTGCCTATGCATTTCACACTTTACATCCACCCGATTTCGTGCCTGCATTTCGGCTTAGTAGCGTATAAACATAAAAAAAAATAAATCACAACAATGTTTCCACCTTGGTGGAGGAATATCATAAAAATTTCACAAGATTACACTTTGCATAAGTTTATAGCAAATAAAATTGCACACATTGCCGCTACCTGCGAAAATATACCTGCTGGGCCTGCGTGCGTGCCAACATACGGGCCGCGACAAGTACACAACATATACCTACCACCTACTCGACCATATTTCAGCACTGCACGCAGAAGCGACGATTCTATCCCCCACCACACCCACAGTTCTGCAATGAAGACAACGCCATGCTCCGCCGAGTACAAAGCAACACCTAAGCGCATCTAATCCTCATGCATCGCACCTAACCACCGCCATTTGACTGCCTCTGCTCTTACTGCAACATGCCCGACACTCTCACGCACCTCATCATCGAATGTACGTGCAAGACTAGCACAACGAGTCAAACTGGATAAAGGAGGAGACTCAGAAGAAGAGCCCTTGTCGGAAGCTCAAGAACTAGACGGGACCCAAGCAAGCGAAGAACCAGGAGGACCAGCAACAAGAACCGAAGACGATCTCGCTGAGAAGCGGGAGGAGCTGTTCGCTGATGGGATCCCGGGGGATCAGAGGACAATGGTCAAACTTTGGAAACTATCAGCTTACTAATCCTACTTAATCAGCGACTTAATCCAGAAGTCTTCTGGAGTGAGTAGACCAACCACATCGGGAGGGAGAAGTCAAGATCATAACCTGCTTTCTTGTGTTTTATTTATTTATTCATTTAATCTTATATTTTTATTGATTATTTGTGCATTTGTTGACATTAAGAAATTAATAAATAATTGAATTATTCGCTGTTGGTTGTAAAGCATCTATTTATCCGCTTCACTAAAGCCTCGTTTCACATAGATTTGAATATGTGCGCGGGTCCTGCATATATTTTACTAAATAATTGTGTGTAAATAGATAGCCTCTGCGTGCAAGTTGCTTTGCCTTTTATTCGTAGATGGGGGATAAATACGAGAACATCTGTGGACTTAGATTTAGAAGCACGTAAAATCACCCAGGTGGTCCAAATTTCCAGTCTCGGACAACGTCCTGCTTCATGTACAGATTGCGGTTTCGGCAAGTAACACCCCATAATTTTTTTTAGTCGTACCGATAAGTCTTGCGTACCTGCTATCTTCAAAGAACCTGTCCCGACAAAATCCAAAGGGCAATGGAGACATTAGAACAAAGGCCTGAAGATGCCTCAAATTTCTGTTTGCTCTTAGGCTTAGGGTTCCAGTACACGTCAGTTATCACCATGTCCATGGACTTTGACAGGGACGCATGTTGCTCTAAGTTGGGTTCCAAATGATACAAATTACCAATCGGGAATGATGTATGGTAGCTTATTGGTTAGCACGTCCAATTCATCCTGCACATTACCGCAGAGTAATAAGTTCAACATGTCCTCTCCAGTGACGGAAGCAGGCACCCACCATTTAATATGGATTTGTCCTGCCTTACAACGGGAGCGCTCCCGTCTCCTTCTGGAAGCGGTCCTTCGGTGCAGTCTAGCTATGATCACCAAGTACACAACAGATACCGCAAAATATTCTTTCAGCTCCTATGTTTAAACCGTGCGTGCCAGGTAACGGTAGCGAAGCTGTTCAATGGGGAAAAATATTTGAAAAATAACCGCCCAAGCACAACGTACAGAAGGTTAACCAGCGAAGCTGAAACGTGCGACCCCGGTGTTTATCATTGGGTTATCCAGACGGTTCATTAAACGACGGCTTGGTAGGTTGCCGGATCCTCAGTACGCAGTTGCTGCGTGTGCTCGGCTTCACGAAACCGGACGGCGTAGACAAGCAGCATCCGCACGGCGTAGACGAGCTCGTTGCCGGTTCTGCTCTCGGCGTTGCTAATCGAAAGCTGCCTTCTCCTAAGGAGTACGTATGGCGGGTGGCCTGCCCATTTTAGAGCCGGAGAGAAACTGCTGCGCGCGCTCGCCTGCGACATAGAACAATGACGTCACTACTGCCGCAGCAAATGCCACACCACCTAGAGAGCAAAAGGCCATCTTACTCCGATTCATGACGTCATGTTACCTGGCCCGACTTCCACAGATTCTAATGGGGATGCTCCCGAGGAGGCAACAATGATTCCGACGTGACCGCTTTCATCATGCCAGTCTTGTCAATGGAAATTTCGGGCCAGGTAGCGTGACGTCATGGATCGCAGTAAAAGGCTTTGTGCTATCCAGGTGGTGTTGGTAATCGTACGCCTCTCTTTCTCTCTTTTTTTGTGCATGCGCATGGAGTTATACCAGAGCAGTTTTCGGTGTACAGGTGACCGACAGACGAATAGACGGACGGGCGGACGAATTAGCTTACCGTATACAGCTTCGCTGAGACACAATCGTAATACCTGATGTGTTCGGTCATCAGGGGTCTGACGACTGAACAGTTTAGTGTAGTAGGGACATTTATTATTGTCCCTATTGTTCACGCTCTTGTTATAGTTTTTTTACAGTTCCTGAGTTTGGGTTTGAGGCAATCTTGTAAACGCAAAGTCATTGTTACGCCTTGCCTCTCTCTGTCTCTAACTTGGTTCCTTCCGCTCCTCCTCGAGGCCTCCAGGCGTGCACGCAATGTGGGTCGACCCGTGTCGCAAAGTAAATTTGTAGGGCCAATCAAACGAAAGTCCTACGTGCTCCTCGTAAAAAAAAAAGAAAAGAGAAATAAGGACGAACAAAACTGCAACGGTGAAGGGACGCCAATGACGCCAGCACAACGACGGCGGCAGCACCACTACAATGCCACGTCAACAGCGACACGGACGACCACGACGGCACAACAGCGATAACAGCGAAGGCAGCTTGACTGACTACACGTCACCGTCCCAAGATCCGATCCACGCTGCGGACAAATACAGTGTTTTATGGCTTATGGCGTTTTATGGCTTATACTTACTTTTTTTTTACAGTAAAGAAGACTGCCCGTATACTTGTTACGCCAACCACTATACAATGTGAAGTGAAATTTGTACCTGAAACCTTGATGTCGATGTTCTATTGATGTCGCTTCGTACTGCGGAAACTCGTACGTCTTGTTTACCTCACAGTGGAATGCACTTTCTATCCGATAAGTGCGTCTTTTACAGAATCTTTATTAGAGTACCCGATTTTCTTTGTACATTTACTGGCAATATACTGTTTATGCTGCTGGGATAGTTTGTATATGATTCTGGCTTAAAAAATAGTGCAAGTAAAACACGCATGAAGGGGGGGGGGGAGGTCAACGACACGACAGGCACTAGTCTCGGGACAATGAACACATAAAAGGGCCTACTACTGAATAAATAGAACTCATTAGTACGCGGAGCTTGGCTACTTGGTTGAATATTCAAGTTTACGCACTAGTAATAGTAGTAGTAATAGTAGTAGTAGTCGTAGTAGTAGTAGTAGTAGCAGTAGTAGTAGTAGTACAAAAACATTATTATAGACAGAAACAGGAAGGGCCCCTGACCCAGTCCCCCAGAAGGGGTAGGGTAATGGGTGAAAAAACGTAGTTTGTCCGGCAGGGCGATTCCAAGGCCGCAATGGCACGGGCAATCCGCGCAGCTCGTTGGATCAGCAGTAGCTGATGTTACAGTGCCGGGTTAGACAGCAGAGCCTCCCATTCGCCCTATGTGCCGTTTGTTTCACGTTCTTCTCCGTGTTCTGCGCAGTTCCACGTGATGTGCAAGGGCGTTAGTGTTGCTTCAGACTACGGGAACACTACGGGATCTAGCCGTTGGCTAGATCAGGCGTAGAGAGCGCGGATTTATGCAGGTTTTCGTCTGTAATCTTCGCAACACGGTTGCCAGCACCGCGTTGAGTTTGGCGTGCGGGGGTGGATAGATTTTTCTATTTTCTCTACAGTATTTTTTTCCCGTACGGACGCTCTCCTTATCAGAGTGGAATACCGCACATACAAGGCGCACCAGACCGCACAAACTAAACCCTTCGCTGTAACTCAGACTTTCGGCTGGACCGCACCGACGCGAAGCGTCTCTTTTGTGATGGTTGCTGCTGGGAATTGCATTCACGAAAGCTTATTCAGCAGTAAATGGAATAGCTGACAGTCCTGCATGCGATGTTTGCGGATGGAAACATCGCATGCAGTTTCTTATTTATTATGTGTTTTGACATATTGCTCAATGGCTTGAAAATGTGCTCTCCAATGCGCGCAAGTGATCGAGCGGGGGTGGTGCTGAAGGCTGACAACGATGATGGTTTGATTTATACGTTTGCGTGTTGAATTGAATTCATAACGAAAAACACGATTTCGTTATGAGGCGCGCGGTAGTGGGCGATTTCGTATTAATTTTGATCACCAGGTAATCTATAACGTGCCCCCCATGCACGGGACACCGTCGTTTTTGCATTTTGCCACCATCAAAATGCAGCCTCCGCGGTCGAAATTTGATCTCGCCACCTCTTGCTTAGCAGCTGAACATCATATGCTAGCATCACCGCATCATCGGGTCAGTGCGTCGGGGCTACTTGGAGTAAAGCGTTCGGCATAAAGAGACATCCCAGAGACAGGTGCGTCCAATTCAATAGTTTTTTTATTGCGTCGAATAGGTCCAATAATATGCTATATATTAAATGGGGCCAGTACACTAATACACCAGTGGCCTTCGCGCGCTCTTCCTTATAATCAGACGAACTGCTTATCACGAAGACTATGCTACACGTTCGGACATCGTCAGCTAATTGGAAATGTTCAGGTCCTCTTAACCTCGCCTAATCCAATCACAGGCGATGCCAGCAGCTGCACTAGCCTCCGGAGAAAAACACAACTGTCGTGGGGTCCACGCACTATCCACGCTGTCCACTGTCGTGAGTCATCGAGTGAACAGCGGGGCAACTTCTTCGGACCCCGCAGAGCGCACCGGTGTCTCTCCTCTGGTTGCGTGGGAGCCCACACCGCCGTGTCATCTTCCACGACTTCGCCGTTGAATGACTGCGGGACTACATTCAGGCTGTCCTATTTATCCTGATGCAGGTCTGAGGCGTACAGCTGCGTCACTCCATTCAGCCTTTTGCCTTCGTCGTGCTCTTTATGTTGTGCGATCCTGCAATGGACAAGCTCGAGGCTGTCCATAGTGAACGGCGCCGCAAGTTCGTGTGCGGCCAAGACGTTCTTGCGGATGCCTCGAGTGCTAGTTGGTTCACCCGAGGTGGTAGATGCATAGATAGTTCATTTGAAAGGAATGGTCGAGCAAGTCCAGACCCAGAGGCAGCAGCAGATGTTCACGACGGTCGCCGATCTCCTGGGCCAGAAGTGCAATCACTGGTGAAGCCTCAACAGCGTCGCCATTCCTCGCCTGCGCAGCCTCTACGTCATCCTGGAGGCAGGCAACTGCTGCAGCACGGACCACCGCGACGCCCACGCAGATGTTGTCGCAGTGGACAGAGGACCTGGTGTTAGCAGCAGGAAAGGCAGGAGGTGCAGGTGTGCGGCAGGAAAGCAGTCGCGCTGGCGGCTTGATGGGCATTGACCTCCCAGGCGGGCTTGGCTTAAACGGAGGTGAGCAGCTCAGCAGCGCCACGAACCCATGTGCATTCACGCTGCTTGAAAGGCGACCGTGCATCGGGGACAGCGAACAGCAACTAGTCACGTGATTTCGGAATGCGGGAGCGGAGAAGCTTACAACAAGCGGCTGGTCGGTGCAAGTCGTGTTGAACCAAGCCGAGCACACAGCCATTTGCAAGGGCCGCGGTAATTCACCGGATGGCCCGGCACGTTCCCAAAGCTGCCGCGTGTCCAGGATGCTGTTCGATGCTTCAGTGCTGTGGTGATGCGGTGAGCGTTTTGGCCGTCGAGGAAGCCGCCGCTCCTTCGGTTTGAGAAGCGGGATCCGCGGCTTAAGCAGCTGGTCGCCCTCACGTGCAGTGGCCTCGATGAAGACGGTGAACTGGATTCCGGTTGCTAGTTGCTCTGCATCAGCGCGATGTTGGTGCGCTAACGCGGATGTTATTCGCAGCCGTGAACGCCTAGGTAGCCTTCGGTGGCTCTGCACAGGTAAATGCGAGAAAGGACCAATAGTAGAAGCGCCAGCTTCTCCCAGCTTCACATGAAGGCGCGTCTGATGTTCTCGTTCCTGGTGCATCTGTGCAGAAGATCCGGCAACGTTGGCACGTCTTGCCTTTCGGTGATGTTCAGGCGTTGGCGATCCTCTGGCCATGGCAATCTTGGTTTCCCTCGATGTGTTGGTGTGTGAGCACAGAGGAACAGGAAGCACTTCTTGTCCGTCTCGAACGATTGCTGACGCTGGAAAATGGCGATTCGACGAACGAGCATCAGATTCACGAGGACGCGCGAGAGCGCTTCTTTCTCATCGTGGAATGGCGCGTGTTCGGCTGTGAAATAAAGAAAAAGAAGTGGCTTCGCAAACTGCTTACTGTGTGTTGTGCATGGTTTCCGTGTAAAATTTTTAAGTGTGTACTTGTTTATTGAAGAGTAATACAATTTTTGTTTACCAAGGGATAAAAAAAAAAGAAAATGAACACGCACACAAAATAACGAACAAAAAAGAGCATATGCAGTCTCTGACGTGACCCTATATGCGTCCGTGCAACGTCAACATCGACGGTGCTGCTGAGACGCGGTGCGGTCAGACCAAGACGGACATCAGAAACTGAAAAGAAAAAGACACACAGACAAAATATTGGGTTCTTTTATTAGATTGGCGCGTCACTTCGGATGCATTTAGCAACTCATAGTGTGCGACTTATTTGGGAGTAATAAAGCGCGTAGTAATGAGATCGCTGTCGATGTTACTGCGGCGCTCTTGGCAGGAATCTGCAAGTTCTTTTATTGGCGCGTCAGCAGTTTAGTGCAGTAAGGTATATGCGCAGCGTAGAATTGAATGTTTATTTGATTATTCTCCCTTGACTTGTCACTGACTTTGTCAATGAGATTCAGATGAATAAACGATGGTTTGAAGTATACAATTATACAATTTTGGACAATTTTATAGTGCTTTCCTATCTCTTCCGCTTTAGCGTTTTTCTCGGAAGGAGCAAATCTTATATGGTGCGCTGATATGGTAGGGGAAGTGAAGCTCATGCTATTATTATTATTATTATTATTATTATTTCGCGATTTGCTCCTTGTTCGTTTTAAGCTTCCTAAGTGTTAGTCCTCCTGCATTATCTTGTTATGTGTCGATGCTAAGGTAAAAACTGAACGCTGAATCGGTGATTTTACCAGGCCAAGCCCGTCAAGCCACTGGTGGCTTTGACAGGGCCGTTTATTGTACTTCGTGTTCCTTTGTACAATTATTATTATTATTATTATTATTATTATTATTATTATTATTATTATTATTATTATTATTATTATTATTATTGCATTTATCAAACTTACCAAACAAACATAAGACAAACCGAATAGTACTTGTATGTTTTTCTTCCGTGACCGCAAGGGATGTGTGGTTTGATGCGCGGGGGAAGCTAAGACGCTTGCATCAAATTGGACAGCTGCCGAGGCTTTTCATCAATGATAATCTGACAAGAATGAACCGAAATCTGTTCTCGCGAGCTAGAACTAAAGCAAAAGAAAAGAACTACAAATTTGCATGGGTCAAGGACGGAAATATTTTCATGAAGAAGAATGAAGACGCACCCCTGATCCGAATTATGAATCTAGCCGATATTCTTAAAATTTCATAAGCAACATGGCAACGAATTTTTCCTTTGTCCAAATTTCAATGAGTTCAAAGATATATTTTCTACCAGCCGTGAACACGGTTTCACAGTAATTATTATTAATATGAGAAGTCTACGAAAATGTTGGGAGTAATTTAGAGAGGTAGCGGATTCAGTCGTAGATGTAGTCGATGCATTTATAATAGTGGAAACAAATGTACCAGAGCACTGCACCAACTTTTACAAATTAAAGGGTTACAAAGCCCATTTTATGTCACGACAGAACGATGAGGAGGGGGTTTAGCGTTGTTTGTTAAGATAAGATATGACACTGTAGTTACGGACCTTTCTTTAAACCACGCCGAAAGTTTGGCAGTAAAAATTACGCTTACTAACCCAGAATTATTGTTGATAAGTATTTATCGTCCGCCTAATAACAGTGCCACACGGTTCTTGCGTGAACTTGAATAAATTTTAGAAGGCCGCAAAGCAGCAGATCATATTTGTTTGGCGGGTGACCTAAACATTAATATATTGAACATCAGTTTGACTACTGTGTCGGATTACCTCTCCATCTTATCAACCTATGGCTTACAAGTGACTATAACTCAACCTACAAGAGAAGAACTCTTACAAAATAGACTACTATCCTACTGTCTAGACCACATAGCAATAAGAGCATCGAATTATTCTTTAGTGGCATGTATCATAAGGCAAAAGAATGCGGATCACTATTTTGTCGCATGTCGCCTTAAGGCACTTTTGCCCCTGCCCGAAAAGGGCAAATCAGAAGAAAAACATGATAGTAATCAACTAGAAGGGCAGATTTTCAATAGGAAAACATTTGATCATTTGATTGCACAGTTTGAATGGGCGTAAATGATTAAGGATTCTAATTATGCTAAAGTTTGTGAAAAATTTTGTGAGCAGCTGAAAAAGTTTGAGCTTTCTAGTATGCATACAATAACTAAAAAACAATGGAAAAGTTACCCCTGGTTCACAGCCGTCATAATGAGAGCAATTTCCTACAGAGACTGGTTGTGGAAAAGGAGCAGGCGTGCGCCGAAAAATCAAGACTTGAAAACGGAATATGAGATTGCGAGGAATAGGGTCGTTGCCCTCTTGAGATCAACAAAACGGCGGTATTTCTTAGACAGATTTAATCAAGCACAGAGAAATTCTACAAAAACTTGGGCTTTAATACATACGCTCCGAGGCAGTACTGCGGCACCTGCGAATTTCTTAGAATCTTTTTCAGAGAAGCCAGATATAGTGGTAGATAATATCAATAATTTTTTCACGCGTTTTTTTACCACTGCGCAGTCGCGGAGACACACTTGCTCACTCAAACAAACAGTTCAAGCATCTGCTTTTTTGCCCACATTGTCGAAGGAAGATCTGAGAGAATAATTTTCAGTTTGTCTCCGACCTAATGAACAACCTGGTATAGATGGGTTGGCTGTGGCCACAGTAAGAAGAAATTTTGATACATTAGCAGACATACTGCTTTTTATGATTTATGGTTTTATAAGCACCGCATCAATTCCGGATACATTAAAAACGGTGATTGTTAAGCCACTGTATAAAGCAGGAAAAAAAGATGCAGACCTGTCTCTGTTTTGCCTATACTCTCTCAAATACTCGAAAAGTTTCTATTTGATTGCATGACTTCCTTCTTAAAGAAATTTTTAATGCTAACACCAAGACAGTTTAGATTTGTTGCTGAGCGAGGTACTATTACACTGTTAGAAGATTTCACCGATGAATTATATTCTGCTCTAGATAAGAAACTGTATAGTTGCGCTTTGTTTTTGAATTTAGCAAAAGTATTCGAAACTGTAAATTACAATATTTTATTGGAAAAGTTGTTTCGTTTGGGTTTCAGGGGACCCTTTTTTGTTCTTGTTTGCAATTATGTAGATGAGAGATCACAGGTGGTCATGGGCAGTAAAGAAATTGTTAGCGCTAGAAAATATATTACAGCTGGGGTTCCACAGGGATTCGTGTTGTCCCCTCTCTTATTCAATTTATTTATGAATGACTTTCCCACGATAATTACAAAAGCCACGGTGTATATGCAGATGATACAGTTCTAGTCACTCGTCGTATGCATTACGAGGAAGCTATAAGCGTCCTACAAAATGCAGTTCATATGGTTATGCAATGTTTTGAAGAAAACTGGGCATATATCAATGCGAAGAAAAGCAAAATCATGTGCTTTCGTGGTCCATTAAAAACTCAAAAAATACACTTGCCAATATTTCTACATAATGAACATTGTATTTTATGTAAATGTACTGCTATAGAATATGTGGAGACATTCAAATACCTGGGTATAACATTCGACAGCGGCATGTCTTGGCAGCATCACATGGCGTTTTTATGTCTCAAACTACGCAGTGTTGCATATTTACTTTTCAACATAGAGGGTTTAGTGCCTCTACCGGTCAAGAAAATGATAGTACATGCGCTAGCGTACAGTGTGCTGAGGTATGGTATAACGATCTTCGCCTTTTGTACAGAGCGCTGGAAAAATCGGATCGATAAACTACTAAAAATATATTTAAAAATGTGGCTTATGGTACCAAACTGAACGACAATAATATTTTTCAGGAATTAGGATTTTGCACATTGGAGGATTCACTTACCAGAACTGTTAATATGCGGCATAATTGGAGCGATGAATTCAAAGAGGCATACGATGCGCCTCGATTGTTAAGAAATAAAAAAAAAAACGTTTTAAGGTACCCTATTCCACTACTAAGTATGGTGAAGCGAGAAGAAGTGTATACATCCCAAAAATATTTGACGATTTGGCCGATGAATTCTTTTTGGTAACTTCGAAAAAAACAGTTGAAGAAATTATTGATGAAATGTTGAAATTTAGTCCTGATCTTTACTTACGTTGTTTACCTGTTTCTTTTGATTTACTATGTCATTGTCTGTTAAAGGGTAATACTACCAACCATTCTTCTGAAAGTTGACAAAAAAAAACGTGTTATTATGTAAACGTCTACCTTTTCACCTTTTATGTAAATATGTAGCCACATCGCTGTACCGATTCTGCCGAGCCTAGTCGCACAAGTGCTCGTGGACTTAGACAGGCCCGATTCTTTGTTTTCCTTTCAGATGTGTGTCAATTATTATTATTATTATTATTATTATTATTATTATTATTATTATTATTATTATTATTATTATTATTATTATTATTATTATTATTATTATTATTATTATTATTATTATTATTATTATTATTATTATTAGAAGCTGCTATTGTAGCTCTACTACCCAGCTGTGCGTGATGGTCAATGAACTACCTGCCTTTGCCTGTACAGTATCCACTGGTTCGCCCCAAGGTTCCGCGTTAGGTCCACTTCTCTTGTTTAATGGTGCAATGAGTTCTCGGTTTAATGGTTTACACCATTGATGGTTTAAAGAACATCATCAATGGTGTTTTCGCTACAACACAGCAGCCTTTATTTCTTTTTTACGCTGACGACATCAAGCTAGTTAAGGACATTCACGCTACTGAGGGCTGCCTCGCTCTGCAGTCCTACCTATCCTTCTCTGAATGGTGCCAGTTAAACGGACTGACTCTAAATTGATCTGAAACCAGAATTTACTCGTATTCGATCGCGTGAAACCTATAAAATCGTCTACCTTTATTCTGTCGACCGAGCGGTGTTTTAATCAGTGAATCAAGGAACATCTATTGCTTACAAAGGTGGTACGTATTGGACAGAATATATAGAAGGTGGTCCGATAGCGCAAGCCTGCAAGGGAATCTCCTGCTTTGAGATGCATGAAGAGAAGTGAGTAACCAACAGTGGTTATACTTTATAACAGCTATTAAATATAATTCAAAGAAACAGAAAACGGTAGTGTAAGGACCATCTATTAGAAACGGGATTAGTTTTTTTTCTTTAATGTAACAGAGGATACACTTTATTTTATATCGTTAAGCATGTTATTCTACAATGTTACAGTTGCAAATTAGGCTTTGTGTCATTGATAGTTACTGCACACTTATGGCAGCATACTGTTGTTATTCATAGCAAACCTGGTGTTATTAGAATTGTAAAGGGATGCGTTGTCAGTTACATTTATTTGTCATTTACATTATTATGCCTGAATAGTGTGGTATGGCGCAAGGAATTCGAATAGCATTTTATTTGGGCGTGCTAGGAAAAAGTTAATGCGTCTATGTATACAGATCGTTTCCTGACCTCATGCACCAACAACTTTTCAAGTCTTAGTAATCATCGTATACACTTCCGCCACTAAGCTGCAGACGTAGTCGAACCGACGTGCGATCTCCATGCGAAATGATTCCTACAATTATTACGTGTTCTGTTCTGCTAGCCTCTGTTTCTCTGCGGGTTTTGCAAAAACAGGACACCAGGGACTACCATCCGCGTTCCTGCCTATTTCAGCAGGCACTCACCTCTCCACAGAATGCACTGTCGTTTTCTTCATATTGATATCTTTCAAAACGTGTTGTCTTCCTTTACTTCCGAGCTTCCTACTTTTTCTTCAGTGTTCTTTCTAGCTGTGTTCCTGCCCTGCCTTCTCCTAGTTTCTGTCTTCGTCCGTAGATGCGCTTGGGCTCTCAGTAATGTGTTATTACGGCATTGTTGCTAATTATGTGGCCCTTTATCCGGCTATTCCTGGTTTTTCATTTTCCTTTTTATTTTATAACTTTATGATTTTAGTTGTGCCGGGGTGCGCTGTGAACAGAACAACACAGCGTGGCACAGTGAGAAATATGCGGGAGCGCTCTAGCAACTGACGTTTACGGAAACTCCCCGTGTTCATATATACACATCACTGCACAGCCACTTGACGCGTCCTGTCTATATTACTTACGAGTCAAGAAGCAAATTTCTCTTTCTGACGACAATACTGATAGCAATCTGTGTAATTGTACTAGTACTATAATATATTTATTTAATAGCGCCAACTTAAAGAAATGCACATGGAACATCGCACGATATTCTACGGAAGATCGATCTGTAAATAGAAAAGTGCAGCGCTTCTCTGAGTTGTTCAGGTGCTCGAAATAACTCCACGAAGCCTGATAGACGCGGAGCAGCGCAATACGACAATACGACCAAGAATAAGAGACCGACACACAGCGTTAACTTGTAATTCGGTGTATGTGTACGCGCTGTGTTTGTGTCTTATTCATGGTCCCTGTCGCATTGCGCTGCTCCGTGTCTGTCGTGAATCTAAACCAAACTATCCAGGCAACGTGCCCCACAAAGCAACGTGCTCATAGCATCCGCCCCTTCTGCTAATAGACTTGAACGAGCCCAGTTGCTCTACACGCTCCTCGCGATTTCTAAAACGTCTGTTCGAACTAAAGAAAAAAAAAGATACACATGGAATTTCCGCGTTTCATATTGGTGGTACGACTATTTCCGCTGGCAGAGAGATAAACCTCAGAGCTTACTTTTTTATAGCTGTGGCACTTGGTTGAAAGGGCCATGTAAGACACTGTATTTCGAATCATGTGCATGCAATGTATAATTCTTATCGTAGTTGGTGGCGTGCCAGATGCGATAAATGAGCAGGACTGTGGGTGCGTCGCTTTTGACAGTGATTCACTCCGAATGGGCTCCGTGTGGCACGATAAAGCTGCGGGCGCAACGCTATTTGACACCATCGTCTCTGATATACCATGCCCTACAAGAGCACATCCAAAACAGATTAACCCTGTCTCGATCAGACGTTTTCGCATACTTTACAAAATTATGTCTCTGCCATTAAAGATAGACTGCGGCTATAAAGGAACGCCTTTTAGATACTTTGCCATTACGGCGCTTCTCTTTTGCAGCCGTGGACGCTGCTCACGCGTGTTTCCTAACTGCACGACTGTTCTTCCTGTGCTTCACTTTCTTCTGAACATTTGTTGATTTAAATTGGTATAGACATATTGATAAATGGCTCGAAAATATGCTCTTTAGTGCACGCAAGTGATGGATCTGCGATGGTGTGCATGACGGACAGCAGCAATCCTATCCACGATAAGCTAGTATGTAGTGTTTACTGCGACTTACGGCTACAGCTAAGAAAATAAATGTCTCGGAAGGCTTCACTTCGAATTCAATTTCTTTTATTGTGCCTGTTAGAGCATATGAAGATTATATAAAAGATGCTACGTGCCAATTGTACATTAATAGTTACAATGGTTCGTGTGCAATAATGCTTTTAAAGAGACAAAATCGTTATGATCAACCAGACTGTTCGCACACTTCACACCGCCATGAAGGCATGTGCAACGTCCTAGCGCACATTGCGTCGACTCATCCAACCACAGTTGTCCAGATCGCTCCACTTTCCTCCGCACCTGGAACCCGCGTCGCGCACAAGAATCCGATACGTGCACGTCCCACTCCAAGCCTGCCGTCTTGAGAAGCAGAATCCACATCTCCCCTGCTGATTGGCGCTACTGGCAGGGGCCTCGACGAACACCGCGAACAGGGATTCCATAACTAGTTGCGCTGCGTGAGCACATGTTATATAGCAGTGTGTTAGCTAATCTATTTCATTTGGGTTCCGACCTCTTTCCGACACTTCCGAAGGTGAGCGAACGAATAGCCTCGCCAGGTGTTATACCGTCTTCGTAGACTCTCACACCGGTCGTACCGAGACGTGAAGCTAGTGCCGGGCTGTGACTGTGACTGTGTCGCCATCATCCGTCTTCAGGATCGCTCTCTGAAACAGAGCCAGGGGAACGTGGCGGAGTCTCCTCGGTTGTAGTTTTTGGCGATAGTGGCGGTGTCTCCTCGTCGATCTTGCCCTATTCCGCCATAGAACCCCTCTCTGTCCACTGTACTTCAGCAAGTATTGCGCTTTCGGGGGTGGAGAATTGTCCATCTGGGTCGGCGCGCACAACTCCTCGCTGTACCCCTCACCGGCATCATTGTTGTAACACGGCTGGAACGCTTTACACAGGACGAAGCTGAGCTCTGACGGACCCGACGTAAGGTGCCTGTGTCTTTCCTGTGGTTGCGTGGGAGCACACACGAAGTCTTCCACCACGTTGTCTTCGTCAGCTTCGTCGTTGAATGACTGCGTGACGGCGTTCAGCCTGTCGTGCTCATCCTGGATGACGTCTGCTGAATACAGCTGTGTTGCTGCATTCAACCTCTCATTGTATTCTTGCTCCGTGTATTCTGCCATTTTGCTAAGGAAAAGCTCGAGGCTCTGCCTAATCAGCTGCAGCGAAATCTTGATTGCGGCCAGGAAGTTCTTGCAGAGGCTTCTGTGGCTGGCTTTGTGGAGGCGAGGAATGCAGAGATAGTTCCGATGTCGCCGATGGTGTAGCAGGTCGAGACCCAGGGCCAGCAGCAGATGTTCGTTCAACTCGCCTTTCTCGTGAGACAGAAGTGCAACCGCTGCGAGGGCCTGAGAAGTGTCGCCATTCTGCATTTTCGCAGCCTCTACGACGTCATCCTGGAGGTGTGCAACTGCTGCGGCATGGACTTGCGCGACACCCACGCAGCAACAGTTGTCAAAAAGGCGAGAGGCGCCGGTGGCACCAGCAGGAAAGGCAAAATGTTGAGGCGCGCCGCGGGATAGATTCTGGTCGGGCGGCTTGCTGTGGAATGAGCTTACAGGTGGTCTTGACGTAGGCAGAAGTGAGCTGTACAGCAGTTCTGCGAATCCTGGAGTCTTCGCGCTCAGCGAGAGGCGACCATGTGTCGGGGGTGGCCAACGGCAACCAGTCACCTCATTTTGGCATTTGGGCGCCGAGAAGCTCACAACAAGCTGCGGCTGGATGTAACTAGCTGCGGCCCACGCCGTGCACACGGCCCGTTGTATGGGCCCCAGCAGCGCTTTGCCCCATGGCTTGGAGCGTTCCGACAGCGTCGGTGTGTCAAGCATGCTTGTCCGTATGGCAGCACGTTGGTGATGCGCAGACGCAGATCCTTGCTGCCAAGGAAGGTGCCACTGAGACGTCGCGAGAAGCAGAATCCACCGATGCTCCTGGTGGTTGCCGTCACTAGAAGCGGCCTCGAAGATAGAAGCGTTCAGGATTCCTGTAGCTAGATGACCTGTGTCAGAGCGTTGGTGATGCGCTGACGGACGTTGCTTTTGTTGCCGAGGAATGTGCAACCCAGGCGACTTCGGGAGCAGAATTGGCCGATGCAGCTGCTCGTCGCCGTCAATGGCAATGACTTCGACGAAAGTCGTAAACAGGATTCCCATTGGAAGTTGCGCTGCACAAGCACGATAACAATGCGCTGACGGAGATCGTTTTCGCTTCTGAGAACGCCGAAGTAGTGCTCGGTGGCTCGGGATCGGTAGATGCATAGCAGGACCAAGCGCCAAAGCTCCGGTGTCTCGCTACTTGTCACGAAGAGGCGTTGAACGTTCCGTTTCTCCTGTACTTTTCAGCGGCTCCGGCAACGCAGATACGTCTTGACAGTCGGCGATGTTCAGGCACTGTGGATCCTCTGTTCGTCGCGATGCTGCCTTCTGTCGCTATTGATCGAGTGCGACTCCAGTGAATCAGGATGACCTTCTTGTTGGACAAGAGCTTAAGTTCCTTCTGGAAAACGGCGATTCGATGATCGAGCATCAACTGTTGTTGTTGCTGTTGTTGTAGCCTGTGGCACGTGTGGCTCCTACCCACGATGGGGGATTGGCCAAAGCATCAACTGCACGAGAACGCGCGGGTACACTTCTTTGTCATGGTGCCACATATCGTGCTCGGCTGTGAAGAAGTAAACGAACATTCACATAGGAATTTCTGTGTTAAACCCGCCGTGGTTGGTTACTGGCTATGATGTTGTGCTGCTAAGCACGAGGTCGCGGTATGGAATACAGGCCACGGCGGCCACATTTCGAGGGGCTAAATACGAAAGTACCCGTGTACTTAGATTTAGGTGCGCGTTAAAGAAACCCAGATGATGGAAAGTTCCGAAGTCCCCCACTACGACGTGCGTCATAATCAGATCGTGGTTTTGGCACGTGAAACTGAAATTTAGTCATAATTTAAGTTTCCTTTGTTGGGGTCTAAGTATACGTAAACGTTGTACCACTTGTGCATTTCCGCAGAGCCCGGTGCATTAGCCATGTTATAGAACTTGATCCGACCAGTATAACCCCTTATCAACCCTCATCGATCGTTCGCATACCATTTTTCATAGCGAACATGAAAACACAGGTTTAAGATAGAGTTCAATACCGCAGTGCAAGCCGGTACCTTTGGTGGGAGTCTAAGCCATGACCTTTGGTGTTAATGAAGGTGAACTAGGGCTAATTTATCGAAGCTATTGCGAAACCAGCAGTACATTTTCTGAGGGAGGTATGTAATAATTTATAGATGGTTCGGATGCTTGCTTTAAACTTGTTCTTTGTTGAAACGTACGGTGTTCTGTGTGTTTTATGCGGGATATCAGTGAATGTATGGACGGTTCGCTTCAGTTTGCTGAGCACTTGTAGCCACTGCCTTAAGGGGGTAGAGCGACTGTATATTTTGCTTTATTACGGGGGTATGAGCCTTTCATTTTCTTACGTGACGGACAAATTTCTCGCTGGGTATGTATAGAAATGCTTACGCATTTAAAAGCCTACGGCCCTCACCACTACGGTTTCCCTCGTAACTCATTGTGGAGTTTTGGGGCGTTAGACCCCGTTGCTGCTGTAGGAAACTATTCACGCGCCAAGCGTCTGTAAGCTCTTCATTGCTCGAGGGAAGCGGAAATATATGATATTAGGCAAGGAGAGGCAAGAGTTCGATGCCAATCGGGCTGCAGCGCGGATGGAACTGGTTCGAAACGAGCAGCCCTATACTCGGGAAGGCAGACGGCGTCGGCACGCCTAATCTCGAGGAGGTAGAAAAATAAAGCGTCGATCTCAAATCATTATTCTCTTGAAGAGGGATATTTGTTGGAATATGAATATTTATTTCCCTGAGCAATTTCGCATAGAACAAAGCCGCTCACCCGCACAATTGTAGTGTTTGTAGGATCAGTGAAAATGGCTCTATACCTTGATTCTTCTGCTTCGCGGCCATTCTGTTGTCCACACGGTGCATGAGAACATCAGCAGAAAATACCCCAGCCTGGTTGGAATGCTTTAGAATACTTACCGTATGGTTTGTAATTAGAAAAAAAAAACAATTCAGTGCCATTCTGCTGTGTGATGGTGGATGACCAGCGAAGCTGTGTATGTGGGCTCTTTAATGGCGAACTGTCCATTGCCGGCCTTCAAACGCGGTATGCACACAAATGGAAGGCGAGGTGTGACTAGTCGCTCCTCCACGATGTTGAGCCTCGGAAGACGATGAGGCACCGGGGGGTATACACACCCATGTATTCTTGGAAAAAACGCGGCACGACGATTTTCGCTAACCAATCCCGGCACCTAGGACAGACACGCACCTCACCGCTCTCCGAGCGCACACACTTCTCATCCGTAGCCAAGGCGGTCATGCGTTGGTCGACATCCCGCAGTGCAGTAGTGGTTGTGAGGTCACTCGAAAACCAACGTAGACATGGCCGACGGGCGTCAAAGTGTAGCATCTGCTCCTATCAGCTTAAAATCTGATACAGGTTGTATTCGGACATAACATATCGTACTTATGTTTGCAAGATGGCGGAGTGCTTAAAGCCCACTTTGCACTAGATGGGTTTGCACTATCTTCGCGATCGGTCGACGTATGGACAGAAATTCTCGATCTGCACGGCTCGATAGACGCACTCAATTTTTCTTGAACCTAGCCATGTAGCGCTTCGCTGTAACAATTGCCGTATTTCTGCTTTGTTTCGCCGCCCGCCGCTTTAGTTTAATGGTGTTGCACCGGTAAGCTCTAGGTCGTGGGTTCGTTCCCGGCCGCGGCCGCCGTAGTTCAATCTGAGGGGGCGAAGCGCAAGAACAAAAGAAAAAAAGAAAAAAAGAAGACACTCGTGTACTTAGATTCAGGCGTGCGGTGAAAAAACCCTGCTGGCTAAATGAATCCGGAACCTCCAACTACGGCGTGTCTCATAAACATATCTTAGATTTGGCGCATGAGACCACAGAATTTAACTGAATTTTTTTTCTCGTCACTTAATCAGATGACTTTTCCAGATAAAGTGCCACTTTCTCACCTCAACTACTGTCAACTCGTATGGGGAACCTCAGCGCCCTCTAGCTTGCAACGCATTCATCTTTTGCAGAAGAAATACATTCGTCATGTTTATAATGCACCGTACCCATACCCCACAGCTCAACTTTCTCACAATTCCAGAAGAATTACTATACACAACTTATATAAGTACCGACTGAGCGTGAAGTTCAAAACAGAAATAAGACATAACCTCAATAGTTTACAACTTCTTGCAAACTTGCAAAGCAAATTACCATGCTACACAAGTAGATATCCAGAAAGTTGGTTAGTAAATACTCCTCGTCTTACTACCGGACAACAGCGTTTATCCTACACGTTACCCTGTCTTTTGAACGCCTACAAATTAGATGGCTTTGATTAATTTCTTGTTCTTACCAGAATCTTCACCTTACGTATAATGCTTGATTCTGGATACTTCCTTTCGCAGTGAATTCATGTTATTCCATTGTTTGTATTGTCATTAGAATCTTTTTCTGTTCGATCATTACCCTGTATATATATTCAACTCAGTAGCAGCAGCAGCAGTGGCTGCTGCTTTGTTTCGTTTGCGTACTTTTGATGTGTTGGTGTGCTTCCCAAAATAAACAGACCAGGAGTTGTGGGCTCGTCAAGCAGCTTGTGAATAGCTTTCAACTTTCCACCATCCCATCTAACATGTCTGATGGCTAATACACATTATTATTAACGACGGCGATTTTCTATTGCTACCATAGGCGCTCCTCCAATGTTTTCTAACCGTACATCTATTCCACGTGCGTCACTTTTTATTGAAATTTTAATATTCTCTATGCATTATGGCACGCAAGTGATCGAGTGGCGGTGGCTATCATAGCTGACAACAATGATGACGACAGCGATAAGCTAATGTTATCGTGGTTTCTGAGAGTTACGCGGAAAGCCTAAAAAGGCATCTCGGAGATTCACGCGTCCAATCTGGTTTCTTTTAGTGCGTCAATTAAGCGCTATGAATGACTATTGAGAAGATACTATGCGACGACTGAACTTACATATGAATGTAAGGTGTGGGCCAGTTCTATTAAACAGACAAAAACTTTAAGATCAACATGACTCCTTGCGCATTAGACGGCGCGATGAAGGAATGAGCAACGCGTGAGGCCACCACTGGCGTCGACTGCTCTAACCGCCGGCTGTCTCGGACGCTCCACGAGTCTTCGCAGCAGAACATCGCGCGAAAGACAAAAAAAATACCGTGACTACGCCTTGCACTCCGACCCCGCTCTCTTGAGAAGCAGGATCCACACTTCCTAGCTGCTGGTCGCTGTTGGCTGCAGAGTACTCAGCTCCCGGTCTTGCGCCTTGTGCAGAGATGGTCACACCCAACAACGACGGTAGGAGGGAGCACTACGTCGAAGCAGCACTGAAGAGATACAGAGTTTACAACCAAATACAACCAAATACAACCAGATTTGGTACGGAGAGACCGTCGTCCGCTGAAACCTGGTCAAGAAGAACTCAAGGCAGCAGGTTGCCAACACTACTAAGGTGCTGCAGGGTTGCAGCGAGGACACCCCAAGGAACACCGAGAAACTGGACCGTCGCATACTTAGCATATAATGCTATCACTGGTGAATCCTAATGACACGAAGCACTGATAAATAGATCAGCAGTTGGTGTGCTAAAAGGGGTATTATAAGCATACAGAATGAACTGTTCTGACATTGCACGTATTTTTTTCAGCTTAGAAAACGTCGTGATACTCCAGGTCTGTACATAGCAAGCGAGACTAACAAAAGGAATTGTGAATAAGTAGTTTCACCGGCGCCGAGAGAAGGTATTTGATGCGACCAACTATTCCTGTTTTCCGAACAATCTTTTGGATAAGACTTATATGACTATGCTAGGACATATTTGCAGAAAAGGCCGCTCGTAGGTGCTTAAAATGATAAACAAGTTAAATGCTACGACCGTTAAAGCAATATCTACATGTGAAAGGATTTCTTTGTTCTTTGGTCTCAAAATAATTGCATTTGTTTTGATTTAATTAATTTTTATGACATTAAGTAACGATCGTACTCCTAGTTTTTGTACTTTACAATTGCCATTATATATGTATTAAAAGTTATGCAGGTTATTACCAGTAATAAAGATGCTGCTGTTATGGGCATGTATAATAAGGCTTGCACTGCAATTATTATGTGTACCAAATCATATATATGTAAAATAAACAATACATGACCTAATATAGTCCCGTGCCGAACTCCGGAAACTGCCTTCATAACTTGACACCTTGGTTTATTTATTTCGACGATTTGTTGCCGATGGCATAGGCAAGATTTTGTTAGCTCCTGTTTGAGATCCCGTGTGCCATAATAATTAAGCTTTTTTGTTCGAAGCTTTTGTTTAACTAAAACAGATACATTTGTACAAACAACAAACAGTCGAACCGTTATAGGTTTCTTTTCAACCTGTGTTATAATGTATTCTTTTGACTGAAATAATGTTGTATTTGTAGATTCAGTTTTGCAAAATCTACAACAACAACAACAAGTAGCTTTTCCAAGAGCCAAGTCGAGTCCCAAACTTTGGCTATAGTATTATGTCTGGAGCACATTGTTTACTTGGGGGTTAGTTCGGTGTCATATCTTTGCACACAGTGATTTGTTTCTTCTTCGGCGCCTACATTTTGAATCCAGAAGAGAGGACCAAACAAAAGCGAGTTTTGTAGGAGCATCCACCTCTACGGAAATCGGTTTACGTTGGCCCGTCATGGTAAGAAATGTTGTTCTTGCCTCAAAATGCCGGGCAGCGGGACACAACGCAAGGCGCAAGTCGTTTTCAAAACTCGCGCATTCAGCAGCGTGAATGGAGGGGAGAATGCTGACTATTAGTGACCATGGCTACGCACTGCTTGACATCGAACTTTTATGCACTATGTCCGAAATCTGCGGTGGGAACGTTCAGCTGTTAGAAAACATCAGAATGCGCTCAGGTGTCGCCTGCACTTGAGATATTGGATGCAGCTACACTGGTTGTCGCCGTAACATTTAGTGGTGACAGCATCGTCCGATGCAATGTCCTGAAGTCGTTCAGAATTGCACCAGGACGCTAGTCAGTGGATTGGTGACATAGCATTGGCCAGCATTGACTTGATCCCATCGAAATGGCTACACAGCAGCACACAAAAGAATCCCCAAAGGCAAGGAAACAAACCAGAAAAAGAAAGAAAAGTGTTTATCTTGACGAGTGCCCTGCTGGTGATTATTGAATGAGTCCATAAATTCATATTTCATCCACATTAGTTGTGTAATAGACGTCTTTTTAACTTGAAAAACAATTGTCTCGGAACTTCAATTTTTTCAACATTTTTCTCATCATCTAAGCAAGCGCAAATGCTAAGAATTTTTTTTCAGTATTTAGTGCGCAAACCAGGAAATCTACTGCAGTACAATTATTGCGGTTGATTGAAGCATTATTGTTCCACAAAACATTTACTATCTAACGATGCCTAAAACTGAGCAAAGAAACAGTAAAAATTTGAAAAAAGCGAGCATAATGATACTGGGCGAGCAGTATACTTCAACAAAAAGAAGAAGAAATGCTGAAAACAATGATAGAATATATACATATGCTGAGCGACCTCTCTGCCTTTCTGTAACTAAATTCCTTTCTCATTTTTCTGTCTACATCTATAGACAAAAAGGGTCTGCAATGTGACCTAAAGTACATGGTACGTATAGGGCCTTACCTCTTCTCTAAAATAATATTATATAGCATTCAGCTAACCGCTGTAAGAACAATTCGCCTCGCTAAAATTTCAACTTATCCGTCGGAATACGTATTTCGATAGGGACGAAATGCAAAAACACCCGTGTACTTGGATTTAGGCGGACATTAAGGATTGCCAGGAGGGCAAAATTAATCCGGAGTTCCACGCTACGGCGTGCCTCATTATGAGATCGCGGTTTTGAAAAGTAAAACACCACGATATATTTTTTAAAAATCGGTCTGCACTGCACAATAGTTTGCTAGTTGTTGGCATGGAGATGTTCTTAGACGGGATGAAAACATGTTCCTCAGTGCGCGGAAGTGATATAGCTGCAGTGGATTGTATGGCGGACGACGATGATATCAACGGCAGGTAACCGTGTCATGCTTTCTGCGATTTACGTAGGCAGCGTAAAAAGATATCCCCGAGACCTGCCCGTCAATTCAAAGCCGGCCTCTTATCTGCAGAAAACGTGTATAGCGTGTCTTGTTACTTCAGTGATGACAACGCGGAAACCTGCTGAGCAAGAAACGCATGAAAGTTGGCAGAAAACGGGTATTATGTAAATATTTCCAACAATTTTGACAAAACATCGAACTTTATCCTCATATCAGTACCAGCGTCACCCCTATTTGCAACGAACATGAACACACTGTCACGTACAGTTCTCCTAGGACTAAATAATATTGAGGCTAATGGTCGTAAAAAAAACACATTGAGAAACATTATTTAAGAACTTTTTGCAAAACCCATCTTTGACTCATTTTGTTTTTGCAATTCCGCCCACGCATCCTTCATAAGAATTCCTCCTTACTTTAAAATGTCAACTTTAAGGTATGATAAGTTCGTTCAGGAGATTAGGGAAACCTAGAAGGAATTTCGTAAAGTAAGCTTGTTAAACTTTGCAAAGCTCGAGCAAGTAATTTACCGCAAAGGCTGTTTATAAACTACGCAGTTAAAATTTTTCGTACACATCACCCATAACATGGCGTCGATGTTCTCCAAATATAACACAGCTTCCGCTCTTGGTTATGTCAGGTGAGTGGAAAATTTGCAAGCATTTCATATAACGCCTCACAACATGGGGAAAACGAGCGTTAAGTAATTTTCACTTAGCCCTTAACTCACCAACACGTTTCGATATGTGACTGCAATGCACGCCTAATATGTCCCTGTTTCCCTAAGATCTAGCTGAACGATCTAGATTTCTTCATGACGACGTGAGAGCACGCAGATAACGTACTCGAGCTCTCCTGGTCCCAATAGGAGCTTTCAGGGAAACTGGCGCGTTTCTTCGTAGTGTCACCACTAAGTATGGATTGCATAATTATATAAGCAGAAAACTATTTTAGAGATATTGTTATCACGGCGATTTTCTATCGGTAGCGTAGACAGTCTTCAGGCGTGTTCGTTAAGCACACACCTATTCACTCCGTTGACGATGATGGTGATTATATTATGATAAGGATGATCCTTCGAAATATGGCATGCACCCACTATAAGAGACGTGCAAGAAACCCGGTGAATGTACTCACAGATAATTGCAGGAAATAATGAAGACGTGGTAAAGCTAAAATTTCGAACAATCGAGGTATTATTTGTTCGGCGATATTACACAACCGGTTGAATATGTGCTCTTCAGTACGCGTAAGTGATCGAGCGGCGGTGTTACTCATGGCTGACAACGACGATGGTCTCATCCAGAAGTTAGGGAGTCCTGGTTACGGCGAGCTGCCCTTTAGGCAGAAAATGACATTCCCGAAACCGGCGCGTCAAGTTTTATTATTTTTTTATTCCGTCGAATAGGTCCAGTAAAGTACGATATGAAGATATACGCGGTCATATACACTGATACACAAATGATCTTAGTGGGCTCCTGCTAACAAACAGTCGAAATGTTAACTGTGAAGACTACTTCACACTTTCCGACGTGGTCAATTTAAGCGTAATGTCCAGGTCCTTTAATGTCGCCCCGTCCATAAATATTGTGTGGCCGCCACTGCACCAGCCTGCAGAGAAGGAAACCCAAGCGTCGTAGTGCCCACAAGACGACAGATGGCAGCACAGAGTCCTGAGGTCCTCCACATTGAGTGGCGGGGCAGCTGCTTCGGACCCGGCACGGGACGCCGGTGTCTTTCCTGCGGTTGCGAGGGAGGACACACGGAGGGGTCCGCCGCGTCATCTTCGTCAACTTTGCCGTTGAATGACGGCGTGACTACATTCAGGCTGTCCTATTTATCACGGTTGAGGTCTGCGGCGTACGGCTGTGTTACTGCATTCAGCCTTTTACCTTCTTCCTGCTCCCTGTATATTGTGCGATCCCGTAAAGCAAAAGCTCGAGGCTGTGCATAATGAGCGGTGGCGCAAGTTCGTGTGCGGCCAGGACGCTCTTGCGGAGGCCTATACGACTAGTTGGTTGCGCGGAGGAGGTAGCTGCAAGGATAGTCCTGTCGAAGGCAATGGTCGCACAAATCCAGACCCAGGGCCAGCAGCAGATGTTTGCCAGGCTCGCCTATATTCTGGGCCAGAAGTGCAACCACTGGGGAAGCCTTAAGAGCGTCGCCAATCCTCGCCTGCGCAGCCTCTACGTCATCCTGGAGGCGCGCAGCTGCTGCAGCACGGACCAGCGCGACGCCCATGCAAATGTTGTCGGAATGGACAGAGGACCTGGTGTTAGCAGCACGAAAGGCAGGAGGTGGAGGTGTCCGGCAGGAAACAAGTCGCGCTGACGGCTTGGTGGGCATTGACCTCCCAGGCGGTCTTGGCTTAAACGGAGATGAGCAGCTCAGCAGTGCCACGAACCCATGTGCGTTCACGCTGCTTGAAATGCGACCGTGCATCGGGGACGGCGAACAGCAACTAGTCACGAGATTTCGGCGACTGGGCGAAGGGAAGCTTACAACAAGCGGCGGGTTGATGCAAGTCGTAGTGAACCAAGCCGAGCACACAGCCTGTTGCAAGGGCGGCTGTAATTCGCTGGATGGCTCGGCACGTTCCCAAAGCTGCAGCGTGTCCAGGATGATGTTCGGTGCTTCAGTGCTTTGGTGATGCGGTGAGCGTTCTGGCTGTCGAGGAAGCCGCTGCTCCTTCAGCTTGAGAAGCGGGATCCGCAGCTGCAGTAGCTGTTCGCCCTCACGTGCAGCGGCCTCGATGAACGCGGTGGACTGTATTCCCGTAGCTAATTGCGCTGCGTCAGCGCGATAATGATGCGCTAACGGGGACGTTTTTCGTTGACGTGAACGACGAGGAGGCCTTCGGTGGCTCTGCACAGCTAAATGCGGGATAGGACCAATCGTAGAAGCTCCAGGTTCTCCCACCTTCACATGAAGGCGCGTCTGGCGTTCTCGTTCCTGGTGCATCTGTGCAGAGGCTCCGCCAACGTCGGCGAGTCTTGCCAGTCGGCGATGCTCAGGCGTTGGGAATCCTCTGGCGATGGCAATCTTGGTTTCCGTCGATGCGTTGGCGTGCGACCACAGAGAAACAGGGATAACTTCTTGTCCGTCTCGAACGATTGCTGCCGCTGGAAAATGGCGATTCGATGAACGAGCATCGGCTTCACGAGGACACGCGAGAGCGCTTCTTTCTCAGCGTGGAACGCCTCGTGTCCGGTTCTGAAGAAGGAAAGAAAAAGAAGAGACGTCGTACACTGCCTACTGTGTATTTTGCATGGTTTCCTGGTAAAATTTGTTAAGTGTGTACTTGTTTATTGATGAGTAAAATAAGGTTTGTATTACCACGTGATAAAAAAGAAGAAAAGAAACGCGCATACAAACTAGCGAACAAAAAAGAGCCTATGCAATCTCTTACGTGACCCTGTGCATCCGTGTAGCGTCAACATCGACGGTGCTGGTGTGACGCCGTGCGGTCAGACCTTTGCGTGAGACAGACGTTAGCCATTAGCCAAGACAGACACCAGAAACAGAAAAAAAAAGACACATACACAAAATATCGGTTTCCTTTATTAGATTGCCGCGTCACTTGGAATTCCTTTAGCAACTCATAGTGTGCGACCAATTTGGGGGCAATAAAGCGCATAGTAACGAAGTAGCTGCGTTGTTACTGCGGCGCTGTTCGCAGGAATTTGCATGTTCTGTTATTGTCGGGTGAGCAGTTTAGTGTGGTAGGAATCTGTAGTACATGCGCAGCGTAGATTTAATGTTTATTTTGTTATTCTCTCTTCACTTGTCACTGACTTGCTCAATGAGATTCAGATGAATAAACGATGGTTTGAAGTAGACAATTCTGGACAATTTTATAGTGGTTTCGTACCTCTTCCGCTTTAGCGTTTTTCTTTGAAGGAGCAAATCTTGTATGGTGCGCTGATATGGCATAAGAAGTGAAGCTGATGCTGTTCTCGAATTATTATTATTATTATTATTATTATTATTATTATTATTATTATTATTATTATTATTATTATTATTATTATTATTATTATTAGAACCTGCTATTGTAGCTCTACAACCCAGCTGTGCGTGATGATCAGTGAACTACCTGCCTTTCTCTACACAGTATCCACTGGTGTGCCCCAAGGTTCCGCGTTAGATGCATTTCTCTTGTTATTTTTCATCAATGACGTTTCCTTAGCAACCCAGCAGCCTTTATTTCTTCTTTACGCTATCGACATCAAACTAATTAAGGACATTCACACTACTGAGGGCTGCCTCGCTCTGCAGTCCGACCTATTTTTCTCTGAAAGTTGCCAATTAAACGGATTGACTTTAAGTTCATCTAGAACGAGAATTTCTCACATGTATTCGATCACGTGAAACCTATAAAATCGTCTCCCTTTATTCTGTACACCGGGTGGTGTTTCAATCAGTCAACTAAAGAACGTTTATTAATTACAAAGGTGGTACATATTGAGGAGAATATACAGAAAGAGGTCCCATAGCTCAAGGCTGCAAGGGAACCTCTTGTTTTGAGGTGCATGAAGAGAAGTGAGTAACCAACAGTGATTATACATCATCAACGACTAATGAGCACAATTATTCAACATAATTTTTAAAAAACGAAAATGGTAGTGTAAGGACCATCTACTAAACCCTCTATTAGAAACGGGATTAGTATATTTTTCTTTAATGTAACAAAGGATACACGTTTATTATTATCGTTAAGCAGGTTATTCCAAAATGCTACAGTTGCAAAGTGGGCTGTGTGTTCATAGTTACTGCATACTTTTGGAGCAAACAGTTGTTATTGAAGGCAAACCTGGTGTTATTGGAATTGTAAAGGGATACGTTGTGAGTTACATTTATTTGTCATATACATTAGTATGCCTCAATAGTGTGGAATGGCACAAGAAATTCGAATAGCATTTTTATTTAGCCTGCCCGGAAGCAGTTCATGATTGTACATATAGACATCGCTTCCTGACCTCCTGCACCAACTTTTAAAGTCTGATTGATCATCGTATACACTTTCCCGACTTGGCTGCAGACGTAGTCGAACCGTTCGTCCGATTTCCATGGAGAATAATTCCTGGAATTATTATGTGCTCGGTTCTACTAGCTTATGCTCCACTCGAAGGAGCAGTGGTGGCACAGCCACCTTCGTAGTACCCACGCGCGCGTTGAATTTATCGCCTCGTCGGAGCCGTAGACCGCGGTCAGTCGACAGTGCCCAAATGGTACCATCCATAGAGTTTCATATTATTGTAACTAGAGGAAACTCTGGCGCTGCGATCGTTCAACCATCCTGGGAATGATGGGGAGTACAGGTTGCGGATTGGTATTTTGTTGATTGGCGAACTAGTCTACAAGTATTTTCTTTCGCACTTTTGGTTCATCAAGTTCATCAAGGAAGAGTGGGACGCGCTGCGGCGAAGTCCCGTCTTTGAACACCAACGCGCCGGCGATAGGTCCGGCAGGCTAGACCTGGCAGCCCCATCGTGGGATTAGCCTGGTGCGCGTTTTATCGCGTTTCGCTGGACCCAATAAAAGTTTACTCACTCACTCACTCACTCACTCACTCACTCACTCACTCACTCACTCACTCACTCACTCACTCACTCACTCACTCACTCACTCACTCACTCACTCACTCGTCACTCACTCACTCACTCACTCACTCACTCACTCACTCACTCACTCACTCACTCAACTCACTCACTCACTCACTCACTCACTCACTCACTCACTCACTCACTCACTCACTCACTCACTCACTCACTTCTTCGAGAGACATTCGACCCGTTCACTGGCGATCTGCTGATTTCTAAAGGGTATTCGGAGGTGGATGTAATGACAACGAAAGGGCTTCGCAAATTGGTTAGTTTGTTATTTGTATGAAGTCCTGCATAACTATTGGAATTTGTTAATGTTGTACTAGTTTCTTGAAGACATATCATGTTTTTATGCGACCACGTGATAAGAAAAGAAACAAACGAGCAAATCAACGTGCAAACAAGCTTTCAAAGAAAAAGACCACGTGCCATCCCTGGCGTCACCCAATAGTGCCTATAGTGGAGCGTCAATATGTGCTTGTCTGGCGCTGTGCCGATTCGAGGTACTTTGTAAACGGAAATCGTTGTGTCATTAGCTCTAAAAGCCTTACGTGGTTCATACGCCCGATGGTGTTGAAAACGCGGCGTTTAGTGCCGAAAGTCTTGTGAGCTCGCCTCGCGCAGACATGCGCTCGGGCCACAGCTCGCGCGTTCGTCGTCGTCTTCTTCCACCGCTGGCTTCGATGCCGCTCATCATGCCAAAAAAAGGCAATGTTAATTAACGTAGAGTTAATTCAGGCACTCGAACCCACGACCTTTGGTGAGAAGGCGAAGTTAATTAAGGCACAGTTAACTAATGCAGCGTCAATTGAGGCACTCGAGCGTACATTCTTTGGCGGGAGAACGCAAGTAGAAGAAGTAAGAACCCATTCGAAAGGGAAGGTCAAGTAATTTAATGAACATCTCTTGAAAGCGCAAGTTTTACCTTCACCCTGCGTGGATTAAGCTAAAGTGACTGTCAACTTCTTGTGATATTGCTGTGTGGGTTATTGCTGTGTGGGTTATTTAGCGCCAGGCAAACCTAAGCGAGCGCCTACTTATCAAGGTAATTGAAGCCGACGGTATAGAAACAGTATTGAAAAAAAAACAGGCAAATAGCAAAAGCCTCGTTTCCTTTTTCGGCCACAGTACAGCGTTATATCATATCTTCGGTTATGCTATAGAAAGACCTGCATAAAAGCTTGTCGTTTGAGATATAAATGGCCCTAATCATGGGAATTTTCGCATTCTCTTTAGTCGCATATTTACTCCCAACATGGTTTAATTAATGTTTACAAAGTTTACAGCCAGGTTTGTCCAATGAGGAGGATGAACGTTCAAGGAGACGTCCGACTAGGTGGCATTTACCATCCTATCTAACTACCAAACAGTTTTTTTTTTTTGCGAGAAAGATGGTATAAAAATGCCTACGCGATATAAAATCACTACGCGTTTGCGCACCATGATCGCAGCGCTCCCTATCTTGCCAAGCATGACGGAACAGCGCTTTCATCGGGCACACAAATGAACACCCCAAGCACGCACCCAATGCTCGCCCCGGGGGACCAGTGGAATTAATGCCACCTCGTCCTGAGCGATATGTTTTTGTCTGGTGTGGTGTTCCTTCGCTAGAAGAACTTGACTTGTGCTGGTAGCTAAGTCATCAAAGTAAGTTCCTTCCAAGCGTAAAAACAACACATTCACTTGTACGCACGCACTATTTACTTTATCCTCTTCGTCCTTGTGACATCACTGCCTATGCATTTCACACTTTACATCCACCCGATTTTGTGCCTGCATTTCGGCTTAGCTTCTGAGTGATGTAGCGTATAAACATAAAAAAAATAAGTCACAACAATGTTTCCACCTTGGTGGAGGAATATCATAAAATTTCACCAGATTACACGTTGCATAACTTTATAGCAAATAAAATTGTACACATTGCCGCGACCTGCGAAAGTATACCTGCTCGCCTGCATGCGTCCCAACATACGGGCCGCGACAAGTACAGAACATATACCTACCACCTACTCGACCATATTTCAGCACTGCACGCAGAAGCGACGATTCTATCCCCCACCACACCCACAGTTCTGCAATGAAGACAACGCCATGCTCCGCCGACTACAAAGCAACACCTATGCACATCTAATCCTCATGCATCGCATCTAACTCCCGCCATTTGACTGCCTCTGCTCTTACTGCAACATGGCCGACAATCTCACGCACCTCATCATCGAATGTACGTGCAAGACTCGCACAACGAGTCAAACGGGATAAAGGAGGAGACTCAGAAGAAGAGCCCTCGCCAGAAAATCAAGAATTAGACGGGACACAAGCAAGCGAAGAACCAGGAGGACCAGCAACAAGAACCGGAGACGATCTCGCTGAGAAGCGGGAGGAGCTGTTCACTGATGGGATCCCGGGCGATCAGAGGACAATGGTCAAACGGTGGAAACTATCAGCTTACTAATCCTACTTAATCAGCTACTTAATCCAGAAGCCTTCTGGAATGAGTAGACCAACCACATCGGGAGCGAAAAGTCAAGATCATAACCTGTTTTCTTGTGTTTTATTTATTTATTCATTTAATCTTTTATTTTTATTGATTATTTATGAATTTCTTGACATTGAGAAATTAATAATTAATTGAATTATTCCCTGTTGGTTGTAAAGCATCTATTTATCCGCTTCACTAAAGCCTCGTTTCACATAGATTTGAATAGGTTCGCGGGTCCTGCATATATTTTACTAAATTATTGTGTGTAAATAGATAGCCTATGCGTGCAAGTTGTTTTGCCTTTTATTCGTAGATGGGGGCTAAATGCGAAAACATCTGTGGACTTAGATTTAGATGCACGTAAAATCACCCAGGTGGTCCAAATTTCCAGTCTCGCACAACGTCCTGCTTCATGTACAGATCGCGGTTTCGGCAAGTAACACCCCATAATTTTTTTTTAGTCGTACCGATAAGTCTTGCGTACCTGCTATCTTCAAAGAACCTGTCACGACAAAATCCAAAGGGCAATGGAGACATTAGAACAAAGGTCTGAAGATGCCACAAATTTCTGTTTGCTCTTAGGCTTAGGGTTCCAGTACACGTCAGTTATCACCATATCCATGGACTTTGACAGGGACGCATGCTGCTCCAAGTTGGGTTACAAATGATACAAATTACCAATCGGGAATGATTTATGGTAGCTTATTGGTTAGCACGTCCAATTAATCCTGCACAGTACCGCAGAGTAATAAGTTCAACATGTCCTCTTCAGTGACGGAAGCAGGCACCCACCATTTAATATGCGTTTGTCCAGCCTTACAACGGGAGCGCTCCCGTCTCCTACTGAAAGCCGTCCTTCGGTGCAGTCTAGCTATGATCACCAAGTACACAACAGATACCGCAAAATATTCTTTAAGCTCCTATGTTTAAACCGTGCATGCCAGGTAACGGTAGCGAAGCTGTTCAATGGGG
This sequence comes from Dermacentor variabilis, assembly GCF_050947875.1. Taxonomy (NCBI): domain Eukaryota; kingdom Metazoa; phylum Arthropoda; class Arachnida; order Ixodida; family Ixodidae; genus Dermacentor; species Dermacentor variabilis. The sequence goes on along the minus strand of NW_027460280.1, from coordinate 56,268,229 downwards.
AAAAATATTTGAAAAATAACAGCCCAAGCACAACGTACAGGCGCCCAAATCTTTAACTGGTGTGCGCGAGCGGCGACTTTTCCGTGCGTCGGCGCCGTATGACGGGGCGAGGCTGGAAACAGCTTAACAGACGATGGGCCCAGCTGAGCGCGCTTTGTCCGCATGCGCTTAGCCTCAGACTCTTTCCTGCCGCGCCCCGTCATACGGCGCTGACGCAAGGAAAAGTCGCCGCTCGCGCACACCAGTTAAAGATTTGGGCGCCTGTACATAAGGTTAACCAGCGAAGCTGAAACGTGCGACCCCGGTGTTTATCATTGGGTTATCCAGACGGTTCATTAAACGACGGCTTGGTAGGTAGCCGGATCCTCAGTACGCAGTTGCTGCTTGTGCTCGGCTTCACGAAACCGTTCTGCCTGGGCTGCAGCATCCGCATGGCGTAGACGAGCTCGTTCCCGGTTCTGCTCTGGGCGTTGCTAATCGAAAGCTGCCTTCTCCTAAGGAGTACGTATGGCGGGTGGTCTGCCCATTTCAGAGCCGGAGAGAAACTGCTGATTGCGCTCGCCTGCGACGGAGAGCAATGACGTCACTACTGCCGCAGCTAATGCCACACCAGCTAGAGAGCAAAAGGCCATTTTACTCCGATTCATGACGTCATGTTACCTGGCCCGACTTCCATAGATTCTAATGGAGATGCTCCCGAGGAGGCAACAATGATTCTGACGTCACCGCATTCATCATGTCAGTCTTGTCAATGGAAATTTCGGGCCAGGTAGCGTGACGTCATGGATCGCACTAAAAGACTTTGTGCTATCCAGGTGCTGTTGGTAATCGTACGCCTCTCTTTCTCTCTTTTTTTGTGCATGCGCATGGAGTTATACCAGAGCAGTTTTCGGTGTACAGGTGACCGACAGACGAATAGACGGACGGGCGGACGAATTAGCTTACCGTATACAGCTTCGCTGAGACACAATTGTAAGACCTGATTTGTTCGGTCATCAGGGGTCTGACGACTGAACAGTTTAGTGTAGTAGGGACATTTATTATTGTCCCTATTGTTCACGCTCTTGTTATAGTTTTCTTACAGTTCCTGAGTTTGGGTTTGAGGCAATCTTGTAAACGCAAAGTCATTGTTACGCTTTGCCTCTCTCTGTCTCCAACTTGGTTCCTTCCCCTCCTCCTCGAGGCCTCCAGGCGTGCACACAATGTGGGTCGACCCGTGTCACAAAGTAAATTTGTAGGGCCAATCAAACGAAAGTCCTAGGTGCTCCTCATAAAAAAAAGGAAAGAGAAATAAGGACGAACAAAACTGCAACGGTGAAGGGACGCCAATGACGGCAGCACAACGACGGCGGCAGCACCACTACAATGCCACGTCAAAAACGACACGGACGACCACGACGGCACAACAGCGATAACAGCGAAGGCAGCTTGACTGACTACACGTCACCGTCCCAAGATCCGATCCACGCCTTCCACGTCTCTTCTCTGTTGGTTGCTGCTGGGAATTGCATTCACGAAAGCTTATTCAGCAGTAAATGGAATAGCTTACAGTCCTACATGCGATGTTTGCGGATGGAAACATCGCATGGAGTTTTTTATTTATTATGTGTTTTGACATATTGCCCAATGGCTTGAAAATGTGCTCTCCAATGCGCGCAAGTGATCGAGCGGGGGTGGTGCTGAAGGCTGACAACGATGATGGTTTGATTTATACGTTTGCGTGTTGAATTGAATTCTGCGGTTGTGCATACGAAAAGCACGATTTCGTTATGAGGCGCGCGGTAGTGGGCGATTTCGTATTAATTTTCATCACCAGGTGATCTATAACGTGCCCCCCATGCACGGGACACCGGCGTTTTTGCATTTTGCCACCATCAAAATGCGGCCGCCGCGGTCGGAATTTGATCTCGGGACCTCTTGCTTAGCAGCTGAACATCATATGCAAGCATCACCGCATCATTGGGTTAGCGCGTCATGGTTACTGGGAGTAAAGCGTTCGTCATAAAGAGACATCTTAGAGACCGGTGCGTCCAATTCAATAGTTTATTTATTGCGTCGAATAGGTCCAATAATATGCTATATATTATATGGGGCCAGTACACTAATACACCAGTGGCCCTCGCGCGCTCTTCCCTATAATCAGACGAACTGCTTATCACGAAGACTATTCTACACGTTCGGACATCGTCAGCTAATGGGAAATGTTCAGGTCCTCTTAACCTCGCCTCATCAAATCACAGGCGATGCCAGCAGCTGCACTAGCCTCCGGAGAAAAACACAACTGTCGTAGGGTCCACGCACTATCCACGCTGTCCACTGTCGTGAGTCATCGAGTGAATAGCGGGGTAACTACTTCGGACCCCGCAGAGGGCACCGGTGTCTCTCCTCTGGTTGCGTGGGAGCCCACACCTCCGTGTCATCTTCCACAACTTTGCCGTTGAATGACTGCGGGACTACATTCAGGCTGTCCTATTTATCCTGGTGGAGGTCTGAGGCGTACAGCTGCGTTACTCCATTCAGCCTTTTACCTTCATCGTGCTCTTTATGTTGTGCGATCCTGTAAAGGACAAGCTCGAGGCTGTCCATAGTGAACGGCGCCGCAAGTTCGTGTGCGGCCAAGACGTTCTTGCGGATGCCTCGAGGGCTAGTTGGTTCTCCCGAGGTGGTAGATGCACAGATAGTTCATTTGAAAGGAATAGTCGAGCAAGTCCAGACCTAGAGGCAGCAGCAGATGTTCACGACGCTCGCCGATCTCCTGGGCCAGAAGTGCAATCACTGGGAAAGCCTCAACAGCGTCGCCATTCCTCGCCTGCGCAGCCTCTACGTCATCCTGGAGGCGCGCAACTGCTGCAGCACGGACCACCGCGACGACCACGCAGATGTTGTCGCAGTGGACAGAGGACCTGGTGTTAGCAGCAGGAAAGGCAGGAGGTGCAGGTGTGCGGCAGGAAAGCAGTCGCGCTGGCGGCTTGGTGGGCATTGACCTCCCAGGCGGACTTGGCTTAAACGGAGGTGAGCAGCTCAGCAGCGCCACGAACCCACGTGCGTTCACGCTGCTTGAAAGGCGACCGTGCATCGGGGACAGCGAACAGCAACTAGTCACGTGATTTCGGAATGCGGGAGCGGAGAAGCTTACAACAAGCGGCTGGTCGGTGCAAGTCGTGTTGAACCAAGCCGAGCGCACAGCAATTTGCAAGGGCCGCGGTAATTCACCGGATGGCCCGGCACGTTCCCAACGCTGCCGCGTGTCCAGGATGCTGTTCGGTGCTTCAGTGCTTTGGTGATGCGGTGAGCGTTTTGGCCGCCGAGGAAGCCGCCGCTCCTTCGGTTTGAGAAGCGGGATCCGCGGCTGAAGGAGCTGGTCGCCCTCACGTGCAGTGGCCTCGATGACGGCGGTGAACTGGATTCCGGTTGCTAGTTGGTCTGCATCAGCGCGATGTTGGTGCGCTAACGCGGATGTTATTGGCAGCCGTGAACGCCTAGGTAGCCTTCGGTGGCTCTGCACAGGTAAATGCGGGATAGGACCAATAGTAGAAGCTCCAGGTTCTCCCAGCTTCACATGAAGGCGCGTCTGATGTTGTCGTTCCTGGTGCATCTGTGCAGAAGATCCGGCAGCGTCGGCACGTCTTGCCTTTCGGTGATGTTCAGGCGTTGGCGATCCTCTGGCCATGGCAATCTTGGTTTCCCTCGATGTGTTGGTGTGTGAGCACAGAGGAACAGGAAGCACTTCTTGTCCGTCTCGAACGATTGCTGACGCTGGAAAATGGCGATTCGACGAACGAGCATCAGATTCACGAGGACGCGCGAGAGCGCTTCTTTCTCATCGTGGAATGGCGCGTGTTCGGCTGTGAAATAAAGAAAAAGAAGTGGCTTCGCAAACTGCTTACTGTGTGTTGTGCATGGTTTCCGTGTAAAATTTGTTAAGTGTGGTCGACCTCTCTGTCTTTCCTATCAATAAATTCTATTCATTCATTGTTAAGTGTGTACTTGTTTATTGAAGAGTAATACAATTTTTGTTTACCAAGTGATAAAAAAAGAAAATGAACACGCACACAAAATAACGAACAAAAAAGAGCATATACAATCTCTGACGTGACCCTATATGCGTCCGTGCAACGTCAACATCGACGGTGCTGCTAAGACGCGGTGCGGTCAGACCAAGACGGACACCAGAAACTGAAAAGAAAGAGACACACACACAAAATATTGGGTTCTTTTATTAGATTGACGCGTCACTTCAGATGCATTTAGCAACTCATAGTGTGCGACCTATTTGGGGGTAATAAAGCGCGTAGTAATGAGATCGCGGTCGATGTTACTGCGGCGCTCTTGGCAGGAATCTGCAAGTTCTTTTATTGTCGCGTCAGCAGTTTAGTGCAGTAAGGTATATGCGCAGCGTAGAATTGAATGTTTATTTGATTATTCTCCCTTGACTTGTCACTGACTTTGTCAATGATATTCAGATGAATAAACGATGGTTTGAAGTATACAATTTTGGACAATATTATAGTGCTTTCGTACCTCTTCCGCTTTAGCGTTTTTCTCGGAAGGACCAAATCTTATATGGTGCGCTGATATGGTAGGGGAAGTGAAGCTCATGCTATTATTATTATTATTATTATTATTATTATTATTATTATTATTATTATTATTATTATTATTTCGCGATTTGCTCCTTGTTCGTTTTAAGCTTACTAAGTGTTAGTCCTCCTGCATTATCTTGTTATATGTCGATGCTAAGGTAAATACTGAACGCTGAATCGGTGTTTTTACCGGGTCAAGCCCGTCAAGCCACTGGTGGCTTTGACAGGCCCGTTTATTGTACTCCGTGTTCCTTTGTGCAATTATTATTATTATTATTATTATTATTATTATTATTATTATTATTATTATTATTATTATTATTATTATTATTGCATTTATCAAACTTACCAAACAAACATAAGACAAACCGAATAGTACTTGTACGTTTTTCTTCCGTGACCGCAATGGATGTGTGGTTTGATGCGCGGGGGAAGCTAAGACGCTTGCATCAAATTGGACCGCTGCCGAGGCTTTTCATCAACGATAATCTGACAAGAATGAACCGAAATCTGTTCTCCCGAGCTGGAACTACAGCAAAAGAAAAGAACTACAAATTTGCATGGGTCAAGGACGGAAATATTTTCGTGAAGAAGAATGAAGACGCACCCCTGATCCGAATTATGAATCTAGCCGATATTCTTAAAATTTCGTAAGCAACATGGCAACGAATTATTCCTCTGTCCAAATTTCAATGAGTTCAAAGATATATTTTCTACCAGCCGTGAACACGGTTTCACAGTAATTATTATTAATATCAGAAGTCTACGAAAATGTTGGGAGGAATTTAGAGAGGTAGCGGATTCAGTCGCAGATGTAGTAGATGCATTTATAATAGTGGAAACAAATGTACCAGAGGACTGGACCAACTTTTACAAATTAAAGGGTTACAAAGCCCATTTTATGTCATGACAGAACGACGAGGAGGGGGTTTAGCGTTGTTTGTTAAGATAAGATATGACACTGTAGTTACGGGCATTTCTCTAAACCACGCCGAAAGTTTGACAGTAAAAATTACACTTACTAACCCAGAATTATTGTTGATAACTAATTATCGTCCGCCTAATGACACTGTCACACGGTTCTTGCGTGAACTTGAATAAATTTTAGAAGGCCACAAAGCAGCAGATGAGATTTGTTTGGCGGGTGACCTAAACATTATTATATTGAACATCAGTTTGACTACTGTGTCGGATTACCTCTCCATCTTATCAACCTATGGCTCACAAGTGACTATAACTCAACCTACAAGAGAAGAACTCTTACAAAATAGACTAGTATCCTCCTGTCTAGACCACATAGCAATAAGAGCGCCGAATTATTCCTTAATGGCATGTATCATAAGGCAAAAGATAGCGGATCACTATTTTGTCGCATGTCGCCTTAAGGCACTTTTACCCCTGCCCGAAAAGGACAAATAAGAAGAAAAAACATGATAATAATCAATTAGAAGTGCAGATTTTCAATAGGAAAACATTTGATCATTTGATTGCACAGTTTGAATGGGCGTAAATGATTAAGGATTCTAATTATTGTAATGTTTATGAAAAACTTTGTGAGCAGCTGAAAAAGTTTGAGCTTTCTAGTATGCACACAATAATTAAAAAACAAAGGAAAAGTTATCTCTGGTTCACAGCCGACATAATGAGAGCTATTTCCTGCAGAGACTGGTTGTGGAAAAGGAGCAGGCGTGCGCCGAAAAATCAAGACTTGAAAACGGAATATAAGATTGCGAGGAATAGGGTCGTTGCCCTCTTGAGATGAACAAAACGGCGGTATTTCTTAGACAGATTTAATCAAGCACAGAAAAATTCTACAAAAACTTGGGCTTCAATACATACGCTCCGAGGCAGTACTGCGGCAGCTGCGAATTTCTTAGAATCTTTTTCATAGAAGCCAGATATAGTGGTAGATAATTTCAATAATTTTTTCACGCGTTTTTTTACCAGTGCGCAGTCGCAGAGACACACTTGCTCACTCAAACAAACGGTTCAAGCATCTGCTTTTTTGCCCACGTTGTCGAGGGAAGATCTGAGGAGAATAATTTTCAGTTTCCGACCTAATAAACAACCTGGTATAGATGGGTTGGCTGTGGCCACACTAAGAAGAAATTCTGATACATTAGCAGACATACTGCTTTTTATGATGTATGGTTTTATAAGCACCGCCTCAATTCCGGATACATTAAAAAAGGCGATTGTTAAGCCACTGTATAAAGCAGGAAAAAAAGATGCAGACCTATCTCTGTTTTGCCTATACTCTTTCAAATACTCGAAAAGTCTCTATTTGATTGTATGACTTCCTTCTTAAAGAAAATTTTAATCCTAACACCAAGACAGTTTGGATTTGTTGTTGAGCGAGGTACTATTACACTGTTAGAAGAGTTCACCGATGAATTATATTCTGCTCTAGATAAGAACCTGTATAGTTGCGCTTTGTTATTGGATTTAGCAAAAGCATTCGAAACTGTAAATTACGATATTTTATTGGAAAAGTTGTTTCGTTTGGGTTTCAGGGGACCATTTTTTGTTCTTATCTGCAATTATTTACATGATAGACCACAGGTGGTCATGGGCAGTAAAGAAATTGTTAGCGCTAGAAAATATATTACAGCTGGGGTTCCACAGGGATTCGTGTTGTCCCCTCTCTTATTCAATTTACTTATGAACGACTTTCCCATGATAATTACAAAAGCCACTGTGTATATGCAGATGATACAGTTCTACTCACTCGTCGTATGCATTATGAGGAAGCTATAGGCGTCCCACAAAAATGCAGTTCATAAGGCTATGCAATGCTTTGAAGAAAACTGTGCATATATCAATGCGAAGAAAAGCAAAATCATGTGCTTTCGTGGTCAATTAAAAACTCAAAAAATACACTTTCCAATATTTCTACGTAATGAACATTGTATTTTATGTAAATGTACTGCTATAGAATATGTGGAGACATTCAAATACCTGGGTATAACATTCAACAGCGGCATGTCTTGGCAGCATCACATGGCGTTTTTATGTGGCAAACTACGCAGTGTTGCATATTTACTTTTCAACATAAAGGGTTTAGTACCTCTACTAGTCAAGAAAATGATAGTGCATGCACTAGCGTACAGTGTGCTGAGGTATGGTATAACGATCTTCGCCTTTTGTACCGAGCGCTGGAAAAATCGGATTGATAAACTACTAAAAATATATTTAAAATGTGGCTTATGGTACTACACTGAACGACAATAATATTTTTCAGGAATTAGGATTTTGCACATTGGAGGATTTATTTACCAGAACTGTTAATATGCGGCATAATTGGAGCGATGAATTCAAAGAGGCATACGATGCATCTCGATTGTTAATAAAGAAAAAGAAACGTTTTAAGGTACCCTATTCCACTACTAAGTATGGTTAAGGGAGAAGAAGTATATACATCCCAAAAATATTTAACGATTTGGCCGATGAATTTTTTTTGGCAACTTCGAAGAAACAGTTGAAGAAATTATTGATGAAATGTTGAAATTTAGTCCTGATTTTTACTTAAGTTGTTTACCTGTTTCTCTTTATTTACTATGTCATTGTCTGTTAAAGGGTAAGACGACCAACCATTCTTCTGAAAGTTGACAAAAAAAAAAAACGTGTTACTATGTAAACGTCTACATTTTCACCTTTTATGTTAATATGTAGCCACATCGCTGTACCGATTCTGCCGAGCCTAGTCGCACGAGTCCTCGTGGAATTAGACAGGCCCGATTCTTTGTTTTCCTTTTAGATGTGTGTCAATTATTATTATTATTATTATTATTATTATTATTATTATTATTATTATTATTATTATTATTATTATTATTATTATTATTATTATTATTAGAAGCTGCTATTGTAGCTCTACTACCCAGCTGTGCGTGATGGTCAACGAACTACATGCCTTTGTCTGTACAGTATCCACTGGTTTGCCCCAAGGTTCCGCGTTAGGTCCACTTCTCTTGTTTAATGGTGCAATGAGTTCTCGGTTTAATGGTTTACACCATTGATGGTGTAAAGAACATCATCAATGGTGTTTTTGCTACAACACAGCAGCCTTTATTTCTTTTTTACGCTGACGACATCAAGCTAGTTAAGGACATTCACACTACTGAGGGCTGCCTCGCTCTGCAGTCCTACCTATCCTTCTCTGAATGGTGCCAGTTAAACGGACTGACTCTAAATTGATCTGAAACCAGAATTTACTCGTATTCGATCGCGTGAAACCTATAAAATCGTCTACCTTTATTCTGTCGACCGAGCGGTGTTTTAATCAGTGAATCAAGGAACATTTATTGCTTACAAAGGTGGTACGTATTGGACAGAATATATAGAAGGTGGTCCGATAGCGCAAGCCTGCAAGGGAACCTCCTGTTTTGAGACGCATGAAGAGAAGTGAGTAACCAGCAGTGGTTATACTTTATAACAACTATTAAATATAATTCAAAGAAACAGAAAACGGTAGTGTAAGGACCATCTATTAGAAACGGGATTAGTTTTTTTTCTTTAATGTAACAGAAGATACACTTTATTTTATATCGTTAAGCATGTTATTCTACAATGTTACAGTTGCAAATTAGGCTTTGTGTCATTGATAGCTACTGCACACTTATGGCAGCATACTGTTGTTATTCAAAGCAAACCTGGTGTTATTGGAATTGTAATGGGATGCGTTGTCAGTTACATTTATTTGTCATTTACATTATTATGCCTGAATAGTGTGGTATGGCGCAAGGAATTCGAATAGCATTTTATTTGGGCGTGTTAGGAAAAAGTTAATGCGTCTATGTATACAGATCGTTTCCTGACCTCATGCACCAACATCTTTTCAAGTCTTAGTAAACATCGTATACACTTCCGCCACTAAGCTGCAGACGTAGTCGAACCGACGTGCGATCTCCATGCGAAATAATTCCTACAATTATTACGTGTTCTGTTCTGCTAGCCTCTGTTTCTCTGCGGGTTTTGCAAAAACAGGACACCAGGGACTACCATCCGCGTTGCTGCCTATTTCAGCAGGCACTCACCTCTCCACAGAATGCACTATCGTTTTCTTCATATTGATATCTTTCAAAACGCGTTGTCTTCCTTTACTTCCGAGCTTCCTACTTTTTCTTCAGTGTTCTTTCTAGCTGTGTTCCTGTCCAGCCTTCTCCTAGTTTCTGTCTTCGTCCGTAGATGCGCCCTGTCTCTCAGTAATGTGTTATTACAGTATTGTTGCTAATTATGTGGCCCTTTATCCGGCTATTCCTGGTTTTTCATTTTCCTTTTTATCTTATAACTTTATGATTTTAGCTGTGCCGGGGTGCGCTGTGAACAGAACAACACAGCATGGCACAGTGATAAATATGCGGGAGCGCTCTAGCAACTGACGTTTACGGAAACTCCCCGTGTTCATATATACACATCACTGCACAGCCACTTGACGCGTCCTGTCTATATTACTTACGAGTCAAGAAGCAAATTTCTCTTTCTGACGACAATACTGATAGCAATCTGTGTAATTGTACTAGTACTATAAAATATTTATTTAATAGCGCCAATTTAAAGAAATGCACATGGAACATCGCACGATATTTTACGGAAGATCGATCTGTAAATACAAAAGTGCAGCGCTTCTCTGAGTTGTTCAGGTGCTCAAAATAACTCCACGAAGCCTGATAGACGCGGAGCAGCGCAATACGACAATACGACCAAGAATAAGAGACCGACACACAGCGTTAACTTGTAATTCGGTGTATGCGTACGCGCTATGTTCGTGTCTTATTCATGGTCCCTGTCGCATTGCGCTGCTCCGCGTCTGTCGTGAATCTAAACCAACTATCCAGGCAACGTGCCCCACAAAGCAACGTGCTCATAGCATCCGCCCCATCTGCTAATAGACTCGAACGAGCCCAGTTGCTCTACACGTTCCTCGCGATTTCTAAAACGTCTGTTCGAACTAAAGAAAAAAAAAGATACACATGGCATTTCCGCGTTTCATATTGGTGGTACGGCCATTTCCGCTGGCAGAGAGATAAACCTCAGAGCTTACTTTTTTATAGCGGTGGCACTTGGTTGTATGGGCCATGTAAGACACTGTATTTCGAATCATGTGCATGCAATGTATAATTCCTATCGTAGTTGGTGGCGTGCCAGATGCGATAAATGAGCAGGACTGTCGGTGCGTCGCTTCTGACAGTCATTCACTCCGAATGGACTCCGTGTGGCACGATAAAGCTGCGGTCGCAACGCTATTTGACACCATCGTCTCTGATATACCATGCCCTACAAGAGCACATCCGAAACAGATTAACCCTGTCTCGATCAGACGTTTTCGCATAGTTTACAAAATTATGTCTCTGCCATTAAAGATAGACTGCGGCTATAAAGGAACGCCTTTTAGATACTTTGCCATTACGGCGCTTCTCTTTTGAAGCCGTGGACGCTGCTCACGCTTGTTTCCTAACTGCACGACTGTTCTTCCTGTGCTTCACTTTCTTCTGAACATTTGTTTATTTAAATTGGTATAGACATATTGATAAATGGCTCGAAAATATGCTCTTTAGTGCAAGCAAGCTATGGGTCTGTGATGGTGCGCATGACGGACAGCAGTAATCCTATCCACGATAAGCTAGTATGTAGTGTTTACTGCGACTTACGGCTACAGCTAAGAAAATAAATGTCTCGGAAGGCTTCACTTCGAATTCAATTTCTTTTATTGTGCCTGTTAGAGCATATGAAGATTATATAAAAGATGCTACGTGCCAATTGTACATTAATAGTTATAATGGTGCGTGTGCAATAATGCTTTTAAAGAGACAAAATCGTTATCATCAACCAGACTGCTCGCACACTTCACACCGCCATGGAGGCATGTGCAACGTCCTAGCGCACATTGCGTCGACTCATCCAACCACAGTTGTCGAGATCGCTCCACTTGCCTCCGCAGCAGGAACCCGTGTCGCGCACAAGAATCCAATCGGTGCACGTCCCACTCCAAGCCTGCCGTCTTGAGAAGCAGAATCCACGCCTCCATCTGCTGGTTGCCGCTAATCGCAGTAGCCTCGACGACCACCGCGGAAAGGGTTTCCATAACTATTTGCTCTGCGTCAGCACATGGTATATAACAGCGTGTTAGCTGGTCTGTTCCTGTAGTGTTCCGACCTCTTCGCGACACTTCTGAAGATGAGCGAGCGAATAGCCCCTCCAGGTGTCACACAGTCTTCGTAGACATTCACACCTGTCATACCGAGACCTGATGGCGAGTGCCGGGCGATGGCCGTGATCGTGTCGCCGTCATCGTCTTCGGGATCGCTCACTGAAACAAAGCCAGCGGAAGGCGGCGGAGTCTCCTCGGTTGTAATTTTTGGCGATAGCGGCGGTGTCTCCTTGTCGATCTTGCCCTCTTCCGCCATAGAACCCCTCTCTGTCCACTGTACTTCAGCAAGTGTCGCGCTTTCGAGGCTGGAGAATCGTCCATCTTGGTCGGCGTGCACAACTCCTGGCTGTACCCGTCACAGGCATCGTTGTTGAAACACCGCTGGAACGCTTTACACAGGACGAAGCTCACCTCTGACGGACCCGACGTGAGGTGCCGGTGTCTTTCCTCTGGTTGCGTGGGAGCGCACACTAAGTCTTCCGCCACGTTGTCTTCGCCAGCTTCGTCCTTGAATGACTGTGTGACGCCGTTCAGCCTGTCGTGCTCCTCCTGGTTGACCTCTGCTACATACGGATGTGTTACTGCATTCAACCTCTGATCGCATTCTTGCTCCGTGTATTCTGCCATTTTGCGAAGGAAAAGCTCGAGGCTCCGCCTAATGAGCGGCGGCGAAAGCTCCATTGCGGACATGACGTTCTTGCAGAGGCATCTGTGGCTGGCTTCGTGTAGGCGGGGGATACAGAGATAGTTCCGTTGAAACCGATGGTGGGACAGGTCGAGACCCAGTGACAGCAGCAGATGTTCGCTCAGCTCGCCTGTCTCGAGCGCCAGAAGTGCAACCGCTGCGAGGGCCGGAGCAGTGTCGCCATTCTGCATTTTCGCAGTCTCTACGACGTCATCCTGGAGACGCGCAAGTGCAGCGGCGTGGACTTGCGTGACATCCACGCAAGTGTTGTCAAAAAGGCGAGAGGCGTCGGTGGCAGCAGCAGGAAAGGCAAAATGTTGAGGCGCGCCGCAGGATAGATACCAGTCCGGCGGCTTGCTGTGGAATGAGCTTACAGGTGGTCTTGACGTAGGCGAAGGTGAGCTATCAAGCAGTTCTGTGAATGCTGGAGTCTTCGCGCTCAGCGAGAGGCGACCGTGCGTCGGGGGTGGCCAACGGCAACCAGCCACCTCATTTTGGCATCTGGGCGCCGAGAAGCTCACAAGCTGCGGGTGGATGTAACTAGCTGCGGCCCACGCCGTGCACACGGCCCGTTGTATGGGCCGCAGCAGCGCTTGGCCCCATGGCTTGGTGCGTTTCAATAGCTTCGGAGTGTCAAGCATGCTTGTCCGTATGGCAGCAAGTTGGTGATGCGCAGACGCAGATCGTTGCTGCCAAGGAAGGTGCCGCTGAGACGTCGTGAGAAGCAGAATCCACCGCTGCTGCTGGTGGTTGCCGTCACTAGAAGCGGCCTCGAAGATAGAAGCGTACAGGATTCCTGTAGCTAGATGACCTGTGTCAGAGCGTTGGTGATGCGCTGACGGACGTTGCTTTTGTTCGCGAGGAATGTGCAACTCAGGCGTCTTTGCGAACAGAATTGATCGATGCAGCTGCTCGTCGGCGTCAATGGCAACGACTTCGATGAAAGGAGTAAACAGCTTTCTATTCGGAAGTTGCGCTGCGCAAGCACGATAACAATGCGCTGACGGAGATCGTTTTCGCTTCCGAGAACGCCGAAGTAGTGCTCGGTGGCTCGGGATCGGTAGATGCATAGCAGGACCAAGCGCCAAAGCTCCGGTGTCTCGCGGCTTGTCACGAAGAGGCGTTGAACGTTCCGTTTCTCCTGTATTTGTGCAGCGGCTGCGGCAACGCAGATGCGTCTTGACATTCGGCGATGTTCAGGCGCTGCGGATCCTCTGTTCGTCGCGATGCTGGCTTCTGTCGCTATTGATCGCGTGCGACTCCAGTGAATCAGGATGACCTTCTTGTTGGAAAGGAGCTTAAGCTACTGCTTCAAAACGGCGATTCGATGAACGAGCATCAACTACACGCGGACGCGCGGGTCCACTTCTTTCTCATCGTTCCACGTCTCGTGCTCGGCTGTGAAGAAGTAAACGAAAATTCACGCAGGAATTTCTGTGTTAAACCCGCCGTGGTTGGTTAGTGGCTATGATATCGTGCTGCTAAGCACGTGGTCGCGGGATGGAATCCAGGCCACGGCGGCCATATTTCGAGGGGGCTAAATACGAGAGCACCCGTGTACTTAGATTTAGGTGCACGTTAAAGAAACCCAGGTGGTGGAAAATTCCGAAGTCCGCCACTACGACGTGCCTCATAATCATATCGTGGTTTTGGCACGTGAAACTGAAATTTAGTCATAATTTAAGTTTTCTTTTGTTGGGGTCTAAGTATACGTAAACGTTGTACCACTTGTGCATTTCCGCAGAGCCCGGTGCATTAGCTATGTTATAGAACTTGATCCGACCAGTATAACCCCTTATCAACCCTCATGGATCGTTTGCTTATCATTTTCCATAGCGAACATGATAACACAGGTTTAAGATAGAGTTCAATACCGCAGTCGAAGCCGGTATCTTTGGTGCTGTAGGAAACTAGTCACACGTCAAGCGTCTGTAAGCTCTTCATTGCTCGAGGGAAGCGGAAATAAGTGATATTAGGCAATTAGAGGCAAGAATTTGATGACAATCTGGCTGCAGCTGGGGTGGGGGGGGGGAATGGTTCGAAACGAGCAGCCCTATACTCGGGAAAGCAGACGGCGTCGACACGCCTAATCGCGAGGAGGTAGAAAAAGAAAGCGTCATTTCGAAATCATTATTCTCTTGAAGAGGGATATTTGTTGGAATATGGATATGTATTTCTCTGCGCAATTTCGCATAGAACAAAGCCGGTCACCGGCACACTTGTAGTGTTTGTTGGATCAGTGAAAATGGCTCTACAGTGATTCTTCCGCTTCGCGGCCATTCTATTGTTTAGACGGTGCGTGAGAACATCAGCCGGAAATACCTCAGCCTTTGAGGTATTATACTGAGGTATTATACACCGCTGAACATTCTGCTGTGTGATGGTGTATGACCAGCGAAGCTGCGTATGTGGGCTCTTTAATGGCGAACTGTCCACTGCCGGGCTTCAAACGCGGTATGCACACAAATGGAAGGCGAGGTGCGGCTAGTCGCTCCTCCACGGTGTTGAGCCTCGGAAGACGATGAGGCACCGGGGGGTATACATACTCATGTATTCTTGCAAAACGCGGCACGACGACTTTCGCTAACGAATCCCGGCACCTATAGGACACACACGCACCTCACCGCTCGCCCTCGCCGAGGGCACACACTTCTCATCCGTAGCCAAGGCGATCGTGCGTTGGTCGACATCCCGCAGTGCAGTAGTGGTTGTGAGCTCACTCGAAAGGCAACGTAGACATGGCCGACGCGCGTCAAAGTGTAGTATCTGTTCCTATCAGCTTAATATCTGATACAGGTTGCATTGGGACCTAAGATATTATACTTATGTTTGCAAGTTGACGGAGTGCTTAAAGCCTGCTTCTTCACCTCCGCCGAGGGTCGGCCCGGTATTGCACGATCTTCGCGATCGGTCGACGTATGGAGAGAAATTCTCGATCTGCACGGCTCGATAGGCGCACTCAATTTTTCCTGAACCTAGCCATGTAGCGCTTCGCTGTAACAATTGCCCTATTTCTGTTTTGTTTTGCCACCCACTGCGTTAGTTTAATGGTGTTGCACAGGTAAGCTTTAGGCCGTGGGTTCGTTCCCGGCCGCGGCGGCCGTAGTTCCATCTGAGGGGGCGAAGTGCAAGAAAAAAAGAAAAGAAAAGAAGACACCCGTGTACTTATATTCAGGCGTGCGGTGAAAAAGCCCAGCTGGTCAAATGAATCCGGAACCTCCAACTACGGCCTGTCTCATAAACAGATCTTAGTTTTGGCGCATAAGACCACAGAATTTAACTGAATTTTTTTCTCGTCACTTAATCAGACGACTTTTCCAGATAAAGTGCCACTTTCTCACCTCAACTACTGTCAACTCGTATGCGGAACCTCAGCGCCCTCTAGCCTGCAACGCATTCATCTTTTGCAGAAGGAATACATTCGTCATGTTTATAATGCAGCGTACCCATTCCCTACAGCTCAACTTTCTCACAATTCCAGAAGAATTAGTATACACAACTTATATACGACTAAGCGTAAAGTTCAAAACAGAAATAAGACCTAACCTCAATAGTTTACAACTTCTTGCAAACTTGAAAAACAAATTACCATGGTGCACAACTAGATAGGAAGAACGTTGGTTAGTAAATACTCCTCGTCTTACTACCGGACAACAGCGTTTATCGTACACGTTACCCTGTCTTTTGAACACCTACAAATTAGATGGCTTTGATTAATTTCTTGTTCTTACCAGAATCTTCACCTTACGTATAATGCTTGATTCTGGATACTTCCTTTCGCAGCGAATTCATGTTATTCCGTTGTTTGTATTGTCATTAGAATCTTTTTCTGTTCTATCATTACCCTGTATTTTTATTCAACTCAGTAGCAGCAGCAGCAGTGGCTGCTGCTTTGTTTCGTTTGCGTACTTTTGATGTGTTGGTGTGCTTGCCAAAATAAACAGACCAGGAGTTGTGGGCTCGTCAAGCTGCCTGTGAATAGCTTTCATCTTTCCACCCTCCCATCTAACATGTATGATGGCCAATACACATTATTATTAACGACGGCGATTTTTTATTGCTACCATAGGCGCTCCTCCAATGTTTTCTAACCGTTGTTTGGATCGGACTGCTGGTACGATCTGTTGGGAACTCGGCGCTGACGCCCGTGGTTGTACCTGGGTCGCAAGCCCCAAGGGTAGCGTTGGCCTGGCGGCCTGGGGTACAACTGGAAGCATCCGAAGGTCCCGGCAAAGCATGAGTCGACTGGTAACAATGAAACAACTTGTTTATTTTAACATCGCAAAGAGTTGGCGGTCAGGTTTGACCGAAGTAGAGAGACGGGAGAGCACTTCACTCAACAGAAGAAATCGGAGCCCTCCTTTTTTTTTTTGCGTCCGGGGGCAGCTGTTTTTATACTCTCGCAGTTGAGGGCAAGAAGGAACCCCTCAAAAGACGAGCACGTGAATGTACAATGGGCTAATGGTGACGCACACTGTCGTAGCGATGCCGTAGCACCATGACGAGCACGATCTCGTAGCACCCTGTCGAGCACGATCTCGTAGCACCCTGTTGTAGCGCTGCCGGTCGGGCACAATGACTGTAATGAGAGGATGGTCCCTGCTTTGGCATCGCCTGTTTCGGGCACAATGACTGGAATGAGAGGATGGTCCCTGCTTTGGCATCGCCTGTTTCGGGCACAATGACTGGAATGAGAGGATGGTCCCTGCTTTGGCATCGCCTGTTTCGGGCACAATGACTGGAATGAGAGGGTGATCTTTTGCGGTCGCATCGCCGCAGTCGCGCCTGGAAACACCTGCCGATGAGTGTTGCGGCGACGACGATCGGGCCAAAATGTCTGCCGCCCCGCCGCAGTCGCGCCGGCAAAACCACGTGTCGCAGGCGAAACGCAACAGACCGCCCCGCCGGGGGAAGGAGATCCCGATGGACAGGGGACTGCATCCGCTGTCCGGAGGGATGTCGCTCGATGATGCTCATAACCGAAGTCGGGCGTCCCTCGACGTTTCTTGAGCGCAGCGCACAGAGAAGGCCTCGTTCTCTTGTTCAGGTTCGCACGGGACACTGCAAAGTGACTTCGGGAGAGTTCACATTTTTGTTCTCGTTCCCGGTAAGCGTTAGAACTACGCTGAAACTCAACCGCTCAGTCAGCAAGCACGGCACAACCCTCACTAAGCCCTGCCAGGCTCTTTCCCCTTTTTATACCACTGCCTAGTTCCTTACAGTAGTCTAGCATCACTCAGAACGCGTCCACAAATTGGAAAATTGCACTAGAAAGCATATCATCACTTTGAAACACTAAACAAAAGCAATATGTAAAAAAAAATCCTGCCTCAGGAAGAAAAACATCAGTAACCAACAATTTTGAGGCTGATTCCTACGTTAGGGGCTTCGACTTAAGCCATCGGCGTTACCGTTGAGACTCCCCTTTTTGTAACGCACCTCAAAGGAATATTGTTGTAAAGCGAGGCTCCAGCGCAGGAGGCGGCCATTTTTGGGAGAGATGGTCTGCAGCCATTGGAGAGGGCAGTGATCCGTCTCAATGATAAACCTCGAGCCGGCTAGATAGCATGACAATTTCTGAACGGCCCACACGAGACATGCACACTCTTTCTCGGTGGCGCTATACGCCTGCTCACGACTGGTCAGCTTACGACTAGCATACAGGACGGGGTGTTCTACTTCTCCCTTTTCCCGTTGGCACAGTACAACGCCCATGCCTCGCTCACTAGCATCGCACTGAACAATGAACCCTTTTGTATAGTCTGGCGATCGTAGCACAGGCTGGTTTGTTAGGGCACTCTTTAGGGCGCTAAAAGCTCTTTCCTTTGTCTCGTCCCAGACGACTGTTTGAGGCTCTGTCTTTCTTAGAGCATCCGTCAGGGGAGCCGCGATATCAGAGTACCTAGGGATGTACCTCTGATAGTAGCCGGCGACACCTAAGAACGACCGAATATCGGTCTTTGTGCGCGGTTGCGGGAAGTCTCGCACAGCGGCCACTTTTATTTCAGAGGGGCGGCGACGACCCTGACCAATCACGTGACCGAGGTAGACAACCTCGGCCTGTGCTAACTGGCACTTAGGAGCCTTTACTGTCAAGCCCGCTTCGCGCAGGCGGGTTAGCACTGCCCGCAAGTGTGCCATATGCTCAGACCAGGATGCGGAGAATATCGCTACGTCGTCTAGATACGGTAAAGCGAATTCTTTCTGTCCCCGCAACACTTTATCCATGAGGCTTGAAAAACAGTATGGCGCGTTCTTCAAACCAAAACTCAACACTTTAGGACGGAATGTTCCCATTGGTGAAATGAACGCCGCATACCTACTAGCCTCTTCTGTAAGTGGAACCTGCCAATAACCCCTGACAAGATCTAGGGTGGAAATAAACTGAGCGCTACTAACTTTCTCAAGGCGCTCCTCGATGTTAGGGATCGGATAAATTTGATCCTTAGTGATGGAATTAAGCCTGCGGTAGTCGACGCAAGGACGAGGTTCCTTGCCCGGTACCTCAACTAAAATCAAAGGGGAGGTATAATCACTCTCACCTGCCTCAATAACACCGAGCTGTAGCATTTTCTTTACCTCAGCCTCCATAATATCGCTCTGGCGGGGTGACACCCGATACGCCTTGGATCGTACTGGCTCTGGGGAGGTAAGTTCTATATCATGAGTAAGTACAGAAGTCCTACCAGGCCTCTCAGAGAACAGACCTTGAAACTCCTGTAATAGCTGGTGTAGTTCGGTTTTCTGCTCGGGCGACAGCGGTGCTTTACTGATAAGGTCACTAATGACTTGACCGGTGTCTTCCCTGTTCGTCACTGAGCCTAGTCCCGGAAGCTCGACCGGAAGCTCTTCAGGAACGTTTACCATCATGCACACCACTGCTTCCCTTTGTCTATAAGGTTTGAGCAGATTACAGTGGTAAACTTGCTGTGCTTTCCGCTTTCCTGGCAGACTTACCACGTAGTTAACGTCCGACAGTTTCTGAACAATTTGTGCTGGGCCCTCCCACTGCACGTCTAGTTTGTTGTTTAGCGATGTGCGCAATATCATGACCTCATCGCCCACCTCAAAACGACGGGCCCTGGCTGTCCGATCATAATAAACCTTGGCCCTCTGCTGGGCCTTTGTCATTGCTTCACCTGACAACTCCTGTGCCCTTCTTAAGCGTTCGAGGAGCTTAAGCACGTACTCCACCACGACTGGGTCGTCGCCCCTGCCTTCCCACGATTCTCGAAGCATGCGAAGCGGAGATCGTAGCGAGCGACCGTACACCAGTTCAGCTGGCGAAAACCCCGTAGCCGCATGCGGCGCGGTCCTTAAAGCAAACATCACCCCAGGCAGACACAGCTCCCAGTCAGTTCGATGTTCAAAACACAACGCTCTCAACACGCGCTTCATGACGGAGTGGAGCTTCTCAACGGAATTCGACTGTGGGTGGTACACTGAGCTGTGTAACAGCTTTACCCCACACCTTTCGAGAAAAGTTGTCGTCAAAGCGCTAGTAAACACTGTGCCCTGATCTGATTGGATTTCCGCAGGGAAACCAACTCGCGCAAATATGGACAGTAGTGCATTAACTATCTCAACTGAGCTGAGTTCTTTAAGCGGCACTGCTTCAGGGAACTTTGTCGCTGGGCAGATCACAGTCAAAATGTGTCTGTACCCCGTGGCTGTTACCGGCAGAGGTCCCACTGTATCAATAACGAGCCGTCTAAAAGGCTCCGTTATGATAGGTACCAATTTCAACGGCGCCCTTGATTTGTCCCCTGGTTTGCCCACCCGCTGACAAGTGTCACATGTCCTCACGAAATGGTCTGCGTCCCGAAAACACCCTGGCCAATAGTACTCTTGCAAGAGACGGTCCTTAGTTTTCTTAACTCCTAGGTGTCCGGATCACGAACCCCCGTGTGACAAGCGCAACAGATCCTGACGATAGCATTGAGGCACGATCAGCTGATCGAACTCCACTCCTCTGCGGTCTAGATACTTCCGGTACAGGACTCCACCTCTTTCCACAAAACGCGCATTTTTCCTGGCGATACCTTCCTTGACATTGCAGCGAATGTTTTCTAGGCTGCCATCCTTCTTTTGCTCGGCTATCAAAGCCGACCGGCTGACTTTTAGCAACCTATCAAGTCCGTCTGACGTAGGCGCGATGAGCAAATCTGTAGATAGCTCTTCTAACTTTCCCTTATCGGGCATTTCCTCTCCAGTATCTGGCGCCTTCAACGCTACAGACTCAATTTTATTCAGTTCGGGCGTGCTCTGAATATCAGTTTGCTGCGCCTCTGACCCTTTTTCGTTGTTTGATAACGTCGGCCCCGCAACTACCGCCTTTGCAGCGAGCTCCCGAACCTTCGATCTGGTTAAGGCCTGAACACTAGCTTCACCAAACAAAAGCCCCTTCTCGCGCAGGAGGTGATCGGACCTGTTTGAAAATAGGTACGGGTACTGGGGGGGCAGCATAGATGACACTGCCGCCTCCGTCTCAAGCGCTCCGAAAGGTCCTTCAATAAGCCCTTTTGCTACCGGCAGACACACGCTATGAGCTTCCACGGCTTACTTGATCCACGCGCACTCGCCCGTGAACATATGGGGTTCTACGTAAGACGGGTGAACTACATCCATCGTAGCTGCGGAATCGCGAAGCACTCGGCACTCTTTCCCGTTCACGAGGAGGTCTCGCATGTAAGGCTCGAGAAGCTTCATGTTGTCGTCAGTGCTGCCTATTGAAAAAAACACAACTTTTGGTGTTGTTTCCGGACACTGCGCCGAAAAGTGACCCGGCTTCTGGCACGTATAACAAACGCGCGCTTGCCTCATCTCGAACCGCTTTCTGCGTTCGGCTTCGGCTGCCGCCGTCTCCTTAGGTTCGGTCGCACTGCTTCCACTCGCATCCGCACTACGCGTGTTCCCCTTTGCTCTCATGGGTGTGAACTTCGGCCTCTCAAACTTCGAGCCAAATTCACCCTTTTGACCGTCCTTAGCTCCGCGAGCCCGACGCGTCACAAACTCCTCGGCTAGCTCAGCGGCTTTAGCCACCGTACAAACGTCTGGCCTATCCAAGACCCAGTACCTCACGTTCTCAGGTAACCGACTATAAAACTGTTCTAGCCCGAAACACTGCAGAACTTTATCGTGGTCACCGAACGCTTTCTCTTCTTTGAGCCACTCCTGCATGTTTGACATAAGCCTGTACGCAAACTCTGTATATGACTCACTTTTGCCTTTCTCATTTTCCCGAAACTTCCGACGGAAAGCCTCCGCTGTCAGCCTGTACTTTTTTAGCAGACTCGATTTCACTTTGTCGAAATCCTCTGCCTCCTCTCTATCCAAGCGAGCGACTACGTCGGCCGCCTCGCCGGGTAACAAAGTGAGCAAGCGCTGTGGCCACGTTTCCCGAGAGAACCCCTGCTTCTCGCACGTTCGCTCAAAGTTAACCAGAAACAAACCAATGTCCTCTCCAAGCTTAAACGGCCGCATCAGGTCAGTCATTTTGAACAATACGCGTTCTCCTGCACCGTGTGCCTGACTTCCATTACGAGTGCGTTCCATCTCTATCTCGAGACGCTTCATTTCCAAAGCGTGTTCGCGCTCTTCTTTTTCTTTCTGCTCTTTAAGTTCGCGCTCCTGTTTCTCTTTTTACTCTTTAAGTTCGCGCTCCTGTCTTTTTGACCTCTCCTCAATAGTCTCAAGGCATTCCGACAGCTCGTCATCCTCGGCCTCCAACTCAAGAATAGCCTTTAGCAGTTCTGGTTTTCTGAGTTTGTCCGAGACATCCAGACCCAACTCTCTTGCAAGCTCCAACAATTTCGGTTTGCGCAACGACTTCAAATCCATGGCTGCTCTGAATGCTGCTTTCTCTACTGCTTACTATTGTCTTGCCGCAAACTAACCCGGCAGCAACGACAACCACAATTACCAGCTCTGTTTCTGACACTAACAAAGCCTGGCAAAGCTCAGAAGAAGAAAGTCCCGCACTCACCAAACCTCGCAGCCAAGAGTCCAGCGCAGTCGTTCCGCTGCAGGCAACCAGTCATCACACAGGGCTCGTTGCACTGCTCCCGGATCGTTGTTGAGCTGCTCAGCATACCGTCAACTGCATCTCTTTGCTGCTGGCCTCCGTTGTCGCGATCTCACCGCTGGCAGACAGTTGTTTGAAGTCGGAGGCGATCTCACCGCTGCCAACCAGATGTTTGGATCGCACCGCTGGTGCGATTGGTTGGGAACTCGGCGCTGACGCCCGTGGTTTTACCTGGGTCGCAAGCCCCAAGGGTAGCGTTGGCCTGGCGGCCTGGGGTACAACTGGAAGCATCCGAAGGTCCCGGCAAAGCATGAGTCGACTGGTAACAAGAAAACAACTTGTTTACTTTAACATCGCAAAGAGTTGGCGGTCGGGTTGACCGAAGAAGAGAGACGGGAGAGCACTTTACTCAACAGAAGAAATCGGAGCCCTCCTTTTGGCGTCCGGGGGCAGCTGTTTTTATACTCTCGCAGTTGAGGGCAAGAAGGAACCCCTCAATAGACGAGCACGTGATTGTACAATGGGCTAATGGTGACGCACACTGTCGTAGCGCCGCCGGTCGGGCACAAAGACTGGGAGGAGAGGGTGACCCCTGCTGTCGCATCGCCTGGTTCGGGCACAATGACTGGAAGGAGAGGTTGACCCCTGCTGTCGCACCGCCTGGTTCGGGCACAATGACTGGAAGGAGAGGGTGACCCCTGCTGTCGCATCGCCTGGTTCGGGCGCAATGGCACATACACTCACACACGCACATGAAGACACGTGGCATCGGAACATGCCTGGAAACGCCTGGAAACGCCTGGCGGGGAGCGTTGCGGCGACGCCGAACGGGCCAAAATGTCTGCCGCCCCGCCGCAGTCGCGCCGGCAAAACCGCGTGTCGCAGGCGAAACGCAACAGCACCCAATGCTCGCCCCGGGGGACCAGTGGAATTAATGCCACCTCGTCCTGAGCGATATATTTTTGTCTGGTGTGGTGTTCCTTCGCTAGAAGAAGTTGACTTGTGCTGGTAGGTAAGTCATCAAAGTAAGTTCCTTCCAAGCGTAAAAACAACACATTCACTTGTACGCACGCACTATTTACTTTATCCTCTTCGTCCTTGTGACATCACTGCCTATGCATTTCACACTTTACATCTACCCGATTTCGTGCCTGCATTTCGGCTTAGCTTCTGAGTGATGTAGCGTATAAACATAAAAACATAAATCACAACAATGTTTCCACCTTGGTGGAGGAATATCATAAAAATTTCACGAGATTACACGTTGCATAACCTTATAGCAAATAAAATTGTACACATTGCCGCGACCTGCGAAAGTATACCTGCTCGCCTGCATGCGTCCCAACATACGGGCCGCGACAAGTACAGAACATATACCTACCACCTACTCGACCATATTTCAGCACTGCACGCAGAAGCGACGATTCTATCCCCCACCACACCCACAGTTCTGCAATGAAGACAACGCCATGCTCCGCCGACTACAAAGCAACACCTATGCGCATCTAATCCTCATGCATCGCATCTAACCGACGCCATTTGACTGCCTCTGCTCTTACTGCAACATGCCCGACACTCTCACGCACCTCATCATCGAATGTACGTGCAAGACTCGCACAACGAGTCAAACGGGACAAAGGAGGAGACTCAGAAGAAGAGCCCTCGCCTGATGATCAAGAATTAGACGGGACCCAAGCAAGCGAAGAACCAGGAGGACCAGCAACAAGAACCGAAGACGATCTCGCTGAGAAGCGGGAGGAGCTGATCACTGATGGGATCCCGGGCGATCAGAGGACAATGGTCAAACGGTGGAAACTATCAGCTTACTAATCCTACTTAATCAGCTATTTAATCGAGAAGTCTTCTGGAATGAGTAGACCAACCACATCGGGAGCGAAAAGTCAAGATCATAACCTGCTTTCTTGTGTTTTATTTATTTATTCATTGAATCTTTTATTTTTATTGTTTATTTATGAATTTCTTGACATTAAGAAATTAATAATTAATTGAATTATTCGCTGTTGGTTGTAAAGAATCTATTTAGCCGCTTCACTAAAGCCTCGTTTCACATAGATTTGAATATGTGCGCGGGTCCTGCATATATTTTACTAAATTATTGTGTGTAAATAGATAGCCTCTGCGTGCAAGTTGTTTTGCCTTTTATTCGTAGATGGGGGCTAAATGCGAAAACATCTGTTGACTTAGATTTAGATGCACGTAAAATCACCCAGGTGGTCCAAATTTCCAGTCTCGCACAACGTCCTGCTTCAGGTACAGATCGCGGTTTCGGCAAGTAACACCCCATAATTTTTTTTAGTCGTACCGATAAGTCTTGCGTACCTGCTATCTTCAAAGAACCTGTCACGACAAAATCCAAAGGGCAATGGAGACATTAGAACAAAGGCCTGAAGATGCCTCAAATTTCTGTTTGCTCTTATGCTTAGGGTTCCAGTACACGTCAGTTATCACCATGTCCATGGACTTTGGCAGGGACGCATGCTGCTCTAAGTTGGGTTACAAATGATACAAATTACCAATCGGGAGTGATTTATGGTAGCTTATTGGTTAGCACGTCCAATTCATCCTGCACATTACCGCAGAGTAATAAGTTCAACATGTCCTCTCCAGTGACGGAAGCAGGCACCCACCATTTAATATGGATTTGTCCAGCCTTACAACGGGAGCGCTCCCGTCTCCTTCTGGAAGCCGTCCTTCGGTGCAGTTTAGCTATGATCACCAAGTACACAACAGATACCGCAAAATATTCTTTAAGCTCCTATGTTTAAACCGTCCGTGCCAGGTAACGGTAGCGAAGCTGTTCAATGGGGAAAAATATTTGAAAAATAACCGCCCAAGCACAACGTACTGAAGGTTAACCAGCGAAGCTGAAACGTGCGACCCCGGTGTTTATCATTGGGTTATCCAGACGGTTCATTGAACGAGGATTCGGTAGGTTGCCGGATCCTCAGTACGCACTTGCTGCTTGTGCTGGGCTTCACGAAACCGTTCTGCCTGGGCTGCAGGATCGACACGGCGTAGACAAGCTCGTTGCCGGTTCTGCTCTCGGCGTTGCTAATCGAAAGCTGCCTTCTCCGAAGGAGTACGTATGGCAGGTGGCCTGCCCATTTCAGAGCCGGAGAGAAACTGCTGCACGCGCTCGCCTGCGACGGAGAGCAATGACGTAACTACTGCCGCAGCTAATGCCACACCACCTAGAGAGCAAAAGCCCATTTTACTCCGATTCATGAGGTCATGTTACCTGGCCCGACTTTCATAGATTCTAATGGGGATGCTCCCGAGGAGGCAACAATGATTCTGACGTCACCGCTTTCATCATGCCAGTCTTGTCAATGGACATTTCGGGCCAGGTAGCGTGACGTCATGGATCGCAGTAAAAGGCTTTGTGCTATCCAGGAGGTGTTGGTAATCATACGCCTCTCTTTCTCTCTTTTTTTGTGCATGCGCATGAAGTTATACCAGAGCAGTTTTCGGTGTACAGGTGACCGACAGACGAATAGACGGACGGGCGGACGAATTAGCTTACCGTATACAGCTTCGCTGAGACACAATCGTAAAACCTGATGTGTTCGGTCATCAGGGGTCTGA
The DNA here is from genome assembly GCF_050947875.1 of Dermacentor variabilis. Classification (NCBI taxonomy): domain Eukaryota; kingdom Metazoa; phylum Arthropoda; class Arachnida; order Ixodida; family Ixodidae; genus Dermacentor; species Dermacentor variabilis. Next base: position 56,242,181 of record NW_027460280.1, on the reverse strand, counting down.
CGACTGAACAGTTTAGTGTAGTAGGGACATTTATTATTGTCCCTATTGTTCACGCTCTTGTTATAGTTTTTTTACAGTTCCTGAGTTTGGGTTTGAGGCAATCTTGTAAACGCAAAGTCATTGTTACGCCTTGCCTCTCTCTGTCTCCAACTTGGTTCCTTCCCCTCCTCCTCGAGGCCTCCAGGCGTGCACGCAATGTGGGTCGACCCGTGTCACAAAGTAAATTTGTAGGGCCAATCAAACGAAAGTCCTAGGTGCTCCTCATAAAAAAAAGAAAAGAGAAATAAGGACGAACAAAACTGCAACGGTGAAGGGACGCCAATGACGCCAGCACAACGACGGCGGCAGCACCACTTCAATGCCACGTCAACAGCGACACGGACGACCACGACGGCACAACAGCGATAACAGCGAAGGCAGCTTGACTGACTACACGTCACCGTCCCAAGATCCGATCCACGCTGCGGAAAAATACAGTGTTTTATGGCTTATACTTACTTTTTTTTTACAGTAAAGAAGACTGTCCGTATACTTGTTACGCCAACCACTATACAATGTGAAATGAAATTTGTACCTGAAACCTTGATGTCGATGTTCTATTGATGTCGCTTCGTACTGCGGAAACTCGTACGTCTTGTTTACCTCACAGTGGAATGCATTTTGTATCCGATAAGTGCGTCTTTTACTGAATCTTTATTAGAGTACCCGATTTTCTTTGTACATTTACTGGCAATATACTGTTTTTGCTGCTGTGATAGTTTGTATATGATTCTGGCTTAAAAAATAGTGCAAGTAAAACACGCATGAAGGGGGGGGGGGAGGTCAACGACACGACAGGCACTAGTCTCGGGACAATGAACACATAAAAGGGCCTACTACTGAATAAATAGAACTCATTAGTACGCGGAGCTTGGCTACTTGGTTGAATATTCAAGTTTACGCACTAGTAATAGTAGTAGTAATAGTAGTAGTAGTCGTAGTAGTAGTAGTAGTAGCAGTAGTAGTAGTACAAAAACATTATTATAGACAGAAACCGGAAGGGCCCCTGCCCCAGTCCCCCAGAAGGGGTAGGGGGATGGGTGAAAAAACGTAGTTTGTCCGGCAGGGCGATTCCAAGGCCGCAATGGCACGGGAAATCCGCGCAGCTCGTTGGATCAGCAGTAGCTGATGTTCCAGTGCCGGGTTAGACAGCAGAGCCTCCCATTCGCCCTATGTGCCGTTTGTTTCACGTTCTTCTCCGTGTTCTGCGCAGTTCCACGTGATGTGCAAGGGCGTTAGTGTTGTTTCAGACTACGGGAACACTACCGGATCTAGCCGTTGGCTAGATCAGGCGTAGAGAGCGCGGATTTCTGCAGGTTTTCGTCTGTAATCTTCGCAACACGGTTGCCAGCACCGCGTTGAGTTTGGCGTGCGGGGGTGGATAGATTTTTCTATTTTCTCTACAGTATTTTTTTCCCGTACGGACGCTCTCCTTATCAGAGTGGAATACCGCACATACAAGGCGCACCAGACCGCACAAACTAAACCCTTCGCTGTAACTCAGACTTTCGGCTGGACCGCACCGACGCGAAGCGTCTCTTTTGTGATGGTTGCTGCTGGGAATTGCATTCACGAAAGCTTATTCAGCAGTAAATGGAATAGCTGACAGTCCTGCATGCGATGTTTGCGGATGGAAACATCGCATGCAGTTTCTTATTTATTATGTGTTTTGACATATTGCTCAATGGCTTGAAAATGTGCTCTCCAATGCGCGCAAGTGATCGAGCGGGGGTGGTGCTGAAGGCTGACAACGATGATGGTTTGATTTATACGTTTGCGTGTTGAATTGAATTCTGCGGTTGTACATACGAAAAACACGATTTCGTTATGAGGCGCGCGGTAGTGGGCGATTTCGTATTTTGATCACCAGGTAATCTATAACGTGCCCCCCATGCACGGGACACCGGCGTTTTTGCATTTTGCCACCATCAAAATGCGGCTGCCGCGGTCGAAATTTGATCTCGCAACCTCTTGCTTAGCAGCTGAACATCATATGCTAGCATCACCGCATCATCGGGTCAGTGCGTCGGGGCTACTGGGAGTAAAGCGTTCGGCATAAAGAGACATCCCAGAGACCGGTGCGTCCAATTCAATAGTTTTTTTATTGCGTCGAATAGGTCCAATAATATGCTATATATTATATGGGGCCAGTACACTAATACACCAGTGGCCTTCGCGCGCTCTTCCTTATAATCAGACGAACTGCTTATCACGAAGACTATGCTACACGTTCGGACATCGTCAGCTAATTGGAAATGTTCAGGTCCTCTTAACCTCGCCTCATCCAATCACAGGCGATGCCAGCAGCGGCACTAGCCTCCGGAGAAAAACACAACTGCCGTGGCGTCCACGCACTATCCACGCTGTCCACTGTCGTTAGTCATCGAGTGAACAGCGGGGCAGCTACTTCGGACCCCGCAGAGCGCGCCGGTGTCTCTCCTCTGGTTGCGTGGGAGCCCACACCGCCGTGTCATCTTCCACGACTTCGCCGTTGAATGACTGCGGGACTACATTCAGGCTGTCCTATTTATCCTGATGCAGGTCTGAGGCGTACAGCTGCGTCACTCCATTCAGCCTTTTGCCTTCGTCGTGCTCTTTATGTTGTGCGATCCTGCAATGGACAAGCTCGAGGCTGTCCATAGTGAACGGCGCCGCAAGTTCGTGTGCGGCCAAGACGTTCTTGCGGATGCCTCGAGGGCTAGTTGGTTCTCCCGAGGTGGTAGATGCACAGATAGTTCATTTGAAAGGAATGGTCGAGCAAGTCCAGACCCAGAGGCAGCAGCAGATGTTCACGACGGTCGCCGATCTCCTGGGCCAGAAGTGCAATCACTGGTGAAGCCTCAACAGCGTCGCCATTCCTCGCCTGCGCAGCCTCTACGTCATCCTGGAGGCACGCAACTGCTGCAGCACGGACCACCGCGACGCCCACGCAGATGTTGCCGCAGTGGACAGAGGACCTGGTGTTAGCAGCAGGAAAGGCAGGAGGTGCAGGTGTGCGGCAGGAAAGCAGTCGCGCTGGCGGCTTGATGGGCATTGACCTCCCAGGCGGGCTTGGCTTAAACGGAGGTGAGCAGCTCAGCAGCGCCACGAACCCATGTGCATTCACGCTGCTTGAAAGGCGACCGTGCATCGGGGACAGCGAACAGCAACTAGTCACGTGATTTCGGAATGCGGGAGCGGAGAAGCTTACAACAAGCGGCTGGTCGGTGCAAGTCGTGTTGAACCAAGCCGAGCACACAGCCATTTGCAAGGGCCGCGGTAATTCACCGGATGGCCCGGCACGTTCCCAAAGCTGCCGCGTGTCCAGGATGCTGTTCGGTGCTTCAGTGCTGTGGTGATGCGGTGAGCGTTTTGGCCGTCGAGGAAGCCGCCGCTCCTTCGGTTTGAGAAGCGGGATCCGCGGCTGAAGCAGCTGGTCGCCCTCCCGTGCAGTGGCCTCGATGAAGGTGGCGAACTGGATTCCGGTTGCTAGTTGGTCTGCGTCAGCGCGATGTTGGTGCGCTAACGCGGATGTTATTGGCAGCCGTGAACGCCTAGGTAGCCTTCGGTGGCTCTGCACAGGTAAATGCGGGATAGGGCCAATAGTAGAAGCTCCAGGTTCTCCCAGCTTCTCATGAAGGCGCGTCTGATGTTCTCGTTCCTGGTGCATCTGTGCAGAAGATCCGGCAACGTCGGAACGTCTTGCCATTCGGTGATGTTCAGGCGCTGGCGATCCTCTGGCCATGGCAATCTTGGTTTCCCTCGATGTGTTGGTGTGTGAGCACAGAGGAACAGGAAGCACTTCTTGTCCGTCTCGAACGATTGCTGACGCTGGAAAATGGCGATTCGACGAACGAGCATCAGATTCACGAGGACACCCGAGAGCGCTTCTTTCTCATCGTGGAATGGCGCGTGTTCGGCTGTGAAATAAAGAAAAAGAAGTGGCTTCGCAAACTGCTTACTGTGTGTTGTGCATGGTTTCCGTGTAAAATTTGTTAAGTGTGTGCTTGTTTGTTGAAGAGTAATACAATTTTTGTTTACCAAGTGATAAAAAAAGAAAATGAACACGCACACAAAATAACGAACAAAAAAGAGCATATGCAATCTCTGACGTGACCCTATATGCGTTCGTGCAACGTCAACATCGACGGTGCTGGTAAGACGCGGTGCGGTCAGACCAAGACGGACATCAGAAACTGAAAAGAAAAAGACACACACACAAAATATTGGGTTCTTTTATAGATTGGCGCGTCACTTCGGATGCATTTAGCAACTCATAGTGTGCGACCTGTTTGGGGGTAATAAAGCGCGTAGTAATGAGATCGCTGTCGATTTTACTGCGGCGCTCTTGGCAGGAATCTGCAAGTTCTTTTATTGTCGCGTCAGCAGTTTAGTGCAGTAAGGTATATGCGCAGCGTAGAGTTGAATGTTTATTTGATTATTCTCCCTTGACTTGTCACTGACTTTGTCAATGAGATTCAGATGAGTAAACGATGGTTTGAAGTATACAATTATACAATTTTGGACAATTTTATAGTGCTTTCGTAACTCTTCCGCTTTAGCGTTTTTCTCGGACGGAGCAAATCTTATATGGTGCGCTGATATGGTAGGGGAAGTGAAGCTCATGCTATTATTATTATTATTATTATTATTATTTCGCGATTTGCTCCTTGTTCGTTTTAAGCTTCCTAAGTGTTAGTCCTCCTGCATTATCTTGTTATATGTCGATGCTAAGGTAAAAACTGAACGCTGAATCGGTGATTTTACCAGGCCAAGCCCGTCAAGCCACTGGTGGCTTTGACAGGCCCGTTTATTGTACTTCGTGTTCCTTTGTGCAATTATTATTATTATTATTATTATTATTATTATTATTATTATTATTATTATTATTATTATTATTATTATTATTGCATTTATCAAACTTACCAAACAAACATAAGACAAACCGAATAGTACTTGTACGTTTTTCTTCCGTGACCGCAAGGGATGTGTGGTTTGATGCGCGGGGGAAGCTAAGGCGCTTGCATCAAATTGGACAGCTGCCGAGGCTTTTCATCAATGATAATCTGACAAGAATGAACCGAAATCTGTTCTCGCGAGCTAGAATTAAAGCAAAAGAAAAGAACTACAAATTTGCATGGGTCAAGGACGGAAATATTTTCATGAAGAAGAATGAAGACGCACCCCTGATCCGAATTATGAATCTAGCCGATATTCTTAAAATTTCATAAGCAACATGGCAACGAATTTTTCCTCTGTCCAAATTTCAATGAGTTCAAAGATATATTTTCTACCAGCCGTGAACACGGTTTCACAGTAATTATTATTAATATCAGAAGTCTACGAAAATGTTGGGAGGAATTTAGAGAGGTAGCGGATTCAGTCGTAGATGTAGTCGATGCATTTATAATAGTGGAAACAAATGTACCAGAGCACTGCACCAACTTTTACAAATTAAAGGGTTACAAAGCCCATTTTATGTCACGACAGAACGATGAGGAGGGGGTTTAGCGTTGTTTGTTAAGATAAGATATGACACTGTAGTTACGGACCTTTCTTTAAACCACGCCGAAAGTTTGGCAGTAAAAATTACGCTTACTAACCCAGAATTATTGTTGATAAGTATTTATCGTCCGCCTAATAACAGTGCCACACGGTTCTTGCGTGAACTTGAATAAATTTTAGAAGGCCGGAAAGCAGCAGATCAGAACAACCTCGTATAGATGGGTTGACTGTGGCCACAGTAAGAAGAAATTTTGATACATTAGCAGACATACTGCTTTTTATGATTTATGGTTTTATAAGCACCGCATCAATTCCGGATACATTAAAAACGGCGATTGTTAAGCCACTGTATAAAGCAGGAAAAACAGATGCCGACCTATCTCTGTTTTGCCTATACTTTCTCAAATACTCGAAATGTTTCTATTTGATTGCATGACTTCCTTCTTAAAGAAATTTTTAATCCTAACACCAACACAATTTGGATTTGTTCCTGAGCGAGGTACTATTACACTGTTAGAAGATTTCACCGATGAATTATATTCTGCTCTAGATAAGAACCTGTATAGTTGCGCTTTGTTTTTGAATTTAGCAAGAACTTTCGAAACTGTAAATTACAATATTTTATTGGAAAAGTTGTTTCCTTTGGGTTTCAGGGGATCCTTTTTTGTTCTTATTTGCAATTATTTACATGATAGACCACAGGTGGTCATGGGCAGTAAAGAAATTGTTAGCGCTAGAAAATATATTACAGCTGGGGTTCCACAGGGATTCGTGTTGTCCCCTCTCTTATTCAATTTATTTATGAACGACTTTCCCATGATAATTACAAAAGCCACTGTGTATATGCAGATGATACAGTTCTACTCACTCGTCGTATGCATTATGAGGAAGCTATTAGCGTCCTACAAAATGCAGTTCATAAGGCTATGCAATGCTTTGAAGAAAACTGGGCATATATCAATGCGAAGAAAAGCAAAATCATGTGCTTTCGTGGTTCATTAAAAACTCAAAAAATACACTTGCCAATATTTCTACATAATGAACATTGTATTTTATGTAAATGTACTGCTATAGAATATGTGGAGACATTCAAATACCTGGGTATAACATTCGACAGCGGCATGTCTTGGCAGCATCACATGGCGTTTTTATGTGGCAAACTACGCAGTGTTGCATATTTACTTTTCAACATAAAGGGTTTGGTGCCTCTACCAGTCAAGAAAATGATAGTGCATGCGCTACCCTACAGTGTGCTGAGGTATGGTATAACGATCTTCGCCTTTTGTACAGAGCGCTGGAAAAATCGGATCGATAAACTACTAAAAATATATTCGAAAATGTGGCTTATGGTACCACACTGAACGACAATGATATTTTTCAGGAATTAGGATTTTGCACATTGGAGGATTCACTTACCAGAACTGTTAATATGCGGCATAATTGGAGCGATGAATTCAAAAAGGCATACGATGCACCTCGATTGTTAAGAAATAAAAAACGTTTTAAGGTGCCCTATTCCACTACAAAGTATGGTGAAGCGAGAAGAGGTGTATACATCCCAAAAATATTTAACGAGTTGGCCGATGAATTCTTTTTGGCAACTTCGAAAAAACAGTTGAAGAAATTAATGATGAAATGTTGTAATTTAGTCCTGATCTTTACTTAAGTTGTTTACCTGTTTCTCTTGATTTACTATGTCATTGTCTGTTAAAGGGTAATACTACCAACCATTCTTCTGAAAGTCTACAAAAAAACGTGTTATTATGTAAACGTCTACCTTTTCACATTTTATGTAAATATGTAGCCACATCGTTGTACCGATTCTGCCGAGCCTAGTCGCACAAGTCCTCGTGGACTTAGACAGGCCCGATTCTTTGTTTTCCTTTTAGATGTGTGTCAATTATTATTATTATTATTATTATTATTATTATTATTATTAATTTTATTATTATTATTATTAGAAGCTGCTATTGTAGCTCTACTACCCAGCTGTGCGTGATGGTCAATGAACTACCTGCCTTTGTCTGTACAGTATCCACTGGTTTGTCCCAAGGTTCCGCGTTAGGTCCACTTCTCTTGTTTAATGGTGCAATGGGTTCTCGGTTTAATGGTTTACACCATTGATGGTGTAAAGAACATCATCAATGGTGTTTTCGCTACAACAGAGCAGCCTTTATTTCTTTTTTACGCTGACGACATCAAGCTAGTTAAAGACATTCGCACTACTGAGGGCTGCCTCGCTCTGCAGTCCTACCTATCCTTCTCTGAATGGTGCCAGTTAAACGGACTGACTCTAAATTGATCTGAAACCACAATTTACTCGTATTCGATCGCGTGAAACCTATAAAATCGTCTACCTTTATTCTGTCGACCGAGTGGTGTTTTAATCAGTTAATCAAGGAACATCTATTGCTTACAAAGGTGGTACGTATTGGACAGAATATATAGAAGGTGATCCGATAGCGCAAGCCTGCAAGGGAACCTCCTGTTTTGAGATGCATGAAGAGCAGTGAGTAACCAACAGTGGTTATACTTTATAACAACTATCAAATATAATTCAAAGAAACAGAAAACGGTAGTGTAAGGACCATCTATTAGAAACGGGATTAGTTTTTTTTCTTTAATGTAACAGAAGATACACTTTATTTTATATCGTTAAGCATGTTATTCTACAATGTTACAGTTGCAAATTAGGCTTTGTGTCATTGATAGCTACTGCACACTTATGGCAGCATACTGTTGTTATTCAAAGCAAACCTGGTGTTATTGGAATTGTAATGGGATGCGTTGTCAGTTACATTTATTTGTCATTTACATTATTATGCCTGAATAGTGTGGTATGGCGCAAGGAATTCGAATAGCATTTTATTTGGGCGTGTTAGGAAAAAGTTAATGCATCTATGTATACAGATCGTTTCCTGACCTCATGCACCAACAACTTTTCAAGTCTTAGTAAACATCGTATACACTTCCGCCACTAAGCTGCAGACGTAGTCGAACCGACGTGCGATCTCCATGCGAAATAATTCCTACAATTATTACGTGTTCTGTTCTGCTAGCCTCTGTTTCTCTGCGGGTATTGCAAAAACAGGACACCAGGGACTACCATCCGCGTTCCTGCCTATTTCAGCAGGCACTCACCTCTCCACAGAATGCACTGTCGTTTTCTTCATATTGATATCTTTCAAAACGTGTTGTATTCCTTTACTTCCGAGCTTCCTACTTTTTCTTCAGTGTTCTTTCTAGCTGTGTTCCTGTCCTGCCTTCTCCTAGTTTCTGTCTTCGTCCGTAGATGCGCTCTGTCTCTCAGTAATGTGTTATTACATGATTGTTGCTAATTATGTGGCCCTTTATCCGGCTATTCCTGGTTTTTAATTTTTCTTTTTATCTTATAACTTTATGATTTTAGTTGTGCCGGGGTGCGCTGTGAACAGAACAACACAGCATGGCACAGTTATAAATATGCGGGAGCGCTCTAGCCACTGACGTTTACGGAAACTCCCCGTGTTCATATATACACATCACTGCACAGCAACTTGACGCGTCCTGTCCATATTACTTACGAGTCAAGAAGCAAATTTCTATTTCTGACGACAATACTGATAGCAATCTGTGTAATTGTACTAGTACCATAATATATTTAGTTAATAGCGCCAATTTAAAGAAATGCACAAGGAACATCCCACGATATTTTACGGAAGATCGATCTGTAAATACAAAAGTGCAGCGCTTCTCTGAGTTCTTCAGGTGCTCAAAATAACTCCACGAAGCCTGATAGACGCGGAGCAGCGCAATACGACAATACGACCAAGAATAAGAGACCGACACACAGCGTTAACTTGTAATTCGGTGTATGTGTACGCGCTGTGTTCGTGTCTTATTCAAGGTCCCTGTCGTATTGCGCTGCTCCGTGTCTGTCGTGAATCTAAACCAACTATCCAGGCAACGTGCCCCACAAAGCAACGTGCTCATAGCATCCGCCCCATCTGCTAATAGACTTGAACAAGCTCAGTTGCTCTACACGCTACCCGCGATTTCCGAAACGTCTGTTCGAACTAAAAGAAAGAAAAATACACACGCCATATCCGCGTTTCATATTGGTGGTACGGCCATTTCCGCTGGCAGAGAGATAAACCTCAGAGCTTACTTTTTTATAGCGGTGGCACTTGGTTGAAAGGGCCATGTAAGACACTGTATTTCGAATCATGTGCATGCAATGTATAATTCCTATCGTAGTTGGTGGCGTGCCAGATGCGATAAATGAGCAGGACTGTCGGTGCGTCGCTTCTGACAGTCATTCACTCCGAATGGGCTCCGTGTGGCATGATAAAGCTGCGGGCGCAACGCTATTTGACACCATCGTCTCTGATATACCATGCCCTACAAGAGCACATCCGAAACAGATTAACCCTGTCTCGATCAGACGTTTTCGCATACTTTACAAAATTATGTCTCTGCCATTAAAGATAGACTGCGGCTATAAAGGAGCGCCTTTTAGATACTTTGCCATTACGGCGCTTCTCTTTTGCAGCCGTGGACGCTGCTCACGCGGGTTTCCTAACTGCACGACTGTTCTTCCTGTGCTTCACTTTCTTCTGAACATTTGTTGATTTAAATTGGTATAGACATATTGATAAATGGCTCGAAAATATACTCTTCTGTGCACGCAAGTGATGGATCTGCGATGGTGTGCATGACGGACAGCAGCAATCCTATCCACGATAAGCTAGTATGTAGTGTTTACTGCGACTTACGGCTACAGCTAAGAAAATAAATGTCTCGGAAGGCTTCACTTCGAATTCAATTTCTTTTATTGTGCCTGTTAGAGCATATGAAGATTATATAAATGATGCTGCGTGCCAATTGTACATTAATAGTTATAATGGTGCGTATGCAATAATGCTTTTAAAGAGACAAAATCGTTATCATCAACCAGACTGCTCGCACACTTCACACCGCCATGGAGGCATGTGCAACGTCCTAGCGCACATTGCGTCGACTCATCCAACCACAGTTGTCGAGATCGCTCCACTTGCCTCCGCAGCAGGAACCCGTGTCGCGCACAAGAATCCAATAGGTGCACGTCCCAGTCCAAGCCTGTCGTCTTGAGAAGCAGAATCCACATCTCCCCTGCTGATTGGCGCTACTGGCAGGGGCCTCGACGAACACCGCGAACAGGGATTCCATAACTAGTTGCGCTGCGTGAGCACATGTTATATAGCAGTGTGTTAGCTTATCTATTTCATTTGGGTTCCGACCTCTTTCCGACACTTCCGAAGGTGAGCGAACGAATAGCCTCGCCAGGTGTTATACCGTCTTCGTAGACTCTCACACCGGTCGTACCGAGACGTGAAGGTAGTGCCGGGCTGTGACTGTGATTGTGTCGCCATCATCCATCTTCAGGATCGCTCTCTGAAACAAAGCCAGGGGAACGTGGCGGAGTCTCCTCGGTTGTAGTTTTTGGCGATAGTGGCGGTGTCTCCTCGTCGATCTTGCCCTATTCCGCCATTGAAACCCTCTCTGTCCACTGT